>NC_057016.1:1566514-1866514 GCF_000002595.2 Chlamydomonas reinhardtii | reverse complement strand
ACGCGTTCTGCTTGCTCGCGTTGCAGGTTGTGTGCCGGTGTGCTGTTGTGCCGTTCCCCTTCTCCTTTGCAACCACTCTCTCGGGCCATGCCTTCATGCGGCACGGCAGACTGCACATGGCGCATCACAAACGCCTGCACGGATCCTACCAGCTGCTCCGGCCGACACTGGACGCCTCACCAACGCCCGAGCAGTCCCGAAGCTGCATCCGTTTGCGCCTTCTGCTTAGGCCTTGTGACGAGGCCGCATTCCATTTCCCCGCATCAAATCGCCCGAACACGGCATGAGTGCATGGACGCCGAACTTTTGACTTTCGCTATATTAATTTGGCAAGTATTGTAGGCATCCACTTACTAGGCGTTCTATATTGCGCCGGATCTATAGCGAGCTGGGTGCCCATCGCGCTCGAGCCCGGGCAGCCACTTGCAAAGCTCGACGAGCACCCCGACTTGAATACTTGATGCTGATAAGTCTTCGCAATCAAACGTGTGCAACTGAGTCCGCGGGCGGAGTGCTCCTCGCTGTCGACGCCCAGGCACCCCCCAACCCTGTCCCCGGTCCCCCTCCGCGGATTCCGGCGTGCCCGGAGCCGGTAATGGCAAGGCACCGCACGCAAGGCACCGCACCGCACCAAGATGGACGCGGATCCGGCGCAGCATCGGGCTCAGCAGCGGGAGCAGCTGCGCACAGCACTTAAAGCCTGTGATCTGACCTGACGCTCGTCGATGACGTCGACAAGTTGTGGGACAGCCGCAACTGGACCGTTCACTGGCTACAGGAAGCTAGCCGGAAGTTAGGACTTGTGGACTATATATTAGCGCTGAAAGGTGCGCAGGTTTTGCAATCGACAAGGTGGGCTCAGGGCACCCAGCAACCCCACGCCACACAGCAAGTTAATGCTCATCTGCATGTGCCCCCGCCCGCTCCCAGGTCGTGTAACTTCGGCGGCAAGCCTGGGCACGGAGAGCGCGGGAAGAGCCGGTGAGTGCTTGGGCTGAGCCATTCTGGATGAGCTCACAGGGTCCGAAGTAAGCTCATCGCGGCAAGTGGGTAGACAACTCGGGTAATCGGTCCCTCCCTCATTGTTGTGGCCCGCATATCGTATTCTTTTTGCCATGATGGAGAACCCCTTGGTCGACATGCCCTGGTGCTCAGAAGCACCCCACACCACGTGTAAGCGTCCTCGTATCCAACACCCCGCACCACCCCATACATGGGCATTGAGCACATGCAGCGGCACGCAGCTCCTAAAGAGCATTTGCCCGCGGCCGCCCCCAGGTCGTGCAGCTTCGGCGGCTGGCCAGGGCGTGGAGAATGCGACAGGTTTCGGTGAGGTTTCGTTGGGTTGGCCCAGGGATTCGTTCACCAGCGACTTGAACTGGGCAAGAACACTAAGTCAGCGTTGTGTTTGTACTCCTGTCTGTGTTGTCTCCTCAAGTTGGCATTAATCAAATGTGACGCTTTTAACCCATACATCAATGTGTGCACCCTCTCCTGCCCCAGCTCGCATGTTCCTGTCCCCTACCGAGGTGCTCCGCTCGGCACTGCCTCCTGGTGAGTTGCACCCGGCGCTTGGGCGGAGCTCGACCAGCAGCCAGGCCTACAGTCGTCGTCCGGACAAGGTGCTCCTCTGGGAGCACGTGGAACCCGTGGAGGCAGGCGGTGGCAGCAACGGTGGCGGCGGCGGCGGAAATGGTGGCAGCAGCAGCGGTGGCGGCGGCGGCGGCGGCAGCAACAGTCCGCGGCTGTTCGAGGCCATTTGCGACCACCAGGACTCGGGGGACGCACTGTACGGCCGGGACCTGCGGTAGGATGGGTGGGTGATGAGGAGCGCGTCAGTGCAGGGCGCGTTTGCCCAGCGTGGGGCGTTGTTTTAGAGGGCTTGCAAGGATGCAAATTAGTGGATCCAGTAGATTCAAAAGGTGGCTGCACTGCCGTCTATGCCATGTAGGGTTCATATCCCTCAAATTTAACGGGGTCGGCCCGTTCTCGAGCTGTTCCAAACAAAGCTGACATCCCCTTCAACCTACCTTCCTTTTAGTTTCATATGTGATCACGCACCCGCCCGCCCACCCCACGGCCCCGCCTGCGCGCAGGCTGGTGAGGCACACGCGTGTCGGGCCGCTGAACTCGGGACGGGACGTGGACTGTGCACTGTGCATGGCAGCGACGTGCCCCGGTGTGCTGGGCCAGCTTGCGGACGCCGTTTTGCCAAACGAGCAAGGCGGCGGGATGCGTGTGTCGTGGCACCGCCAGCTGCCCACGGCCATCATCCAGTCTGCCATCGGCACTGACGGCGGTGGCGAGCAAGGCAGTGGCCGTCCCATCTACGGTTGGCAGCACGCCGCTGCCACCACTTCGGCGGCAGTGCCCTCCACGGCTCCCGCCAGCTGCAGCACATTAGACACACAGCAGGGTGGCCACCGATGGGAGGAGGACCAGGTCGTGCTGCTGGAAACAACAATGGACATCAGTAGCAGCACCCTTTTACGTGCGGATGCGTTGGCAGTAGCAGCAACTGCAAGCATGGCGGACCAGCAGGGCCACGGCGCAGGCGGCGGAGAGCAACAGCGGCAACCCGCAGCAGCCGTAGCCGCAGCCGGCGTGCAGCAGGCGGGTGGCAGCCAGGGCCTCGGTTCCCCCGCGGGCATTACGGGCAACCGCCGTCCTCTGGAGGAGCAGCAGGAGGAGCTGGCAGTGGCGGCGGGCCCCGCAGCCAAGCGGCGGCGGTACCAGTCGCAGTGCGTGTGTTTGGGCGGGCTGCAAGTCGTCCTAAAGCTCATGGTGCGAACGCGGGACGGGGACGTGCGGCCGATCGACCTGCTGGAAGCGTACAACAGCGACCAGCATCCCTACCACAAGCCGGCGCAGGCAATGATCAGCCAGGTGGGGAATGCTGTGTGTGGTTACAAGCAAGGTGGTGAGCACGACGTGGGAAATGTAGGTGGGGAAGTCTGGGCACGCACGCACTGGTTGCATTGCTGGCTTCATTTAACGGGGGCGAGTCTCGCCTTCGTTTGCGCCTTGCTCTGTGTCACGCTTGCTGGTGTCTGTCTGGACCCAATCGATTAAGATCGTGTCACCGTCATCACGTGTGTTGCTGTGCCCTGCTGGCCGCGGCAATGTCTGGTTGGCTGCTTAGTCACCCGCTGAACCGGTGTACGGTATTACCACATCTCGATTACGCCTCATCATCACATGCCTGTACTCCTCGCCGCCCGCAGGTCTACACGTGCATGCTTGCCCGGGACACCTGCTACGGATTCATCTCCTGCTATCTCGCCACGTGGCTGGTGTACTGCCCGCCCAACCGCCGTGACCTGCTGTACGTATCCGTCGTCTTCCTGTCCACCACCACTGCCAGCGCGCGGGCGCCGGCGCCAGGTTGTGATGCGCGAAGCACCGCGGCAACGGCCTGCGGCGCCCTGGCCTTCCTGCAGTGGCTGGCTCTGCGCAACGCGCACCGCCGCCCGCAGCAGCTGCAGCAACCTGCTGGCCTGCAGGGCCCGGCTGCAGACGACGGCAGTGGCGGCAGTGGCGGCAGCGGCGGCAGTGGTGGCAGCAGTGGCGGCGGCAGCCACACTGCTGACGAACTGGACGCGGGAGCACAGTCCGGCTCTGGACATGTCAACAGCCCGCCCTCGTAAGTTCACGAGCGACTGTGTGTGTTTTCCTGCAGCCCATGCCCAGTGGTCTTCGGCATGTATGGCATTCCTTCCGTTTGGCACCTATGTGGCTCATGTTCGCTTCCTTGGCCCTAACGGGCGCATGTGCACGTATGCCGTGAGGGTGTGCGGTCTTCCACAAGCTTGTTATCACAGGCTCTAGCGAACCCGCGTCGCGCAGATGCCCGTTTCCTGCTCACGCTTCATGTTTTTGTGTGCAGGCGCAGCCTCGCGTCGGCCGAGGAGACATCTTTCGGCAGCCACGCCCAGCCGCGGGGCGGGCAGGATCTCCGAGGGGCGGCGGCGTTGGCTGCGCATCCGGCACAGCCGCTGCTGGTGACGGCCGCAGCAGCGGCGGCGCCGGCAGACACGAGTACGGCTGCTGTGCGGCAGCGGCCGTCGCGTGTGCTCCTGCGCTTTCAGGAGGAGCTCTGTGCCGGTAGCCACGGTCGCGTGCTGGCGGGCACGTGCGACGGCGTGGACTGCGTCATCAAGCTGTTGGGGCCGGACCGCAGCGGGCTGGCGGCGTACGAGCGGGAGGTGGCTGCCTACACCGCGCTGGAGGGGCTGCAGGGGCTGCACGTGCCGGAGCTGGTGGCCTGGGGCGACGTGGACTGGGGCGTCCGCTTCCTCGCGGTGCGGCGCGTGGCCGGCGGCCAGCCGCTGTCACGCCTGCCGCGCCCGATCCCGGCGGCGGTGGCGGCCACGGCGCTGCGGGTGCTGGAGGCGGTGCAGGCCGCCTGCCCAGGCTTCGTGCACGGCGACATGCGGCTGTCCAACATGCTGGCGGTGCAGGCGGGGCTGCCGCAGCCGCAGCCGCCGCTGGCAGCAGGGGCCGCCAGCGCCGGTGGCAATGTCGGCTTCGCGGGTGGCGAGGGCGGCGTTGGTGGTGACGGGGGCGGCGGGCAGGCCACTGGCACGCAGCCGCACTGCATGCTGCTGGACTTCGGTTGGTCGCGGTTGGACGGAGATGCGGAGCAGCAGCGGCAGGAGCTGGAGGACCTGCAACAGCTGCTGGCAGCGGCGACGGCGGTGCAGCAGCGGCGGTAGCAGCAGCGGCAGCAGCAGCAGCAGGCGGCATAGACATTCCTGCATAGGTGGTACTCGCTCGCGCATCCGCATCCGCATGGGGAGCTGCGCGACGAGTCCTGTGCGTTGCAGTGGTCGTCAAGGCAGCAGGTTAGGGGAACGGGGGCACAACGGACTCGCAGACGTACTAGCGTACCGCACTGATCGCGCTGCGCTGCGGGAGGGGTCCATGGCGCCTGATGAAGACTCGGCGCGCACAATGCAGAGTGTTAGTATGTTGGGGAGAGAGGTAGGCATTCAACAATCAAGAATTCACATGAACAAGAGACGGGGGCCGACGGAATAGCAGAAAGGACGGCTGCAGGAGAGCAGCCATTTGCGCTCAATGAGATGTGTGAATTGTTAAAGGCAGCAGGTACAGACAACGGGGGCTCAAGTGAACTCGAAGCTGTACAACTGTTCACACTGCTCTGCAGGAAAGGGGCCGCAGTGGCTGATGAGACCTCGGGGCACACGGAGGAGTGTGCATGTACGTGTGTAGGCAGGGGGTTTTAGCATGTCAAGGACCCAAAGAGAGCATTGGTTGATTGCGCTGGCACAGTAGGGATGATGGTGAATAAGAGGTACCTGGACACATGTGCTTATATGTGCTCAATGCGAGGAATTGGATACAGAGAATCAAAAGCTGGGTGTTGTTCCTTATAGCGTCACCCAAGGCTTCTTTTATAGCGTCACCCAAGCTCTTGCTTGCGAGTGCGCTGGTGCGCACATGATGTGCGATGCGCTTGGTATGGGGCGCAGGGCACCAGACCTGCAATCTTTTGACTTGCTAGTGTACTGTACGTGGGACGGACGGAGCAGGGTAGGAAGGCAAGGTTATGATGGCCGGGGTGTCGAGATGTCCAGGGTTGTGCCGGTGTTGGGCCTCCGCATGGGTTTGGCCCTGGACCTCTTGCCGCCAAATTTGAGCAAGCGCGTCGCACCCGGCGCCTAAACCGGTATTGAGGGCACGGGTTGAATTTGAATACCGACATGGACGCATGGTACATTGCTCCATACACATGGTCACTTGCAAGTTCTCTCATGTTCTCCCCTAAATCCTTCACGCAGGCATGCAAAGCCCCCAGGCCCCCGAGCACACGCCGTCACTGGCAAACGTTGTAAGGGGGACACGCACCATGCCCTCGCCTATCAGGCCGCAGTGATCAGCACCTGACGAGACCTTACCCCGACGCATCCTCATTCCCCCTCAGCCCCCGATGGCGGCGGCACACCTTCACAATCAGGATCCGCAGCACCTGCAGCACTAGCAGCACCTTCACGATCAGGGCACAGGATGTTGAGCAGCAGGTCATTCCACTGCTCGTACATGAACTGCAGGTAATGCACCTCTCCGGGACTCCACGTCGTGACCAGGTGCTGGTTGGTCGCCGCCTGGATGACTGTCCGCGTGTCATAGACAAGCAAAGAGCCAGTGGCTGCCGCATACTCTGCAATCTTTCGCTCCTCCTCATCCAACCTTTCCCTTACGTTGTCTTGAGGTGTGGTGCAGCTCTTCCACACCAGCTGCGTGCCCGCCTCTGCAAAGGCCGCGGTGTAGGTTTCATGGGCCCATTGCACCGCAGCGATCACGTCCCCGGAGATGTCTCCCATGCGGTTCTTCTCGTAGTGCGCACACACGTTTACGATGAGGTACCTGGTCAGCGGCATGTGGGCAGGGGCATAAGCGGCATTGCGCGGCACGATGCACGTGAGGCACGTGATGCAGGCGGCCACTGGCCTGGTACTGGTGCCGTGGTGGGCTTGTGGACACATGCAGTTACGTGTGACAAGGGCAGGTGTGGCCCGGCAAGGGCCACCACCCACCCACCCCCGCCAGCACAAGGCAGGTGCGGCTATCGTGGTGACTCAGTGTGTGGCCAGGGTGTGGCTCACCTCCAATCCTGCCGCTGGCCCATGGCCCATTTGATAGCGCCTGTAATCTCGTCCAGGCCCCTGCCTAAGTAGTAATAGTAGAGGTGCGCCTGCAGTGGATGATGATGGTGGCGTACGTACATGGGTGCCGGGGTTGGTATGCACATGCGTGTCGGGGTTGCGATGCGCACGGGGTAGACTCCCATCGTCAGGCCAGTAGTGGCAGTGACTGCGTGTGCGCCCAGCCGTCCCTTGCTCGACTTCGCGCCCGTGCCGCCAGACATCCAGCCATCTCAAAGAACACATCAATCCGCAAACCTAACTTGATACTCCTGCAACTCGTATGACCAACCGAGACGCGCCACCCCGCCAGGGGCCACCCAGTGACGGCATGTGCGGTCATGCGGCCGACCCTGGCAGCGGGCCCTCATTCCGTTTACCGGTATCTGGTCAACTAACACTGGAAACGTCACGTCCTCAAGCCTGTGGCACAGTACCTACCGCCCACGTCTTCATGCATGACACGCCCCGTCAAGCCCCACGCACCTTGCGGCTGGTGTCTGCTTGCAGCCGCAAACTCAGGTGCGCGCGCTCTAGGTGCGCCGACCTGTTGTGGGTGTAGTGCAGGCCGCTGCCGCTGCTGCCGTGCTCCTCCACCTGGTCCCCAGCGTGCGCCCACAGCTGCGAGCGTGCCGGCCGGGAATGGATAGATGGCGCGGGGGAGGCAGGACAGCATGGGTTCAAGTGCGCTGAGTTGATTAAGGTCATGACGGTGACAGGGGTGGAGGGGTCATCTGCAAGCAGACCAACAGGATGTGCGACTGGCGCCCCTGGCACCCTTCGGCCCTGCACATAAGCAGCATAAAGTGCCTACAACTCGACCCGCCCCTACCTGGTCGTATTGATTTAGCAACTTCGTCTGCCAATGCTCTGTGGCGTCCGAAAGGCTCTGGCTGCCATCAAAGGGGTGCTGGTATTTGCCGGACGCAAGGAAGTGCATGAACGTCATGAACTGGTACCGCGTCACCGAGTCCCCTGTGCCAGGCAAAGGGTGTTGACAAGCTGTCAAGGCCCTTCAGGGGCGTCGCAAAGCTGCCATCAGTGAAGGAGGACTCGGGCCCGCCCCCTGCTGTGTGCAGTGCACAACGAGTGCACAATCAGCACGCGCACGCACCCGCAAACAGCACCGGCCCCACGTCCGCCATGCACGCCTGCGCCTCATCTCGCCCCAGACGCCTCAGCACGCACAGGTCGGGCTCATAGGTGTAGTGCCCTCCGTGGTAGTAGATGAGGCCCTGCAACATGTGGCATGCGGGGTCGGCACACCCGGGAGAACGACATGCATGCGGCCTGTGCATGCTGTACGGTCGCCATCCTCCACAACTTTCACGCTAGCAAATCCGGGTTCCATTCCCATCATCAAGCAGAGTTCGGCGATCACAGAGCCCGCCGCTGAAGGGCCCTCGCGATTCTGCTTGCGAACGTGCCTTCGCACTCGGCGGTGGCGACCTGGCACCGCACGGACCTGCGTGGGGGCAGCCCAGTCCAGCTTCCCGCAGAATCGCCTCCCCACCAGTAGCGATTGCGAGCAACGAACTGCCTCCGGGTCCTTCGCGACGTGTGAGCTACAGCGCTGCGACGCGTCTTCGTAGCGACTCTTCACTCGCTCCGGCCGCGTGTGCGGACTGTCAACGATGCGGTCAGTAATCCAATGAGGCTGCTTGGAAGTCCTTTGTAGCTTGAGTACGCATTGTAGCGCATTTTGAAGCACACGAGGCGAAGGCCGGGGAAGAACAGGAGCGAAGCCAGACAAGGCAGGCGTGCATTTTGATACATGCTGACACATAGCGAAAGCGGTACATTTGAATGCCAATCGATAAATATTTAAAAATGTTAAAGCCCTTATCAAGGCACCAACCGACCCATCCACAGCAGTTCGCCTGCCGAGCCGGTACCAGCAGGACAGCGGCGCCGACAGCAGCAAACCCAACAGTAAGCGAACTTTCCCTAGTCCCCCTGATTCTAGAGCTTGTTATGATGGTCCCCGCTCATTTGAATCCCTCCTCATATTTGCGTCAACACAGCCGTATGCACTCGCACCCGTAGCCCTCCACTTCCAGCTCCACCAGCAGTTCTCCACTTCCAGCTCGACGGCCCACCCCTCCTGGCGCTGATCCCCGCATGTGAACGTAAGATATCACGGTGTGGGTATGAAGCCGGTGCAGTCCAATGCGCATCCCAGCTATAAATTGTCACAGCTCTAACAGGCCCACGATATTCACCGGCCAACGCCCCCCTGCTTCTTCAGTCCGTGGCACACGCTCTAGACATTCCAACTCAAATGCACCCGCAAGTACCCGCACAGTACCCAGATGCTGAGCCATGGCACTTGCCGTACTGCTCCATACTGCTTATTCACACTCATCATGCGTACCACACATTAATGTGCTTTGTGCTTCGTGAGGCATGGATAGATGCACGACAGTCAGTTCCAAGCCACTCACACACTCCGTCCGGGACCCCCATCCCCGTTCCGACTCCTAATCAGCAAGGCTCTTATGATTTTCAAGTTCTTTTGTTTGCATTTCCTTTCAGCTTTGGTCTGTATGCGCAGCCAGGCCCCAGTTACCCGCAGGTGCTGGCCGTCTATTCTACAAGGCTCCGGAAACCGCGTGTCAGGTCGCCTCCAAGCCCTTATTCCCCGGTGGGGATCGCAAGGCCTACAAGGGGTCCTCATCGACCCCATTGCCATCATATGCCTCCGCCGCCTCCGCCGCCTCCGCCGCCTCCGCAGCACCATCACGTACAGGGCACAGGATGTTGAGCAACAGGTCATTCCACTGCTCGTACATGAACTGCAGATAGTGCACTGTGCTGTCATCCCACGTCGTGACCAGGTGCTGGGAAAAGGCCGCCTTAACCACCGTCCTCAGGTCATATATGGCCACACCAGCAGACGCTGCGTACTCTGCAATCTTCGCCTCTTCCGCATCAATCTTTGCTCGGACAGACTTGGAGGGCGTGGTGCAGCCCTTCCACACCAGCTGCGTGCCCGACCTGAGGAAAGACAGGAGAGGCACCGAGCCAATTTACTTCGTGTGCATTACGGGGCTTGCAAGACAGCTTGTTTGGTATCAGGGTTTATTGTTCAGAATCAGGGACTTGAAAGTGGTGTTTGGAGGAAGTCTGGCTGCATATGCTACGCGCATCTCCCCGGCTGAAGCAGCAGCAGGGCACGAGTGCACGCACCTTGCAAACGCCTCGCCGTAGGTTTGGTTGGCCCACTTGAACGCGGTTATGATGTTGCGTGACACCATTTTCATGTTTGCCGGGCCGTAGTGGGCGCAGACGTTGATGAATAGGTACCTGATCAGCACAACACGGTGAAGTTACGCCAGCAGGCACTTTGGGGTCAGGGTGGGCAGAGCTTTGGCGTTCGTTCATTCGTTCCCATGCATCTCCGGATTCACTAGCAGAGAGCAGTGCCGTTTGGCGGACACAGCAAATGACTCACCGCCAGTCATCCCGCTTGCTCATGGCCCATTCTATAGCCTCTTTAATCCTATACGAGTGCGCGTCCACGTATGTGTAGTAGAGGTGAGCCTGTGTACGAGGCAGAAGCTGGGGGCTGTGTTGTGCCTGTTTGTGTGATGCGGCCAGCCGGGTCGCCCATTCTCTTGTGAACGCGCCGTACACGCAAGATGGCACCCACAACACCCAACTAACTGAGCAAAGGACCGTGCGTCGGTGCCGGCCTCTATCTCAGACGAACTGCCAAGCCTACCACTGGTACTGCGAGAGCCAATGGGCACCGCAACCCCAAGCTATGCGACACGAGCGGCGGCAAGCATGCTTACCTCTCGAGAGGAGTCGGCGTGCAAAGGTAGGGTCAAATGGGCGTGTTCCAACCCCTGATAACGCTTGTTGTTGTAGAACAGGTCGCTGCCCTTTCTGTGCCGCTCAATCTGATCTTCAGAGTGCTCCCATAACTGTTCGAAGGAAGACGGGATGCATGAACATGGCGTACGCACGAGGTTGATTGCGCCAGGGGTGCGCCCCAGGAGTGCGCCGGGTTGCGCCGGTTTACGCAAGGCGGTCAGTCATACCATCATACCACGCATGGTCTGTGCAACACGCCCAGCCCAATAGCCCCTGCTGAACATGAGCCCCCGGCGCTAGCGCATCAAGCAACTACCAAAACATTCTCCACGCCTCCCCGACAAAAACTTGACAAAAGAACTTTCATCATCGGCCATACGCAGTGTACCTAAGGGGTGCGGTTACAACGTATCGTGCGGCTGCCCTGTACCGCCGGTTCCCGAGAGAGCCACACCTTGTCATACTTGTCATCGTTAGTGGTCGCCACGTGCGCATGTGCGTTCGATAGGCTCTTGCTGCCATTGAAGGGGTGCTGGTACTTGCCGGACGCGAGGAAATGGATCAACGTCGTGAACTGGTACCGTGTCACCGAGTCCCCTGTGTAGCACAAGGGTTCCATGGGCCGTCAAGGCAATTCATTGGCATCGCAGAGTTGCCAGCGAAGGAGTATGGAACCCCCCCCCTGCTGCCGTGTGCAGTGCACGATCAGCACGCACACGCACCTGCAAACAGCACCGGCCCCACGTCCGCCATGCACGCCTGCGCCTCATCTCGCTCCAGCCGCCTCAGCACGCACAGGTCGGGCTCATAGGTGTAGTGCCCACTGGAGAAGTGGTAATAGATGTGGCCCTGCAAGCACGAGCATGACACGCATGAGGCACGCGACCACACGTGTTGCGTCCCTTGTCATCAGACCTCCCTTGCCCGCCCCCAAACGCATGTCAGCACACGCTCCTTCAAGGTTTTTTCACGGAGGTCGTGTCCAGCCCACGACACCATGTCCCTCGTATGTCTGGCCCAGGTGTGTTCCTGGCGGGCCGAATCGAACCTGCGTGGGGGCAGCCCAGTCCAGCTTCCCACAGAACCGCCGCCCGACCAGCAGCGAGTGAGAGCAGCGCGTAGCACGCGAGCTCCTTGCAACGTGCGAACTGTGGCGGACTGTGTCGTCCTCATAGCGATTGCGGATGCGGCCCGACCGCGTGTGCGCGACGTCGACGATGCGGTCGCTAATCCATGATGTTCCATTGTATAGTGTCGCATTTACAATGGGAGCGCATCCAGGGTCTGGGGTGGCCTCCGTTGGAGGCGTCGCGGCCAATGCAGAGCCGGTGAGCGCGTGCCAAGCTGTAAGAAACAAGAGCAGCTTCACGGCTAACATTGCAAGGACTTACATGTTATAGAATGCGGCAATAAAGGCCGCGAACGAGGGCGCGTTAGGTCAGGTTTTCGCTCGTCATGATGCGCCACCTACCAGCTCCCAAACCGCTTAAACCCAAACGCCAGCCCCAACATCCAGCAGCAAACGAACACTAAGTGCGAATCGCCTCCCATTTCTACAAATTTCCAGATACCTAACCGCATCTTACGCACACGTGTGCCACCCGACTACTCGCTCCACTTCCGCTCCTTCGTCCGGCCCTTCGCCTTGTCTTTGCCTTTCTTCTTCTCCTTCTCCTTCTCCCTCCCCTTCTCCTTTCCCTTCTTGCTCTTTTTCCTCTTTCTGCTGTCGGCGTCCGTTTCCTTGTCCTTGCGCGTCTTGTCCTTGCGGTTCTTCTTGGAGCGGTGCTGTTGCTCTAGCCCCTCCAGCGCCGCCAGCTGCCGCTCAGCCAGCTGCCGCTGCAACGCCACTAGCGCCTCCGGCGTAGGGCCCAGCACCGGCAACCCTAGCCGGCCCAGAACCTGCCCAGGCACCGAAAAGCAGGGCCGGTTAGTACCGCATAGCATTGGTTAAGGCCTGTTGTAACGCAAAAACCGGCCTGTAGGTCACTATCAGCACGCACATCTGAACCGGACCGCAGACTCGTACGTGCATCAGCAACGACTCACCTGCTGAGTGGCTGCCGCAGCCTTCAGCCACGCCGGCGCTGAAGGTCCTCGCTTAGCCCTGCACGCGACCATGCAGCATGTCAGTGCGCCAGCTTGTCACATCCGACACCACACATTGCGTATTCCTTTATTGTGCTCTATATTACAACCTTTCCATCCATGCCGAAAACCGTTGCGTTCTCACCTGGCGGCATCCGCAGGACTCCCGCCAAAGCCGCCGCCAACCTCGCCGCCCGCATCCGCAAACTCAGGGTCGGGGCCCACCGCATCCGCTTTGGAGCCCACGCCGCCGCGGCCGCGCACCCGGTACCTGCCCAGCATCTCCGCAATCTCCTCATCCGTCATCATGTAGGGACCATCATCTCCGCCGCCCGCGTCAGCGTCAGCGTCAGAGGGGCCCGCGCCCTTGCCATCCGCATCACTCCGCATGCGGTCCAGGCTGGCATCGCTGCGCGTCCGCTCACGGTCGCCTGGTGGCGGGGAACTAGAGCGTCCCGCGCGGTTGCGGCGGCGGGCTGCACACGCGTCCTCAGCCTCGCGCCGTGAGCCGTACCCGTCACTGCCAGCGTCCTCATCGCCGTCGCCGTTGCCATCACCGTCGCCACTGGCACCTCCACTGGCGCTTGGCCGCGCACCGTCACGGCCTGCACCGCTGCTCGTCGTGCTACTGCTGCTAGTACTGCCGCTGCCGCCAGGCTCCGAAGTGCTACTGCCACCGCCGCTGTCGCGCCGGCTGGAAGGGCGCTCGCTACGCCGCTCTCGGGTGCGTGGCCTGGCATCCCCCTCCGCTTCCTGGCCCTCATCCTCGCGCCGCTGTCGCGTCCGCAGCGGCTCCTCCCCTGCATCCCGCAGTCCGGCGGTTGCCTCCGTGCCGCGCCGCGCCAAGGGTGAGCGCGAAAGGGATGCTGGCGAGCGCGAACTTGACGCTCTCCGTCGGCTGCGGTCGCGGCTGCGGTCCCGGCTGCGTTCCTCGGACTCGCCACGCCACCTGTCGTCAGCCGGCTGGCTGCCGGCGCGTCCACTCGCACCTGCAGCTCCCTCGCGGCCCCCCTCAGAGGCCCGGTCGGTATGCCTGAGCCTGGAGGGCTCGCTGCCGGCCGCACCAGCAGCCACAGCACGGCCGCTGCCGCTCCGAACGCTCCCCTGCGTGCCAGTCACCGCAGCCCGGTCATTCAGAGTTCGCTGCACCGTTGCAGCGCAGTGTCTATAACACAAAGCGTTCTGCAGTACAGCGGCTGGCAAGCACCAAAGCCCCGGTCAGCCTACCTCTCGCCGCTGAGGCGACCTGGACCGCGATCTTGACCTAGAGCAGGACCTAGAGCGGGACCACTGCCGCGACCCAGATCGGGCGCCCCTGTCGGCGGCAGATCCCGACCGCTCCCGTGCGCTGCCACCTCCAGCCCTGCCACTGTCACCAGCGACCGCCGGGCTGCGGCTGCGCCGCTCCGCCTCGCGCTCCTGCCGCTCCTGCTGCGCCTCCCTCAGCTCCCACATCTCCGCCTCCTCCGCGCGCTTGTTGGCGGTGCGCACGTCGCGCAACGTGTTCTGTGGCCACAGCGCAATCAGGCGTCACACGTCAGGGTACGTAATGCCAGGTGGAACAGGACCGTAACCCGGCAGCTTACAACCCCCGGTACTCGGTCTGCCCTACATACAGACGGCACCACCACGCGCCGTCGCATACGCTTTCCTGACAGAGTCCCAGCCATGACCGGCAGCTAGCTATACCGTACGCCGATGCTCCCAGCAGCCAGGTAGCCCAGCAGCCAAGTAGCCCGGTAGCCCTTAGCGCGCACCTACCTGCAGGAAGCGCTCGTTGAGGCGGCCGCGCACGGGGGGCCGGCGCAGGAAGGCTGTCACGCCCTCGTTCTGAACCTGCTCCTGCAGTAGCATCGCCCGCTGCGTCAGCAGCTGCGCCAGCAGAGCCTCCGTGGGGTCCAACCCCCCGCCCTTCTTGCCGCCGGCGGAGCCCGGCAGCTTCGACATGGTTCCAGGCGGGTGGATTGTAGATGCTCTAGCCGCGCGCAGCCTCCTCAACCAGAACCTGCAGGCACAGCACGTACGAGGCGCATGGAGGCCGGTGAGGCCTGTCCTCTCTGCTGCTGCTCCTTGCCGGCAACCAGCCAACCCATGCATGGGAGCAGCACCAAGGCCCTGGCGCGAAAAGCTCGGACGCGCACCTACCTGCATGTTGATGCAGCCCGGCACGCACACGGTTTTCAGCGGGGTGCCTGTCACCGGCTGCCGCAGCTCCAGCGCCCCCGAGCTCTCCTCCCCAAAGTACTGGGCGTCCACCCCCGAGCGCGACGTGCTGTACGCCGCCAGCTCAAATGTACAGCCTGCGCACACGGGGACGGGGGAGGATTTCTTGTATCGGTATCACTACAGCTGGTGGCAAACAGGCGGGCAGACCGGCAGAGGGATGTTCCCTTTAACGGCGTCACCACAAACCCAAACTGCATGTAACATCGCGAAGACCCAGTCCATATACCCCATGGTGGCACGCTGCATCTGTGGCTTCAGGCGGTCCCTCGATGCAGGGAAGCGTGTGCTCACACACCCTGGGGCAGCGGCTTGAGCAGGCTGTCTATGAATTGCAGCTTGAGCAGTGCCGAGCCCAGCCCTGCCTCCAGCGCGTCCACGTCCACCGCGCCCTGCGCCTGTTGCGCCTGGTCCAATGTAGACGATGCCAGCAGCTGGGTTGAGTAGAGGAGAGAGGTGGCGCTAGAGTGTTACGGTGTCCGGTCGTAGCACGTCAGACTTGAGCACTCCAGCTATATCAGCCACGGGACTACGCCTTACCCTGTCCCATCGCACGCGGAGGGCAAGAACACGCCCCAACCCTCACCTGTGTGCAGAAGCTCACGCGCTCCACCACCGATGACCGGCTGTCGAAAACCAGCACAGCGAGCTCTCGCAGGTGACCCGACTCGATCAAGGGCTGTACCGCAGGCCGGGGGATAGCGACAGGAAGGAGGTGTCAGGGTCGTGCGGAGCGTGCGGCGCCCAACCTTTGACGTGGTTTCCTCGCCAACAGGCCGCTGTATTCGCCGCCTGTTCTCGCCGCTCCGTACCCAACCCACCCGCAGACGGCTGATGGTGGAAGAAATATAGCTGTTGAGCTCTGGATGGCGCGAGCGACGGCAGTAGGTATTGAAGGCGCGGACTCGCTCAAATGCGTCTTTGTGATATATCCCACGCGTAAATAGGACAGTATGGACAGCGACTTCAAGGAATTCGAGCACGACTGAGCAAAGCGCAGCTTGTTGTGGGTCGAGCATGAGCTCCAAGGCAGAAGCACGTTGAAATATCTATGCATACCAGATACTTCTCTAGCAGGTTTACCACTGCCCTTGCGGAGAGGCGGAGTCGTGGGTGTGCATGGACATTTTGGATCCAGCAGGGCTTCGTCGACCCCAGCAGCGCGACGAACCACCAGTTGATACCTGAAGCATTTCCAGGACGATCGCGGTAGTACGGCCGGCAGGGGCTGAACAGGCGGAGTGCTGTTGCGTATTATTTCTTTGGACACTTGACCAGCTTGTGACCGGACCGACGCAAATCCAAACACTATGTTTGCAAAACTCACGGCCCTAGTAGGGGGTGGCTACACGTTCCCCTACACGCTTGAGGAAGCCTATGAGAGTTCATGGGGCCAGTGGACGCACCACCGCGGCAAGTCGAAGGATGACAACTCGCCGGTGTCAATTTTTCGCATCAGCGCCACGGACCCCAATGACCGCAAGCTGGTCTGCGCCAGGAACGGTGTGAAGCGACTAAAAATGGTGAGCGCGGGTTTGCGCTGAGCCGCTGAATGCTTGGCCGCGCTGCAATCCAGCCTTACTACACTGACTTGTTGCTTGGAGTAGTGCAGGCTGGGTGGGACGCTGCGGGGCAGTGCTGGGCAGAGGGTGTTGCACGGCGGAGGCCGGTTGCTCTAACTTGACGGGACATTCCCCCACCTCCAATGCCTGCGGGCCTGTGCAGCTGCGCCACCCCAACCTCCTGGCGTATAAGGACAGCACGGAGATGAATGAGAAGGGAGCTACGGTGATAATGCTGGTGACGGAGCCGGTGAAGCCACTGAAAGAGGTGCTGAAGGAGCTGGACCTGCAGGGGCAGCACAGGTGGGCGGCACGTAGGCGGAGCTTGCGGGTGTTGTGACGCGAGCCAGACAGGATCAGGCGGGCAATGCAATGGGACCATGCGGAACTATGTGGACCTGCGAGCGCCTTGCGTTGGTGGCTGCACGTCCGTGTGCCGCTTCCTCCTTGGGCATAGGCCGCTTGACACCCTGCATGCCACCCGCCTACAGGGACGAGTACTACTCCATGGGCATGCTGCACATGGCCAACGCCGTCAGCTTTCTCAATAACGACTGCAAGCTGGTGGGTAGAGCTGCGCCCTTGCCTGAATAGACGCTGTGTTTAAGATCAGCAAAAGGTCGCGGACTTCAGGATGTTGGCGTGCTGGCGTGACGTACTTGGCACAGCTACCAGGAGTTTGTCCTCCAGCCACGCCCACGATGGACTGCGTAGGACGCACGTGCAACGTCCGCGCCGCCGACCCACGCTGCCGAAGTGCGCCGCATGCTCTTTCGCAAGCCCTTTCTTGCTCCTCTGCACTGACGTGGCCATGCCGCCATGGGCCCCCCCGCCTTGCCATCTCAGATTCACGGTAACATCTGCATGGCGGCGGTGCTGGTGACCGCCTCGCTGGACTGGAAGCTCAGCGGCTTCGACCTGCTCAGCGAGCACGCGCTGCCGCCCGACCACGCGCTGCAGAACGCTAGCTGGATGGTGGGGAGCTTAGGAGGAGTTTGGGTGGAGCGTGGGTAGGAACGTGGCTTGGGAGTAAAGTGGGCAGTTGCGGATTGTGCCAACAGCAAGTGGCACCAATGGCTTCCGACAGGGCTCCTCAGGTGTAGGTTCACTAGCTATGCCCGACTACTTGCCAATCATTCAATCACTCCCCTCAGGTGGGCAACCAGTACAAGCCGGCTGAGCTGGCAAAGTCCGAGTGGTCGGTCATCCAGCAGGGCCCGCCTTGGGCGGTGGACGCCTGGGGCCTGGGCTGCCTGACGCAGGAGGTGTTCAACGTATCTGAGATGCAGAGCGTGGAGGACCTACGGTGAGTGCTGCGGCCGCTTAGAAGACGGTGCTCAGCAGTGTGGCCGGCAGGGTGGTTCAGGAACGCGGCACGGGGATGTTGTATCACGGGCGGTATGAAGGCCGCCATGGCAAGGGATCGATGGCAAGGGAGCGCATGAGCTCAAAACGCGGTCAAAAAAGAGTTTACGCATGTTTGTGCTCCCGGTACGCCCATAATGCCCACCGCTCCCTGCCCCGCGCTGACGCGGCCTCGCGCCGGGCCCCTCTTCTCTGCCTCCGCAGGCGCACGGAGCTGATGCCGCAGGCGCTGCTGCAGGACTACCAGAAGCTGCTGTCCTCCGCGCCCGTGCGGCGGCTGAACCCGGCCAAGGTGGCTCAGAGCCGCTTCCTCAACAACCGGCTGGTGGAGGTGGTGGCGTTCATGGAGAACATCGCGGTCAAGGACAGCGTGGAGAAGGCAAGTACGGAAACGGCGGAACACGGGGCAGGGGTCAGGTGGTGTAATGAAAGTACCAGGGCACGCCAGTGCTGTGCACGTTGCCACGTAGAAGCCGGTAGGGTGAAAGTACACACCGCGTTGCCCACGAGCTGCTGCTTCTGCTGCGTATTATAAAACCTTGCGCAGGAGACGTTCTTCCGGCGGCTGCCCTCCATCCTGCCCTCCATACCCGCGCCGGTGGCGGTGCGCAAGCTGCTGCCGCTGCTGTCCAGCGCGCTGGAGTTTGGCGGCGCGCCGCCGCTGGCGGTGTCGTCGCTCATGGTGATCGGCGGCCACCTGGAGGGCGACGAGTTCAACAAGCGCGTGGTGCCCTGCCTCTCCAAGCTGTTCGCATCCACGGGTGGGTGCCGAAGTAGACCGGTACGGTAGTTGGGCGGGGCACCGGTTCGTGGCTTTCTTCTTCACCCTTGCACTGCGCAGTGCGGCGGGGTTCGGCCTGGGGCTGGGGCTGCATGCTGTGCTCCTTTGAGGTGTTGACGTGCCGGCCCTGCAGACCGCGCGCTGCGTCGCTCGCTTCTGGAGACCATCGACCAGTACTCGGTGCACCTGACCACCAACGTCATTGAGGACCAGATCTACCCACAGCTGCAGGTCGGCGGGCGGGGGGGTTGTGAATACCAGCCCAAACTAAACCAAACCCAACGAAACGATAATACTTGAAGGAAAGCGGGAGGCCGCTGGCGCGTTGGCTCGCATCTGGTGCCAGCCTGACTCGCTGCTACGAAGATTACTCACAACGTGCTGTCGACTGCCTCGAGTATCCTGTACTTAATGCCTTCCCCGCCACTACTGTGCTCCGATGCAGACGGGCTTCAGCGACACGCACGCGTACATCCGCGAGCTGACCCTGAAGTCGATGTTGAGCCTGGCGCCTAAGATGTCCAACAAGACGCTTGTGACGTCCGTCCTCAAGCACCTCTCCAAGTTGCAGGTGCGACAGTGATCCAGTCTGGGTGTCCATCAGCTCTCCATTTTGATGCACGGATTCACGGTCTGCATACGGTGCCCTGCACTGCCGGGACGTCACCATCCGTAAGCTGCCCCCGCCTGCTTGCGCGCACTCTCCCCGCTAACCGGCCACGCGGCCACCCACCAACCACTCATCAACTACTCACCAGCTCTGCACAAATGAGCATCCATCTCTCCACACCATACACTCACTTCCAATGACAGGTGGACGAGGAGCCGTCCATCCGCGCCAACACCACAGTGCTGCTGGGCAACATGGCCTCCTACCTAGGCGACGCCACCTGCCGCCGCGTGCTGCTCAATGCCTTCACGCGCGCGCTCAAGGACGTGTTCCCGCCCGCGCGCATCGCCGGCCTGCGCGCGCTGGTGGCCACCAAGCAGTACTACTCAGCAGGTGGGTGCGGTTGGGATTAGGTGGGATTGGGTTGGGGCACCCGAGAGATGGCGCTAGTTAAGGCTGTGTCATGCCAGGGCTAGCAACTTACATGGTTTGCGGAGAGCGCATCCGGTGCCCATGTTGGCGCCTGACGCCGCCTGAGGCTTGCCCTACCTTCGTGTCACCGCCACTCCCCACAGAGGATGTGGCGCTGCGCATGCTGCCGGCCGTGTGCCCGCTGTGCATGGACCCTGTGCCGGAGGTTCGCGGCGCGTCGCTCACGCTCATCGAGACCTTCCTGAAGGTGCTGCAAGACGAGGAACAGGTCCGCCGCAGCCGCGAGGCCGCGGCGGTGGAGGCCGGCGGAGGCAGCGGCGCCATGGCGGGCAGCGGCGGCGCGGGCGGCGGCGGAGCGGCGGCGGGCAGCGCGTCGTCTTACTTCAGCAACCAGGCGCTGGGTGCAACCAGCAGCATGCTGACGTGGGCGGTGTCGGGTCTGATGAACACTGTGGGCGGATCCAATCCCGCTGCGCCGGCACAAGCAGTGGTGGCGGCGCCCGCCGCGGCACCTGCAGCAGCGGCAGCGACCCCGGCCAGGGCGGCCCCGGCCGCAGCCTCGCGTCCTGCAGCTGCGCTCCCATCTGCGAGCAGTGGCGCCGGAAAGGCCGAGGGCTGGGGCGGCGGCGATGGCTGGGAGGACGATGACGAGAACTTTGAGGTGAGCACCCCTGGCTTTTTCGGGGATGGCCAAAACCCTACTGTATACAGCTAGGTGCACAGCTCTGTTATTCCACCTTTGCCGAGGAGGGGTCCCGGGTGGGAAAAGGCAGTCGTACACGCTCGCCGTCTTGCTAATGTGTACTGCGGTGTTGCCACTGGGTGCTGTTGCAGGAGGACGCGGAGGAGCTGGCGGCACGCGCCAAGTTCGCCAAGCCCGCGGCGGCCGCCCCCAGCCGGCCTGCGGCCACTGCAGCCCGTACAACCTCCGGCGCCGCGAGCAGCAGCGGTGGCGGCAGCCGCTTCGCTGCTGAGGATCCTGCGGAGGCGCTGGCGGCAGCAGGCGGCGGCTGGGGTGACGGGGAGGAAGCAGATGCGTGGGAGGACATGGACAAACCCAAGCCCGCACCAGCTGCGGCACCGCGGCCAGCCGGCGCGGCGGCAGCTGCGGCGCGGCGGGCGGCCCGAGTGGCTGGCGAAGGCGCCGGGGCGGCGGCGAAGCCGAAGCTTGGAGCCATGAAGCTGGGCGTGACCAAGGTTGGGTCGGGGGCATTGGGCGGCTCGAAGGGCAGCCTCGGAGGCAGCGAGGACCCGGATGGCTGGTAGACGGTTTGCTTTGGTAGAGGGTGATTTTGTGCAGGTGGTGGCGCAGCTTCTACAACGGCATGCTGGCAGCGCGTCTAGTAGGGTGGCGGCTGGTTCCAAGCGCTAATTGGAGGTAGACCGGTACGCAGGTTGATGGTGCAGCTTCATGACAGTGCAGGGTAATGCCACAGACGATGTCGTGATCTGACGAAGCCCCGTCTTCGAAACGGCGGGGGTGGGTTTCTGTGCATCTGTGTGCCCATGTTATCAAGGCAAGGCAGATGAGCGCACCCTGTGGCTTCGCCTTGTGCGCGCCCAGCGAGCGCTATACCACTAAAGGTTGGAAGAATTAGGGCTGGCCGATCGGGGCCGATGGTGGTTGAAGTTTTGGCCCCATCGGGGGTACAAGCACGCATGCATGGCGACTCCCACACTCCCAGACTCCTTGAAGGCACTGCTGCGCCCCTCAGCAGACCATAACAGCTTGACAGCTTGACGCCAAAACTGTACATTATTTGCATACGAATGGGGTGAGAGATTATTGTTACCTAGGCAGTTCGGCGCAAGACAAGAAGAAGAATGCAAGAAATTCTTCTTTCGGTGGTCGAGACCGACCTCCGCTTATTGGCCGCGGAGGCCAAGAAAGCGGAGTCGATGATGGGAAACCTTATGGGCATGCTGCACCATAGCGAGCTGCCCGCGCTGAAGGATGCCACCGAGCGTGCCACGCGCAAAGTCCGCGACGTGGGGGAGCGGCAAACAGGGCTAGTTGGCGTGCAGCAGGCACTGGTAAGTGTTTCCAAGCGTACATTTGGTTGGCGTAGCTTCCTGGTTCCGGGGAGCTGCGATCAGTCGCGAGGCACTGGAACACCTGCTTTTGCGGCCCTCAACTAGAGAATTTGTTTTGCTACTGCAGGAGATTCTCACGCCGTTCGCGCGGGCGTGTGAGACCAAGTACCCGAAACTGGCTTGCATTGGGCTCAGCGCCTTCCAAAAGCTGCTTGCGAATGACGCAGTTTCCATACAGGGGCGCCTGGAAATCATCCGGGCGTTCCAGGCGGTGAGCATAGCCCCGGGTGTGGGGTTTTGGCGCCCGTTGATGTGGGGAAACATTCCTGCCGCCGGGTTTACGCGACCTGAGTGGGGCCGGGTGTTGCCTGGCGGAATGGAGCCCTGTAACAGTCAGGGGGGTTGCTGTAGTGGCACAGGGGCAAGACCCACGGCCACGGGCGGACAGTCCAACAGCCCCCAACCTCATGCGGGGTGAAGGCTGACGCGCCCTGGGCGGCTCAAGGCGGATGCAGCCCCTGACCAGAACTGCCACCTGATTGACACTTTACAGGCTGAGAAGCTGAACGACGAAAATGTGAAGCTGAGGATCCTGCAGGCCAGCCTGACCATCATCCAGAGCTCCAGCTTCGCGGATGAGCAGGTACGGTTTGACCGGTGGTGCTTGCGGGGCTCTGGGCTGCACCCTGGAATGCTAAACCGCTGGCCCAGACTCATGGAGCCGCTGTGAGCGACGCGCTCATGGCACCCAGCCGACGCTCTGACCTGTGCCACGTATGCTAACAATTGCGCAGGATGGTGTGCAGCAGCTGCTGTCCGTCATCTTCCGGTTATACGTCACCAACAAATCCAACCAGGCCGTGCAGAGCACCGCTGCGGCCACCATTCGACAGGTAGGCACATATGGACCGAAGGCAAACAGCATAATTCCCTTGTACCCTGCAACATTGACTTGATAAATCTTTTATTGCGCTGATGCAACTGCAGGCTGTGGCGCTGGTGTTTGACCACAGCGTGATGCGTCCCACCCGCACCACCGTGTCGGCCTCCTTCTCCCCCGTGCTGGGCTCGCCCAGCGCAAGCCTCTCACCCATCGCCGCGTCCGCCTCGACGCCCATCACACGCAGCAGCGGCGGCTATGCGGTTATCACCAGCAACAGCGCCGCCGGCACGCCGCTGAAGGCCGGCGGCGCCACTGGCAGTGGCGGGGAGGCTGGTCTAGCGGTGGGGCGGGAGACAGTGCCGGTGTTGCTGCTGGAGGAGATGATGGGCTGGCTGGGGGAAGGTACGGAGGGGCAAGGTCTGCAGGATGCCAGGACGGGTTAGGTGTAGAGTAGAGGTGGGATTGGCTATGCGCTTCAGGGTACGGCTGTATGAGCGCATGTATGCCCCTGTGTCTTAGCCGCGCCAATCATGTCCCCGCAGACAAAGAGGTGGGCTGGATTCAGCTGCCGCCCAAGGCGCCCCGGCCCGACGACACCTTCCTGTACGAAATGCTAGAGGGCGTGCTGCTGCAGCGGGCCGGAGCCATACACAGGCTGGCGGCACTGGCGCGGGTGGTGCGGCACAAGGTGTGCGGGCATAGCGGCGAGGAAGGCAGCGGGAAGGGCGGGCAAGCGTATGGGAGAGAAGTCTGTTGTAAAGGAGGCAAGAGTGGGAGGTTGATGGGTTGTGCGGCTGAGGCGTGGGCTACAAGGACAGGGTTCCTCTCCATGAGGTGGTTGCAGCTCCAGGTGGGGTTGCCGGTGTGTGCCGGTACAATGGCTGATGCGGCTGCTTCCGTCGCAGGTGGCGCCGCTGCTGGTGGTGCGCCTGGACCGGGCGTGCCGCAAGTGAGTGCCCAGGCGCAGTCCCCGAGCACTGAGGCTGGGCTGGGGTGGGCTGGGCTGGGGGACCCAACTACTCGTGTCGTACTAGGCTGGTGTATTGGCGACACAGTCCCGGGACCGCTCCATCCATTGCGGGGTGCGAGGCCCTGACGCAGCTGCGGCACCTCTTGTCTTCCTTGTGCTCTTTAGCACACATACTTTCCTCCTGTGACCTGGCAGGGGTGTGGATGAGAACCTGGCGGGCGACTGCCGGCTGGTGGTGCGCTGCGCCGCCGCACTGGTGCGCCGCCACCACGACCTGGCGCCAGAGGCGGTGTCTGTGCTGGTGGCGAGGCTGGCGGAGACCGCAGGCAGCGTGGTGGCATTGGGGCGGGCGGGCGGAGGCGGTGGTGGAGGAGGAGGGGGAGGAGGCGGCGTGTCTTCGCGTTGGCAGCGCTTCATGGCGCTGCAGGCGCTACGGCCGCTGGTCAGCGACCCGTACCTGCTGTACAGGTGGGGCGTGCGGGCAGGCGCCTGGGGGCTGGGTGGGTGGGTGGGTGGGTGGGTGGGTGGTTGCAGTGAGGTGAAGCTGGCATTGTGTTATGGAAGGCGCTGTTGGTGTTTAGGGTCGAGGTGGTAAGGTGGTAAGTCATAACGCGTGCCCGGGCCCGCGGCACCCTGACTTCACCGCCGCTGCTGCAGGATGTACCACCTTCCGGCTCCGCAGCTCGCCGGCGAAAAGCCTGGGAGCACCGGCGGCCTGGGCAGCGCCTCCAACAGCCAGCGCAGCCTGACCACATCCTCACCGGCGCCCAGCGTATCCGGCGAAGCAACTGGCACTAGCACTGCCAGCGGCGCCGCAGGCGCCGACGCGGCCGCTGGTGGAAGCGGCGGGCCGCTGCCTGTGGTCATCCGCTGCCTGCAGGAGGCGCTGATGTGGTACGTGCGCACGGCCTCGGACAGCCCCGACGACGACGTGGTGGGCGCGCTGGGCAACCTGTACCTGCAGAGGGCCATGGGCGCGCGCGACGCGGTGCAGGTGCGGGGCGTGGGCTGGGAGGAGCAGGATGGACCGGGTCGGGAGCGGGGTAGCCGCCCGTGCAAGACGGAGTGGCCGAAACCCATTGGGGGGTTGGCTATATGCCCGAGCTCAGCGAGTACGTCCCACCGGGGGGCCGGGATCAGGCGCAGAAGTCAGGGGAATGTGCGCTGCTGGTCGCACAGGAAAAGCATCGCGGCATGCTGAGGCACAGCGGCAAAGGATACACAGGGCGCAGGCTTGGCTTGCCTCACAGGCTGCCGACGACACCCGCCCTGCTGCGCTCATCTAGCCCACCTACCCGCCCGCCTGTCCGCCTGTCCGCCCGCCCACCCGCCTCCCTTCCTGACGTAGGAGACGGAGGCGTTTGGTGTGCACCTGGCCCAGGGCAGCGAGGTGGTCATAGCGCACCTGGGGCTGGAGTGTGTGCTGGGGGTGGTGGCGGCCACGGAGGCGCTGGCAGACGTGGTGGTGGTGCCGGCGGAGCCCGGCATGCCCTCGCCCAAGCGTGAGTCGGGTTGTACGGGTTGGGGCCCGGGGCCGTTGTCTTCGGCACGGCCGATTGCGCAGTGGGCGACATGGGAGTTAGGCAGGGCTGTAGGGGCAGGGGCACGGGCGCACGGGCTACTGGCACCTCACGGAAAATGGCTGGCATGTGCCGGTGCTTGATGAGCCCACGCCGTCTCTTTACTAGCCCGTACGCGCTGCGATCTCGTAATTGTCTGAGCCTGTTTGCGTGTGCTGTTGCCGTACCGACACCGCAGTGGTGATGCGGGACACGCCCGACGTGCGCTGCGCCGCCGTGGCCGGCCTGGTGCGGCTTCTGTGGCCGGCGGGGCTGGCGGTGGCTGACACGCTGCTGCGGGCGGCGCGGCATGACGTGCTGGTTCAGCTGCTGGTGCGGGCGCTGCAGGTGAGGCGCAGGCGTTGGGAACAGCAGGCTGAGTTCAGCGGTTTCGGCTACAGCGGGGTCGTAGGTAGGCACGGGCATACGAGGTGCAGCGACGCCCGGCCTATGCCGGGGAGCTCGTGTACTGCTGTGGGTGTGGTTCAAGCCACGGCTGCGACCGGCAGCGACGCAGGCTGCGCTGCGGCGGGGTTGCAGGCGACGCCGCTCACACCTTTTCCGCCGCCACACTGTTTTGCCAGACCATGACCTACTGTGCGGGCGCGCTGGGCGAGGGCCGCGCGCGCGACTGCCTGTTGGCACGGCTGTGCACACACGCGCTGCTGCCGCCCGGGGAGGAGGACATGGGCTCCATGGTGGCGGCGGCAACCGGCGTGAACGTGGCGCCGCTGCCGGGGGCCGGCGGCGGCGGCGGCGCTGGCGGCGGCGGTGGCGAGGACCGCAGCGCGCATGTGTGAGCCACGGCTTGGTTGTGATTGTGGTGTCTGCCGTAGGCTAGCTTGTCTTCGATGATGTGGTGGTGATGTGGTGGTGATTGGGAGTTAGGCTTGCAATGGCTGGGGTTCTTGGTTCTGGGAGTCTAGGTTAGCCAAGTGGAAAAGTCGCACTGCTTTGCGGCGCGCCGCTGACCTGGCCCGAACCGGCCGCGCCGTCTGCAGGCCCAACCGCCGGACCTCCTCCGTTGCGCCGCCCTCGGCAACCCCCGCCGCCTTCACGCTCGCCCCGCTGCCGCCCGGCTTCCTCACCGCCATCCTCAATGACCGCGGCGGCGGAATCTCCGCCGGTGGGCCCTCGGCTGCCTCAGGGCCGCCGCTGCGGGTGGTGCTGACGCCACGCAACATCGCGGCGCTGCGGTCGCTGTTCAACCTGGCGCACAGGCAAGGCACCGAGCAAGCAATCTAGTTGGCATAAAGCGTAACGTCGTCATGAGAGCAAGGCAAAAGCGAGCAAGGACACAGCCTGGCAAACGTGGGTCGGAAACGCGTGTTTTCTGCTAACATCTTTGGGGTCGGCCAGTTCGCTGCTTATTGCTTGCTAATTTCTTTGTGCCTCTGTGCGGCCTGGCATCACCACAGGCTGGCTGACGCGCTGGGCAGTAGCGGCTGGCTATATGTGGTGGACGCCGTGAACGCCCTGGACCGCATCCTGGCCTCACCGCACACCACAACCGCCGCCTACCTCATGGTGGGGCCGGAGGGGAGGGGAGGGGAGGGGGATGGCGAGTATGGCACCTTCAGTGCAGTATCAGAGCGCAAGCATGGAGGTGGCGGGCAGGTCGGGCAGGGCAGGGCAGGGCAGTAGGCGGAGTGCTGGTATTTCGTGCGCTTCTGTGTTATGGTGGGCTGGGCTGTTTGGAAGCGAGAGCAGGTGCCGGTTGATGGGGCCGGGAGTAGGAATGCGATCCAAGCACGATTTGACATCCTCATTGTCGACCTGAACCTTTGTGATTTTGCACGTCTTATTGGCTGGACGCAGGAGACGGAGGGCGAGATGGCGGTGGGCCTACAGCCCGCCTTCACCGGCGTCGGCGTGCCGGGCAGCAGCGTGCCCGGCGGCGGCGGGGGCGCCTCTGGGCCCGGCGGCGGCATGACGCCCGGGCCCTCCGCCGCGCCCGGCGGCGTGGTGCCGCTGCCCTCCGCCGCCGCCGCCGCGATGGCGGGCCCCGACGGCGACGACGAGGACGGCGCTACCAGCGCGCAGCGTGAGCTGCGCATCCTGGCCTCGGCCGCCGACCAGCTGTTTGAGAACACGCACCACATGAGCCCCGAGGCGGTGGTGTCGCTGCTGGGGGCGCTGAGCGACATCTCGCACCGCACGCTGGCGGGCATGGGGCTGCTGGCCGCCGCTGGCGGTGCAGCGGCGGCAGGCGGCGGCGGCGCAGGCGCGGCGCAGAGCGCAGTGCCAGGCGGGGTACCGATAGGAGGTGGGGGCGGCGGCGGCCTGGTCCCGGCGGCGGCGGGCCTCAGTGGCATGCTGAGCACGGGCGGAGCCGGCGGCGCAAGCGCCGCGTCACTGGGGTCGGGCGCAAGCGGCGTCTCCGCTGCCGCTGGCGGCGCAGCCGCTTCCGGCGGCGGCGTGCTGGGCACGGCCAGCGGCGGCGCAGCGGGCGGCACGGGGCTGACGGGTGGCGGCGCGGCGCCACTGCCGCTAATGGTGCAGCCAGTGGTGGGCCCAGGCGGGCTGCTGGCGCCGCCGGGTCCGGGCCCGGTGCGGCTGTGCGCGCTGAACCGCATGGTGGACACGCTGCTGCACAACCTGTGGCGCGTGCAGGTGAAGAGGGGCCGGGGCGGGGCCGCGCGGGGCTGCTGTGCGGTCAGGGTTGCTGGGCGCTTCAGCATGCAAAGCCGTGCACAAGTTTTATGTCCATTTACGAATGGACCCTGTTACGTTTGGCCTTTCTTAGTTCTGAAGCCACCATCCGTCCACATGCAGGACCTGTGGGGTATCTTCCTGGCGCACGTGCTGGAGGCGCTGGGCAGCGGCAACGCCCAGGTGCGGTGGTCCGGAGGGAGGCTAAGGGTGCGCTTGTGTGGGCACAGCGGCGGTTTGAGCCCGGGGGCTTCGGGCCATCAGGCCGGCTCAGCAAGCCTACATCATTCGGCGATGCCACCACCATCTGGACTACCGTCCACAGACATGCGGACATGCCCGTATCACTACCGTACGACCCACGTACTGCTTGCGTGCGCGATGACTGCACGCACAGTGTTGACGCTTTCTCTGTGTGCTCTCCTTCCACAAAATGTAAACGCACGCGCGCGCACCGCGTAAAAACTCCGGTTCTTTTCTTTCTTTTCTTTCGTGCCCTGGCTAACGCAGGTCCGCACCGCTGCCCTGGACGCGCTGGACCGTACCATCACCGGCGCGCTCAACCCCGAGCTGCAGCATGTGCCCGACAAGTTCACCGCGCCCCTGCCCATGCCGGAAGACGCGCTCACGCCCTTCGGCACACTGACCGCCGTTGACAGTGTGTACGCGGCGGGGCGGCGGGGCTCCCCCTTCCTGGCGCCCTCGCTGCCGTCCTTCGCCATGTCTCTGGCGGCGCAGCAGGCGGCGCTGCAGCTGCCCGGCAGCGTGGGCCCGTCCTCACCAGGGCCCGTGCAGGGCCCGGGCGGCGGGGCGTCGCGGCGGATGTCGCGCGACGCGCCGCAGTGGATGGGCAGCAGCGCCGCCGGCACCGGGCCCGCCACGTCGACGCTGACGGCGTCCTTGCAGCAGCTGCAGCTCCAGCAGCAGCAGCAGCAGCAGCAGCAGATGATGCCGGGCAGTGGCAGCCAGCCCGCCAGCCTACGGCCGTCGCTGGACGTGGGTGTTGGCACCGGCCGCCCGCCCATGCCGCCGCAGCTGGCTTCGCCGTCGCCGCCCGCGCCGCTGCCTGGCGGAGGAATTGGCGCTACGCCTTTTGCAATCAGCCTGGGCAACGCGGCCGCCGCGGCGGGTCCAGGCAGCCCCGGCGCGGGCTTCGGTGTGGGCGGCTTAATGTCCTCCGCCGCTGCGTCGCCGCCGTCCTTCACGCTCATGGCGCCGGGGGCGCTCGCGGCCGCGCCCACCGCAACGCTGACCACCATCACCGCCGCCACCACCACGACCACCACCACTGCTGCCACCACGAGCTCCACCTCCGCGGGCGCTGCCGCGGCCTCCGTACGCGGCGTGCAGCAGGCGGCGCAGTCGGAGGACGTGCAGCACATGCTGCTGGTGGCGCTGGACTCGCTGTACCGTGAGGGCGGCCGCAGTGCCGACGTGCGGCGCGGGCTGCTGCGCATCGCGCTGCACGTGCTGCAGCACCACGGCGACGGGCTGACGCGGGGCTGGGTGCCGCTGATGCGGCTGCTGGAGGCGGTGCCGCGGGCGGGGCAGGACCCGCAGGAGGTGCGGCTGGGCTTTCAGGTGAGCGCTACGGAGGCGGGGAGGGACGGGGGCGGGGGCGCGGGTGAGGCGGAGCAAGGGCTGGGAAGGCGGGTGTGCGGCACGCGTGTCATGGCGAACTGCGGAACGGGCGGAGCCATCCAGGCACTGTTCTTGCCATGAACATTCCTGCAAACCTGCGGGGCTACGCTCACTCTACCAGCACTTTTCCCCCTGTGCACTGAGCCAATTGAACACCGCCGTCGCCTGACGCGTCGTTATGCGTGGAATTCTCCCCCTGCAGGTCGTTGAGCTGCTCGCCACCGATTACCTGGCTTCGTCGCTGCCCAAGGAGTACGTGGCCAAGGCGCTGGACGTGGTGGCCAAGTTCGCGCAGCAGGTGGGTGGGAGGCGGCGGCGTGGGGGCTGGCACTCGATGGGCTTGTGAGGAATGGCGACGGGGACTGGCGGGTTGGAGGCAACAGGCCGCTTGATGCTGGTGCCAGCTACGGTACTCGCCGAGTCAGAAGCTGCGTGCGGCCGTGCTGTCCCGTTTGGGGTGCCGCAGCCTCGCCATCGGAGGCGTCCTGGTGTTCTGACATGACCTGCCCCGCCTTGCGTGGTGCCCGCCCCTGTTGCTGTCTCCACTGCGGACAGGACGTGGTGCTGAACGTGTCACTGACCGCCATCACCATGCTGTGGAACGTGTCCGACCACCTGGCCCGCTCACGAGGCACGCTGTCCAAGGGCCGCGCCGCGCAGCACCTCAACCGGGTGCAGTCGGCTGCCGCCGCTGCTGCAGCCGCCTCGGCCGCCTCCGCAGCCTCCCCGGCCGCCTCCGCAGCCGCGCCCGCCGCCGCCGCGGCGGCGGCAAGTGGCGGCGGCGCGGGCGCCGCGCAAACGCAACCGGTCGCCTCTGCTCCTGTTGCGATTGCGGCATCGGGGACGTCGTACAATCTGTTCTCGGCGAGCGCTGGTGCTGCTGACGCGGTCGCCAGCGCTGAGAAGCCGATGTCGCCTGCCTTCGCCGCCGCGCTGAGCTTTGCGCGGGGGGTGCCCTCGCGCCCCGCCTCCGCCTCGCCCGGCGGCTCCGTTTCCGCGCCGGATGCCGGACCCACAGCCACCCCTACCACAGCCACCCCTACCGCAGCCACCCCTACCACAGCCACCCCTACCGCAGCGGCGCCGACTGCAACGGTCGCGCATAGCCGTCTCAGCGCCACCGCTGTGGCAGCGGGCGCGCCAACGGTAGCGGCACTTCCGGGTGCGGCGCCTGCGGGCGGCTACCCCCTCCACGACCTGAACGAGGAGGAGAGTATTGCCATGCTCATGATCGCCTTCCGGTCGCTCAAGTCGCTGTCAGTGGATCCACGGCCAGAGGTAAGAAGGGACAGAGCCGCGGGGACTGGGTGCTTGAGCCAGGACAGGATCGCATTGTGCCCGGGCAGCACGTGCACACAGAAATCAGTGCCCCCGCATACATTGCGGCGTAACGATGGTGGTTACGCTGTGTGTGGGGTGTTTAGTAGCGGGAGTGGGTAGGTTGGCAAGCCTTCGGATTCTACGCGCCCATGCCCACGCCCCGCGACTTCCGCCCGCGTCCCAGCCCAGCCAATTCACTTCTGCTCTCTCTCTCTTCCTGCTCACCTCAGGCCCGCAACGCCGCTGTGCGCACGCTGTTCCTGGCGGTATGCAGCCACGGCGGCAAGTTTCCCAGCGCCACCTGGCACGAGCTGTTCTGGCAGCTGCTGTTCGACCTGCTGACCACCATTCACCGCGTCAGCGCCACCAGCAGCAGGGAGGAGGCGGCCGCGGTGGAGCTGGGTAAGGAGCGAGGTAAGACCTAGGAGAGCAGGGGGCGGGGGCGGGGCGGGGAGGGGGCAGGAACCCAAGGCTTTGTTCAGTTGTGGTGAAAGCGTGTAGATGCGGTTGCGGGGCGGGTTGGCAGGAGGTGGGAGGAGGAAAGAGAGGGGGCGCCAAGCCTGCCTGCTTGGCGTGTAGTGACATATGTGTGCCTTGCAACTTATTGACGTGAATGAAATTATGTCATGCCCGCATGCGATAGCGTCATTCACTTGGCAGCTGGACTGCTATTTCACTATACTTTCTCTCGCTCCTGTTTTTCCCTGCCCTCTCAGGCGGCCGCTCTGTGGTGATGCTGGTGCACCACAGCCGCAACAGCGAGCAGAAGCAGTGGGACGAGACGCTGGTGCTGGCGCTGGCGGGCGCGGGCAAGGTGCTGCGCTCCTACTTGCCGCTGCTCAGCGGGCTGGACGTGTGGGGCCGCGCCTGGGAGGAGCTGATGCAGGTGGGGTGCCGGCAGGGTGCGGGGTGAAACCATGCAGCGGACGGCGTTGCAAGCAGCCCGCATTGGATTGGGCGTCGTGCATGCCAGTGCCATGTGTGCTGAGAGGGGGAGACCAGGAAAACAGGGAGTGTTGCGCCAGCTGCCGCAGTTGCTGAAAACCACAACGGAAGTAGGCCCGCCTGAACGCCATACATTACTCCCAGAAACCTACCAAACACCGAGCTTCTGACCTGTGTTGTATGTGTCTTGTGACTCATGCCACGTCGCAGATCCTGGGCGATGTGCTGGCCAGTGGGCGCAAGGGCGTGTCCATGGCCGCCACCAGCCTGCTCACCACCATCATGCAGGTGAGGCAGCTGGGCTGGGGGCTGGGGGCTGCATCAGCTTTGGGGGAACGCCACAATATTGCAAGCGCTGGGAAGCACCCTGGGCGCTTATCACCTCCTGCAGGTCAAGACAACCGGCTGTATCCGGTTTTGGCAGGGCTGTCACTGAGGCCGCAGTGGGCTGGGTTAAATGTTTAGCCCAACACGCGTGCGCCGTGGTCCTAGCGATGACATGCACCCCACACCTGGGCAACCTCGCGCAGGCGCATGGCACCGGGCCGCTGGTCACCCGCACCATGTGGCGTCAGTCCATGGGCGCCATTGACCGCGGTGAGTGCCGTGTACTCGGCTGGCCCTGCTTTTGGACGAACGGCATCTAGACCTGTGCGTTGGCTATCCGTTTACCCGCCGACTGACATGCATGCACGCACACACAGGGGTCACCACCATGGCGGCGCCAAACACGTCAGCGCCGCTGCAGGCGCGTGCCGAGCTGCTCGCCTGCATCTCCACCCTCGCCTCGCTGCTGCTGCTCCGCACCAAGCCCGCACCAGCGGGCGCCTCCTCAGCCTCCGGCTCCGCGCTTGACTCGTTCTCCTCCGCCGTGCCATCCACCTCTGGCGGCACCGACTTCCCCGCCCCCGGCTCCTCCGATTCCCTGCCCAGCTCTGCATCGTTACCAGCCGGCATTGGCGGAGCCTCCTTGCCGCCCGCCGAGCCTGAGCACCTGCTGATGTTCGTGGGGTGGCTGGACCGGTTCGCTCGCTACCCAGTGGGTTCGGAGGATTCGTCCGCGATCCACTTCATCACCATCGGCCCCATTCAGAAGGCCGTACTGGGCGCGCTGGCGGCGCTGCCGCCCGCCGTGACGGCGGCGGGCGCGTGGCCCGAGGTGCTGGGCGTGCTGTGCCACATGCTGCGGCCCTTCAACACCCTGGCCCTCCGGCAGTACTCCATGCAGCAGGCGGCGGTGCAGCAGGCGTGCGCGGCGGCGGTAAGCGCATCATAGCTGGTCGGGACATATTGTTGGAGCGGTGTCCAGCTCCTTGGATTTATTTCTGGAGTACTTGCTGGCTGTGAGCTGCATAGCATGTGCACAAGTCCGAAAGCCTTGCGACAAGCCTGACATGCCACCTGCCTACACGTAGCAACGGAGAGCAACGGCGGCAGCCGCGGCGGCAGCGGCCGCAGACGCGGCGGCCGCAGGTGCTCCGCTGGACTCGTTCGCCTCCGCCGCCTCTGCCATCTCCGCAGCCAGCGCCAGCACAGCACCTGGTAGCCGGGACGCATCTGCGCATGCGGGTAGCGTGCACGGCGCCGGTGGGGGTATGGGGCCAGGGCAGGCAGGCGCGGAGCGGGCCGCCCCGGTGATCCCGGCAGCGAACGACGCGATGGAGGCTCGGGCCATGTCGCCCCAGTGGATGGCCAAGGTGGCGGAGATGCTGGCCACCTGGTACCGGGACCAGGTGTCATGGCAGGTGCGCATTAGGCTTTCGGGGCACGAGTCTTGCGGCTTGTGGTGTCTACAACACGTCGTCGAGTAGCTGTGCAAGTATGTTGCGGCGCGCACTGAACTTCGGGCCCGGTCGTTTCCGCAGGTGCGCGTGGCCACGTTCCCGTTGCTGGTGGCGGCTCTGTCGGAGTGCATGGCTTGCCGCCACCTGCAGGCGCAGCAACAGCTCCTTATGATCCAGCAACAACAGCAGCAGGCTGCAGCTGCAGCCGCCTCGGCGGGCTCGGGCTCGGGCTCGTCGCTCATGCTGGGCGGCGGCGGTGGGGGCGTGGGCGGGTCGGTCATGCTGACGGTGGATGCGGGCGAGCCGCTGGACGAGCTGTGGCGGGCGGCGGCGCGGGGCTTCGTGACGGTGGTGCAAACTGGCCTGCCCTCCATCAACATCTGCAGCCAGGTGCGGGGCGGCAATGGGCTGGACACAAAAGGAGGCGCCGGGCTGCTTGAACACCTTGGGCCCCGGATTGTTCTGCTGTGAGACCAAAAGACCCCACGGATTCTGACGGTCCCTGAGTGTGGTCGTGTCGCACATGTGCAGGCTGTGGGCGCAACTTCATCGTCCCCGCACCAGCAGGTGCCGCAGTCCACGTGGCCAGCCCTGGCGCGCGCCTTCCAGATGTTCTTCCTTGCCACAAGCCTGCCGCCGCTGCAGCAGCCGCCCGCGGACGCAGCCGCCTCCATTGCCATTGCCGCGGCCGCCGCCGCAGCAGCCAACATGGGCCGCGGCGGCAGCGCCGCCAGCAGCATCACCTCGGACACCGGTGGCAGCCTTGTGGCGCTGGCGGCACCGTCGGCGGAGCAGGTGGCGGCGGATGCTACGATCACTGCCGCGGTGTTGGACTGCCTGTCGGACACTGTGTTGTCGTCATGCCAGCACGCGCCAGTCGAGGTGCGTTGGATCGTGTGTATGAGTGCATTGCCCCCGAGGAGAAGCCCTGGCCCCGTACATTGGTGTGTGTCTGCGGCAAGGCTGTGTAAAACGTACGGTATGCGCATCTAAACGTGGCTGCTCCAATGTACGCAGGTCCGGAGGGCGCTGGTGGAGGTGCTGGACGCGGGCGCGTCCTCCCTTGCAGCGCCAGCCGCCGCCGGCATTAGCGCGGCAGCCATGGCCGCGGCTGCGGCGGCGCCACCGCCGCCGCCGTCACCCTCGGACGCAGCCGCCGGGGCCCTGCCGGGTCGTGGCGGCATCGCGTACGACGAGTCTGGCCTGACTCCGGGCAACCGCCTGAGTCACGTTTGTCTGGCGAAACTGTACGTGCTGTGCAGCCGGGGGCAGGAGCAGCAGGACGCGGAGGGCCGTGAGCTGCCGGGCGTGCGGTCCCAGATGGAGGTGAGGCTGGTGCTGTAGTGGCGCGTTCTGTGCGTGTGCGCCGGGTAATATGCACTTCGTAGGTAGCAGGGTGCGAGTGCCAGGTCCCTGGTCCTTGCCGTGCCGCTGGACTACATGCTAAATGCAGGCCTGCACTGTGTTCACAGGTTGCGCAACTGGCTCTACCAGTCTTCGTGTCGCGCTGCGAGTCCATCCTCCTCGATTACACGCGCGCCGAGCAGCGCGCGCGGAGCGCCGCCGACGCTGCGTCCGCGCCAGCACCAGCAGACGCTGCCGCCTTGCAGCCACCGGCGTCACCGCGGCAAAGCCACCACCAGTCTGTCCAGCACGGACGCGTGGTTGCGGCGCTGCACGACAAGGCCGTTCACGTCATTGAACTGCTGCAGCAGCTCAAGGTCGTGCCGGCCGTGTCCGACTCGCTGCTTTCTTCGAGGCCGCACCTGCGCTTCTGGCTTGACGTGGGGCGGGCCGTGCGCATGCAGGCGGCCCTGCCGCCTGCGGCCGCGGCTGCAGCCACGGCTCGGGACGTCAGTGGTACTGGTGCCCCGCCGGCGCCATTCGCTGCGGGTATGCTCACGCCACCAGCGCTGTCGCGCCGAAGCAGCAATGGCACCGACGCTCTCAGTGGGCTGCCGGTGGCTGCTGGCGGCGGCTCGGTCGCGGGGGGCTCGGTGGCGGGTGATGTCGTGCTGCCATCGGGGCCCTCCAACGGCGGCCTCACGGGTCGCGCATCCACATCGTCGCAGGGCTCGTTCTTCTCAAGAACCTATACCAGCACAGGAGCGCTCCTGTCGTCAGCGATGGGTGCGGCCGCGGGTACCGGCGGCGCGGCACCCGCGGTAGGCAGCGGTCCCAGCGCAAACGGTTTGCTCGGCCAGTCGTCATTTGGCCGGCTGCCCACGGACGGCAGCGGTGGTGGCGCGCAGGCGCCGGCAGCCCAGCGGAGCGCGGCAGCGCCTGGCATTGCCAGCGGTGGACCGTTGGCGCCGCCGCCCGCCGCCGCAACGGCACCGCTGGTGCTGGCAGGCAAGATGCAGTGGGCTAAGGAGCAGCCGCAGGTGGCGGCGTTGTACGGCGTGTTGGTAGAGTGCATAGGCAGCGGCGACCCTGTGATCCGCACATCTGTGCAGGGCATGCTGACGGCATTGGGCGGCGGGATGGGGCTGTGTGCCGCGCCAACAGGGCCGCGCGCCGCAACGAGTCTGCGATAGCCGCTTGTGGCATCTTGCAATGCGGTGTGAGTGGGTTTGTGGCATCTTGCTGTACGTTATTAATCGGTTTGGGGCATCTTGCTATTCAGTACGGTACTGTCCAGCCAGCAATGTTGTTTGAGGATGTGGTTCGGATCAGGTATTGTAGAAGTGATGGGTTTGTCAATAATGGCAGGATGGTAGTATGCGGTTATGCCTGCGGAGGCTTCGCGTGCCCCGTACAACTGCACAACGGCTCTTATTGTCATGTAAAGCCAAGCAGCACCAATACCATGCTCTGCCATTCTCGTGGCGCCTTGTCGGCGGCAGTCGTCGTGCCTGCCCGCAAGGCCGCTGCCACTGCGCGCTAATGCCACAAGTATGGGTGATTGCTTATGGGATTCAGGCACGGAGGCGGGTAGTGGAGGCCGAGAAACCAGCTTGCTCTGCTGTGAGTGCTGTCTGTGCGTGAGGCGGGGTGCCTTACACCGTCACACGGGCGTCCCATTGCCACATCGCACCCAGCCCAGTTGCTTCCTCTGCCCAACTGCCATACCAAGCTCCGTGGGGCTCAGCTAGGACGGTTCATGAACCGTTTGGGCATTTTACATGTCCGCTGACCCGAACCGCCACACTGCTCCACAGCATCGGCCACAGCCTTACCCCGCCGTGCACAGCTATCTGTGCAACGTACTAAAGGCTACGGCTCACGGCCCTGCTCTCGTGGTCCGCTGTCCACGCAGCACTGTAGCTACACCCCCAATGAACCCGGTGCCATTCACGTCACTACAACCTCACTGTCCTGTGCTTCACCTTTACCTGTCCCCGGCGCCGTGCGGGGCTGCTCAGTGCTACACCACGGTGCTACACCCTTACTGGTTGCCTCTAGCGGCACGCCACAGGCGATTGCACATGTGGACAGATGTACGGGCAGGTTATCAAGTCATGTATCAGGCCAACACGCCGCCCTGTCAAGCATGTGGTGGTCTTCCATTCTTGCTTCCAAGAACCACGCACGCGAGCACGACAGGCTCATTACTCACTCTCATTGCTTTCCACGCACTGTTCGCACTCGCAGGAATTTAATTGCTGATGCCCATGGCCAGTGCACGACACCTAGCAGTGAACTGTCACCTTATCACACGCTGGCCGTGTCCGTTATGATCAAGCCCGCCTCACGGCACATGCGCGGCGGTGTGGGGCTGCGGGGCTCGTCCGCGCGCTGGGTCACCGCCTCACTGACTGCGCTACCCTCTGAAATCCGCCGCGCAACTGGCTTAGGAGAACCCGTCGGCGGCAGCGCACTGGGCGAGGCGGTACCGCCCCGTGAGACAGCTCCTGACCCGGCGCGCGGAGGCGTGGTAGCAGCGGCGACAGCAACTGCGGCGGTGGCAGCCCCGGCAGAGCCCATGCTGACGGGCCGGACGCGCACGGTAGCCGGCGGCGGGTCTGAGGCGGGGCGGGCCGGGTGGCCCGCCACTCCCGCGCTGAGCACGCTCTGTGCACCGGACGGGACTGGGATACCCGGGCTGAGCGAGGCCGTGGCAATGGCCCCCATAACAGGAATGAGCTTGCAGCCGTCGTTACTGCCGCCGATGCTGGCAGCCGCCGCCACAGCTGCTGCGGCGGCGGCGTCTGCGGGAATCCAGGAACCCGTCACTATGGGCATCGGCTGAGCCCGCGCGCCCGAAACCATAGCAGCGCCAGCTTGGGGACTTGCTGGCACCACCATAACCGGCACCAGATTGAACGGGAGCATGGCAATGCAAGGCTGGACCGCACGGATTGGGAAGGAGAGGGCCTGGCCCTGTGCTGGCGCCAGCGCCAGCACCTCGCGCAGCTGAGGCTCCGTGGGAGGCTGGATGGCTCCGCTAGCGCCCCAGTTCGAGATTTCAGGGTCAGGGCTTGTCGTGGGGCTGCTGGTGGCAATGATTTCCACCAGCAGGGTGCCTGCCTCCGGTGGGGAGCTGCAGGCCGCCTGCTGCTCACCATGGCCGGCAGCCTCTGAGCTGAGCTCCACGTCCATGCTGCCGCCCGCGTCACGCATGGCCGTATCGTCCTCGCCATCGCTCCGCAGCTGCAGGGTGTCAATGTCCTGCATGGCTTGGTCTCCGTCTGCAGCAGCATCGTAGATTGGGCCTGCCGTCTGCATCAGAAGTGGCGCCAGCATTGAAGGACTGGGCACTGCAAAGGCCGCATGTAGACGGGGCCGTGCTGGTGGCGACCCGGCAGCAGCATCAGGTACCGGCACTGCCACGTCGGCGGCGGTGATGCTAGCGGCTACGCCGTCGAGGCGTGCACTGAGATGGATACGAGCCGCTGTGGGCGATGTCGCAGGCGACCCGAAAGCTCCGGTGTTAACCGGCGAGCCGAAGCCAGTGTTGCTGCCGTCCACGTCACTTGTGTCACCGTCGGCATCGGCAGCCACCACCGCATCAGCTGGTACATCGTCGTAAGGCCGCTGCACGTAGGGCCCGTTGCTCGTGTCCGGCATGTCCCAGGGATCCTCGTCATCAAAGCAAGTGGACTGCAGGGCAGCGCACAGCGGCGGCTTTCGGAACAGCTCGGCCTCCGGTGGACTTGCCTCGCCGCGCGCGACCGCCACCGGCGCAGCCACCGGCCGCTCAGTGGCTTGCTGAGAAGCCACGGCCACGAGTGCTGCCCAGAAGCCACCTGCCTCGATGTTGGTCGCGGCGGCGACGTCCTCGTCTCCACTGGGTCCGCCGCTGCCCTGAGAGCCTGCGGCACCGCCAGCAGAAGGTAGGGGCGGGGTCGCTGCTGCAGTGACTTGAGCGCTGCTGTTCTCGGTGGCCAGCGCCGCCGTGCTGCCGCCCTGCGCAACGCGCGCAACGCGAGGCGCAGAGCCAGGCAGTGGCCGGGTCACAAGCCCAAAGCCAGGCGGCGGCGGGGGTGCAGCCTTGACTATCTTAGCGTGCTGAAACTCGCGCGGCGGCGCGGGTACATGCTGAGCGCCCTGCATGCCTGCATTTACCAGCTGCGGTCCGGCACCCTGGTTCTGCAGCTCCCAACGGTTTCGCAGCTCGTGAAGGCGCGCACCCGTTGGCGGCATACTGTCGAGGGCGCCGAATGTTTCCGCCATGAGAACAGGAGACGAGCCACAACGGGACTCTATGTCGCCCTCCTCTGCGCTGCCCGTCGCAAGGTCATGCGCTGCTCCGCCAGAGCCTCTGCTTACGCCGGGGAGGCCGCGCCGCCCAGGGCTGTGCGTAGCGCTGGGGCAGAACACAATCTCATCGCCCCCATCCTCCATCTCCACAGAATTGTCGCAACCATCGACAGACGCATTGGCTGCGGTGTCCGCAGCTGCGGCCCCGGCGTTGGCAGGCGCGGGGCCGCCGCACGCAGCCGCTGCTGCGCCGGTGCTCCTCCAGAACCTCTCGGAGTGCGCTGGATCGCAGCTGGTGCCTGTAGGGACGCTGGCGGTCTGCTGTCCCACACCTGCGGCCGAGCATAGTGCTGGCGCCTCGTCGCCCTCCAGATGGTGCAAGTCAGCATAAGCAGGAGGCTGCGGCTGCGGCTGCCCATCCGGCTGCTCTTCGAAATGCTCCGCGTCAGAAGGCTGCTGCTGCGTTTCGTAATCACCATCGTCATGGGGCTCCATCTCCGTCAGGTCGCTGGCCGCGTCATCATCTATTGATGGCACGTAAGGCACCGGGTTGGCCTCGAAACGAATGGGCTGCACCTCGATGTTGGTGTTGCCGCCTTCACATATTGGTTAAGTAGAGGATGGGACGGAGGGGCAAGCCGTCAGGACGCGGCTGGGGCACCAATTCGTTGGGCTCAGGCACACACACGCGCAAATAACACAGCTAACACGCACGCCAAGCATATCATACGCGTGCTCTCCCTTTGCATGTCCGGTATGTACACATGCATGCACGCACACACCCCATGAATCTATGCATACGGCACTCACTCATTTGGTCTTTTACCAGCGCCAGGTTCAGGATGACACCATCATTGGTTCCCCTGCCGGGATAGTTGGGCGCCGTGAAGAACGTGAGTAAACGGCCACCGAACGCAATCTGCATGCCCTCCTGGACGATTTCGTGGCCGCGCAGGATTGCGGTAATGTGGTTGCGCTGCGTGGGACAGAGAAAGGGTCGGCGGCAGGTGATGAGCAACCGATATAGAGGAAGCGCGCTGCTACCCCACGCGTTTCAGACCCGATGGGCCCATCGCCACCTGTCCGACGTATGTACGCCGGCAAAACCCCAAAGGATCCAGTCGTAATCCCGTCCTACGCCCTCCCGTAACCCTAGCCTATCCCACGGTCCTGGACGTACTTTGCAGAATTCCTCCACGCGGTCTGCTCCAAAGCGTACTATGCCGCCCGCGTTCCAGTCACGGCCGGAGGTCAGGATTCCGATGTCATCGTCATTGGGTGCCGGGTCACTCCACACCTGCATTCAAGCGCGCGGACACCGCAATGCCTAAATGTGCTGCCGACGCAGCTGGCCGGTCGAGTTTCCCTTGCGTGCCAGTGTTAGTTGGAAATCAGTGTTGAGGACTCACCACGTCCGTCAGCACGCCACCGTACTCGTAATCGGTGCGCAACGGCCGCTTCACGGCCGCGATCTCCGACAGCCACTCCAGCCGCCCGATTCCGCCGTGCATCATAAGGTAGCGATCAGGGATGTACTTCGGTAGCTGCATCTGCTGTTTGCGCGGGCTGTCCGACTGCTGACGCGAGTCCTCGTAGGTGATGAAGGTGGGCACCTCGCCTGCGTGCGGTGGATGATGCGACGACCGAATGAGCAACATTTGACCGAGGAGGGGGAGTGAGAAAGCTGCCGTTTACAAGTAGCACGCGTTAACACGCGGCATGTAGGCGAAGGAAGCATACGGCACGTACCCTCGTAACCAGGCGGGATGGCGATGCCCGCCAGCGGCATATACGCGAAGGAATCATTGAACGCGTTGTACAGCGACGTGCCGTACTGCAATCCCCACTTTTCTTCCAGCTCTTGCTGTGGGAGCATGCAGTAGACGCATACGTTGGGCAAACGTTGTAAGAGCGCGTGTATCACAGTGGGTTGCATACTTGCATAGGTCCACACCCGGGCACAGTACAGTGACTTGACCGACATCGTTCATGTTGGCCCTGCTCCGGCGCTGCGCCCTTGCGTCTTTCCCCTTTTACCATCACCGTTACCAAAGTTCATATGCGTTGCAGTTCGCCCAAACGCGATCCGCCCTTGCAGTAGGCCAGCGTACACACCAAACCGGTCCGTACCTTAAAGCCGTAAGCGGTGTTGATGCTCTCAAGCTCGTGATTGCCGCGCAGCAGGAAGATGCGATCGGGCCACTTGATCTTGAGAGAGTACAGCAGCAGCATCACCTCAAAGCCGTAGGGGGTGCGGTCCACATAGTCGCCCAGAAACACCCATGGAACACTGTGGGCAGCACGAACAGTCGCACGTGTACTAGGTGTGGTTCAGGGCTTGAGCCCAAGGCAACGCTTGCAGATTTGTACACATTGCATGGCTTGACACCTACGTTCCGTCCGGCGCGCCGCACCAGCCCATAATTTGCATCAGGTCCACGAACTGGGGGGCGGCGACAGAAGGAGGGCGTAAGCATGCGGGTCAAGCGTGGCCCGCGGACAGTGAGGGCGGGGCGTGCCACGGGCGACACGCATGGCGGCATGCCGCGTAAGGTAGGGCATGGGCGTGAACGAGCACGATAGCACGCGACTTACTTGACTGTGTCCCCAACGTGGACACCGGCGACGCGCATGGTGGAACGGAGGAAGTGCATTAATAGGGGGGGGTGCGGCAATTAAGGGAGGATGCGGCAGTCAAGTAGACGGTTGCAGTAGTGGATGGCACGGCATGTTATCCAGCTCATCGATCATCGGAATGCGGCAGCATACATCTGCAAGACCGGATTGTGAACTGCTGCACGCACCCGTGAAGGTCTGACACCACGCGGCATGGGGCTGCATGAGCAGGGGAGAAAACGACTCTCACGAAAGACGAAGGGCTTTGCGTGCCTGCTGGCACATCACCAAATCATGCCAAAACAAACCCACATCCCACACCCCGCGCAGTCGCTGTCTTCGTGAATACCAGATTGTGACTTCTCCTACCTGCGACGTACAGCAGGGATTCCTCTCCAGCGAGTAGGAGACGTGCCTTCTTGATGATCACGGCGCACTCCTGAGCAGAAAACCTGGAGGCGACGTTCGGAATCTGGTCGGTCTTGAAGGACTGGCTGGGCTGCAGGAGTAGGTCGAGCATGCGCTCGTGTATGGGGCGTGCCTCTTGCCACTCATGCTCCGGAGACACCACCGTGGGACCGTCCTCGTCGTGGTCTTGAGGAGTAAACCCCCGCCGTCCCATTGCGCTATGTGTCGGCACCGTTTTGACACGCGAGCCGTGTCGATCAATGCTCTTGACATGCAGCGCGAGCCGAATGCCTACGCATACAGGTTGGTGGAAGGCGACATGCCGGATGTCAGGGAAGCGTGACTAGCTGACAAGGGGTGTAGCACAATGGACCTTAGACCGCGCCCTTCTGCCCTTGACATGTTTTCGTGGTGCAAGCGACATGGCATGACGCAAAACCATGGGCTTGGCGCTGCCCGGCGCTCGCGAAAAAGGCGGTGCTGAGCCTGCTGCGGTGTCAAGCACGAAGCCAAGTGGTTTCGGCCCACTACTCACTAGTTGACTGCGTTGAAGACTTGCTGCCCAGATTTCCATGACTGGATTGCCGGCCACGCGGCGAGTCCTGAAGAACCAGGACCAAGCCGTCGCATCAGACATGCTACGCGGCTGCGACCACAAAGCGGGCCGACCCACCAGATAGGCCATAGCTCCACAACAATGTGCTCTTCAAAGAAGCAACTTGGACATCCGAGGTCACGATCTTGCGCTGTGCAAAGGGCGAACTGAGTCTAGCTCCAAAACTCGCGCAAACAGCAGTTTGCAAACTTGCTAGCGCCGACGTGTGACTTAAGAATGTAATTCGTTGCTTAGTATGCGAGCTCGCTAAGCCGCGGGCTCTTTCAGCCTGGCGGGCACCGCTGGATCCGGGCTGTCGCTTTCGCATTGGCTTCCCTTTTGCTAAGATCGCGTATTCTTGTATTTAAACCAATTCAGCGCACGGCTTGCAGATGCCATGTTCTCTTCGCCAACCCCTGCATTTCTGCCGGGCGTGACGCCTTCCCCCCACCCCCAACCCCCACCTCGCCCCGCCCACCAGACGTATGCCCTCACTCCGGCAGCGGCGCCACCACCTCCAAGGCCAACCCATACCATGCCGCGCGAAGCAACCACCACCTCCTGTGTGCCATGGCCTTGCCGTATGCGCCACCCTCGGCTAGGCCCTCACGGCAGAACTGCCTGTGACTTGTCGCCACTGCGCTGCCCCACGCCCGGTCCCCGCGAACTAGCCCATACTCCATAACTCGCTCAGTCTCACAGCGGCCGCCTCCAGCCGCTGATGCTGCTCCAGGGCTATAGCAAAGCCATGCAAGGATCTCAGCCAGCTCTGGGTTAAGCCCGCGCAGGTTGAGCAGCACTTGCCCTGAGTCCACTGCCAGCCATGCTCCAGTTCCAGGCTCCCACGACAGCCCTCCGGACGCCAGGCCCACGAGAAGCGCGTCTGCAGCAAACCGCCGGGCTTCTGCTGACAGCAGTGCAAGCCTGCGAAACAAAAATGCGCATGTTATAAGGACCGGTCAGTTACGATGTCCGTGCAAACCTCTGGGCCGTGGTGAGGTGTCCGTTGCATAGCCCGTGGGTGCAAAGCCCGCTTAGCAAAGTGAAAGTCCAGCACTTGAAACGTATGCTGCATCAAAACCGTCATGCATGATAAATGGTATACGGAGCACCTTTCCGCAGCTCTCACCCCGCGTATCGCCGCCGTAGCAGCCCTCGCGCTCTCGCCGCGGCGCGCCAGCAGGCCAGGATCCGGGACAGCTTGGACATCCTCAGTCTCGTGGCTGCCGTTGCCACAAGCCATGCGTGGAAACGGGCCCTGCATATGCAAGAATCGGATGGGAAGAGGGTTATGAGGCGGCGTCCCATGTGCCGTGCTGGTGAAGAATGACGTGCTCATTGCTCGGCTGCATGCCGCCTACCTTCGGTCCAGATACCGTCGCGCAGCGTCGCAGATGACTGTCGCCGCCCAGGCGCGCTTGGCCCGCCAGGCGCGCAGCGCAGCGAATGCTTCAGTGGCTGACCCAGAACTCAAACCTGAGGCGGCAGCAGCCGCGACTAGCCGTGCACTCTTTGGAGTGCTAGGGAGACCGCCGACTGCCGAACAAGGCCCGTCGCCGCTGCCTGCCACCGAGCCCGTGCCTCCTGCCGCACGCGCGAAAGCTATGAAGTCACTACCATCTGCGCTGGAGGATTTTCCCGCCGGAAGTCTCGATCGTAGCAGCGCTGGCATAGCTACGGAAGAGCCGGAGCCGCGTCCTTGCACGTCCACATCAGCCGCTGCGGCGCAAGCGCGGCAAGCGATTGCGCTGGGGCCCGTACATGCAGCGCTGGACACAGAGCTGGCTGCGGGCGCAGCGTCGATGGCTGCATCGCCTGCTGGTGCTATCCGAGTCCGTGACAGGAGCGATGCCAGCCGCTGCCGCCGCAGGATGGTCCTCTCCAACGCTGGGAAGTCTGCCCCTGACGGCGGCATGGGGCAGGATGCTGCCGTGGCAGTGCTGCTGCAGGCGACCGAGGGCACAGCTCCGGCGGGCCCAGACTCAGGAGGGTGTACGGCTTGCTGCTGCAATGTGCTGTCGGCAGCGGCAGGTGTGGTCTGGCGTACGCGTGGCCTTGCGGCAGCCGGCACGGGGTTGCTGGCAGCTGGGGCCACCTTGTGACCTTGACGCGGTACTTGAGCTGTACCACCCGCGCTGCAACCACTTCCGCTGCGTGGCGCGGTGGAGCTGCGCGCGGCTGCTGGCGGAGCTTGTGTCCGGCCCAAACTGTCACAGGTCCCGGCAGCCCCACCGGCGCGGCTGCTGATGCTGCACGATCTGGGGATGTTGCGGATACCAACCCACTCAGGCCGCTGCCGTGCTGGCTTGGCTGCGACTCCATGGGTGTTCGTGGCCGGAGTTGTAGGTGTGGGACCATCGGAGCTCACAATTGAGGGCGCCACCCCATCTGCTGTTGCAGCCACAACGGATGCGCCGAAGGATAGGCGCGCCTGCCGTGTCGCAGTGATGTACGGCTTAGCTGGGCCCGGCCCTCCAACTGCCGCGCTTACTGCAGGCGCTTGCTGGGACTTTGCTCCCGCCGTGGTCTTCCCTTGCGGCACCAGAACACTGCGACAGTTACCACCAGAGGCCACAGACGCATGACGGTCCCTGCTCGTCACAGCGGCCGACTCGGGTCGCTGCATCAGCACGGGGCCGATGCCCTGGTCGTGGGGTTGGATGTCCGCCCCCACATCGCCGCACTGCTCCCTGCAAGCGGTGCTGGCCACAGTAAGGTATGCTGCTACCGCAACATCTCCCAGCACAGCTGCAACCTCCTTTGCTGTTGCCTGTCCAGGCTGGTCTGCCTGATATCCAGTCCTGCCCGCGCGGGCGGACGCTGGCCCTTCAGGACCACTGCCTGACGCTGCCTGGCCGCAGCGGATGGTAGGGCCTGGGCTCGTGTCTCTACCTGATAGCACTGCGAGATTCCGCCGGTGTGTCTGCATCGCAAAGGGAAGAGGGGTGCGGTACGGTAAGGCGGCGGTTTTCAGGGCCCTCAGGCCTCAGGGATCGAACGGGGCGTTGATGGTAGGGTGAAGTTGGCCTCTGCGACGTGCCCGAGGCTTGACCGCTGCGCAACGCAACGAGCTTGCTGCAGGCTTCGTGCCAGCTAACAAGCCTTTGTAGAACCATCCAGTTCTGGTGCTTGACAGCTTGGAGCTAATGACAGCTGAGGTTCTGCTGGTCGGCTAGTCGAGGCAGTCCATGTCAATCACTACAACACACCTGCAGCTCCAGCTTTAGAAGCTCCAGTGGTGCTAGCGCTGCGCCCTTCTCCATTTCCAGCACCTGCGCTTTTCCCCCTGCTCTGTTAGGACAATTGCATGTTGCTTCATACAACAGTCGTTTTGGTGTATGCTTAAGCGTGGAAGTCATGCAGGAAAAAAGGGGGAGCCCGCCATTTGCGATGCATCGACCTTTTTCCATGGCTAGGAGGGCTTTCACAGCTTGTGTGTTGCCGATTATCTATATACACGTAACTGCTGACACAATCCCGCGTGCGTGCGGAGACAGTATGACGCTTTCTTGATAGCGAGACAAGTATGGCGCCGAACAAGGTCGATTTGGTGGCTGCGCGAGCAGCATCGAAGCTTGCTCAGCTGCAGGCGCGAGGAATAATTGCCGCGCCTGCGGAGAGTGCGTCGACCGCCCAGCCAAACTCATGCCAAACTGCCATTCCTGGTGTTCCTGTTCTCAGCAATGCAGCCCCCAACACCAAGCAGTATGTTCGTCAGTGTGTGGTGGTGCCTGCCTATTGCACGCTGGAAGAAATCGCGACTCGCAGCGGTACGCGTGAGGAACCCCTGTTGTGTGCGTGAGCAATAGGAGTGTGGGCCAGCCGCCCTTCCATGGCGAGGACTAGGGCCTGTGTATGTACCTTACATGCTTTTAGAATGTTTCGGCGGGTTTGGGACGGCCGGCCTGCTCAGCGCGCCAGTCGGGGTATCATTGTACTAGATCAGGATGTTGTGAGCCATTTCTCGCTCGTTTTGTGCGGGCTTCGCGCCGTTGCCCGCGCCTGCCTATTACAAGCTATGTTTTATTGGCGAGCCGCGCCTCTTTTACTTACTCGGGCTTAACGCTGCGCTTACAGGCGTGCTCGCGCTGCGGGAGGTGCCGCTGCCGCTGCCGCCCCTGCCCATAGTCCAGCCGCAGCGCCCAGCGTCGGGCACCGCCTCGACGGGCACAATCGGGGACCTGGACAGCTGCAGCCTCGCGAGCTTTGACAGCCACATCGGCGTGTACAGCATTGACGGCTCGCGGGCGTGGCTGGCAGCGGCGGACAGCAACTGCAGCACGCCCTACACGGCTTGCACTGCCGAGACCCCATCCAGCTCGCTGACGCACTGCGGATTCGACGCGTGCTATGCCGGCGAGCAGCCGTGCCCTGCTTACCTGGCTGCCGGTCATGGCGCCGTGCCGCCGGTGCCGCCCGGCTTCGAGAGGCTGATGCCGATGGCTGGCGCTGCCGCCGCTGCACTGTACGAGGACGCCAGCGATGACGACCTGCTGCCCATGCCTCTGCGCACTGCCGTTCTACCGTCCGTCGCAGCGGCCGCCAATCCCGCAACTGGCGCTGGCCTACAGGCCTCCCGGCAAGCTCAGCAGGCCGCGGGGGTTCAGTTCTATTACCAGGCTGGTAGCGGCTACCACCGGATGGGCGCAGCGGCGGCGGCGGCCAGCGACTGCCAGGCCGCCGAAGCGCCGCACCACGGCGAGCATCAATCAACTGCGATGCAGCTGCAGCAGCTCCAACGCGCACGCCAGCTGCAGCAGCAGGGCCTGCTGCGCGCCGTGTCGCTGCCATTGCCGCCAGCCCTGGCACCCATGCCCCTAATGTTTGGCCCGTCGCGCGGCACCGCGATTACGGCGGCCATCCGACGAGGCCTGGGCGCTGCCTTTGAGCGGCAGCCGGAGCTGTTCCGTCAGCTGTACGGTTTCGAGCTGCATTGGTGGGCTGGCATCCGCGGCCGGCCCGTTGGCGAGGGTGAGTTTGCTCAGGAGTGCATCGCCTCCGGCGCGCCGGAGTTGCTTAAGCTGTTCGTGCTCACTGCTCAGAACCACAACCTTGCCAGCCCCCGAAAGAAGACGTACGTTTGACGCGTTGACAATCCTGCATCGCACAGACGACCTGCTACGCGTGATGGCATTCAAGGACTACGCGGTGGTGCTGGTGCGCACCGACCCCTACGCCGCGCCCGCACTGGCGCCGCCGCCACCCACGCTCAATGCCAAGCGCCCCACCTCCGCGGTGGCGGCTCAGCGGCAGCTGATGCAACAGCGGCGTCGCCGGCGCCTGGCGTTGAACGCGCCCATGAGCGCTCTGCTGGGCCAGCGCGTGCACGGCAACGCCGTCGTGATCCGTCTGTGGGTGGTGAGTAGGGTAGTCGTACTTCTGCAGGTCAACGTGCCCAGTACAGGGCTGCATAGCGCACGGGCTGACTATCCCCGCCTCTGTAATTGTGTGCCACAGGACTTCGCCTCCAACCACGCCGCGAACGCCTCCTCCCTGTCCTCCGTCTCCTCTGGGTCATCCTGCTGGGTTCCGCCTGAGGACCGCATCCTGCTGGCGCCTGTCAGCGTCACCTCGCTGCGGAACGAGTTGCTCAACGCCGAGACGGTGGCGTGGCACCTGCAGCAGAGCGAGTGAGTCAGGCATTGGGAGGCGCCAACCGGGCGTTGGGGCTGCTCTCTTTGGGCACAGTCACGCACAGTCTTACCGTGGCGATCCCTTGCTGCATTGTGCTGCATGCCATTGCACGTTCTCTTGGTTCATTGCCTGACAACACGTGTATGTACACGTCCCACAGCGCCATGATGTCGGAGATGCGGCTGGGCCCGGAGCGGCAGGCCGGTTGGCTGCTGCGGCTGCCGCGCACGCCGCTGGACATGCGCGGTGACCCCGACACTATCGCCGCGCTACGGCTAGCAACTGAGGCGGCCGGCCTGCCGCCCATGGCCCCCGGCAAGGCGGCAGCTATGCTAGCCGCCGCCGCCGAGGCTGCGTGCAAGGCGGCGGCGGAGGACGAGGAGGGCGGCGCGGGCTCGGATGCCTTGGGCGCCTCGGCGGTGTCGGTGCCGGGCGTGCCGCAGGAGCTGGCGCCACTGCTGCGGTGCGTGCGCTGCACGAGCCCTTGGTGCCACCCCGGCCGACGCGGCGCGGCGCTGCTGTGCCCCTTCGGCCACATGTGGAGGTAAGCGCCGGGGTGTACGGGCCTCGAAAGAAGCGGCGCCGCAGTGTCCGGGTGCCTGATCACGTCGAACGCTGTGCTGTGCTGCAGCGCGGTAGTGACCCTTCCTCCATTTACTGCGCCCGGCTGCGCAGGCACCTGGACCCTGTGGCACCACTGATGGCCTCCAACCAGGGTGCCTACGAGCCGTCGCCAACCGTTGCCGCTTCTATGGCACCCCCGGTGCTCAACGCCGCGCGCCCGGCCGCGCTGCAGGCGGCAGCCGCGGCACCGCCTTATCCCGGCACCTCGGCTGCGGCTGGCAGCGCGACTGGCGGCCCTGTGCAGGTTGCAGCCCCCGCGGCCGCTGGCGGCGCGGGTTTGCAGGCGCTGCTGCAGCCAGTAAGCGCGCTGGTGGCGGAGCCGTGCGAGTCGCTGGTGTCGTACCTTTCGGACCCGGACACATGGTGTGGGCCCCTAACGGACCTGGTGGCGGCGGCGGTGGAGGGTGGCATGGACGGTGCTGCGCTGGCGGCGGCGGTGGCCACCAGTGGATCTGCAGCAGAGCATTCAACGGCTGGGAGCCTGGTGAGAATTGCCGGAGCGGGGCAGGATGTTGTGAATAGTGGTATGGGGCATTGCGTGATTCGGCGGGCGGTTAGCATCCTTGTGGCAAGAGCTTACTGGATGCATGCATGGCTGGCCTTCTGTTGCACAGGCGTGCAACTCGAACACCGCTGCACAAGCGGAGGTCGACGATCATGATCAGCCGGGCGAGGCGGGTGCTGCCAAGCCGCAGGAGGATGAGCGGGAGGCCATGTATGCGGCCGCGACTGCAGCGGTGCGGCCTGAGGGCTGGCCGTTCTACCTCGGCTTCTGCGCACAGGTGCGCGCAATGATCTGTCCACGTTAAGGCCCATGGCTGGCATTGCTGTTTTGCCTCACTGACTGATGGTGGTCATTCATACCAACATGCGGCATATACAAAGTTTCCGTTGACGCTGAGCTCTGATGCGTGGCCTCAACCACCCATGGCGTAGCAACCCGACCATACCTTGCCCCGACCGCAGGGCCCCCAGTGCACCCGCTGCCACAGCGGCCACGAGCTGCGGCTGGCGACGGTGGTGCAGCAGCTCAAGTCTGCGGTGCTCAAGAAGAAGCCCGCCGGGTGAGCAAGTCTGTCGTGTTGCTGATTCGCTGTTTGCTGTTGGTCTGAGTCATCCATGCGTGCGATCCTTTTTTGCGCGCTCACGCTTGGCTGACAACACCAACGCGTCCGCTCCGCACTGCAGGCCAACCAACCGGGCCCGGAACGTGGGCCAACTAGCACCTAGCAAGCGCGCCGCTGCCGTGGCTGCAGCCGTTGCGGCCGCTGCGGCTGCGGGCAAGGGCATCGCAACCCGCAGCGGCTTCGCGGCTTTAGAGGTGGAGGAGGCGCCTGCTCGCGACACGGATAGCGACATGTCGGACTGGGAGGGCGAGCCGGAGCGGGAGCAGCCGATCGAGCCCGCGCCTGCCGCGGACGCAGAGGACGAGCCTGCGGCGGCGTCCAGAGCCGCTGCCACCGCAGCCACCAGCTACGTGCGGGCCGTTACGGCCGCAGTGGCGGCGGTTGAGGTGGCCGCAGCTTCCCGCACTGCGCGCCTGAGCGCTGTGGCTACTGCTGCGGAGGCTGCCGCTGCGACCGCTGCGGCGGTCACTGCAGCTGCTCCTCCCGCTCGTGCCCCTGCTGAGGTCTTGGCCACGGCATCGACAGCGCCTGCCTCTACCTGGAGCATCGTGTCTGCGTGGTACGAGGCGGCTACCGCGGCGGCGGCAGTGGCGCCCTCAGACCTGCCCGCCGCGCCGGCGTTTGCCGAACACTCGGGCCCTGCCTTGGAGCAGCTGCCAGCTGTTCCCGCGGGTGCTTCTACTCGTGCTGCTCCTGTGGTGGACGAGGCCCTTGCGGCAGTACCGGTGCAATCCGAGGCGTCTGCAAAGCGGCTGAATGCGTCGGCTGCGCCGTGGCCTGCTGCGCTCTCCACATGCAACTCGCAAGGCTCCAGCGTCGCGGCCTCTGTCGAGGCGGCCAGCTGCCCTCAGTCATCCATTGTCAATAGGTCGCTTAACCCGGCGGCGCAGCCCTGGCGTGCGACGGCAGCAGCCGATGGCGTGGAGCGCTCACTGGGGTCTAGTGGATCGATGGATTCCACAACTAGCCCATCCAGCTCCACCTCAGAGTCGGCGCCGAAATCGCTCAACCCGGCGGCGTTGCCGTGGCGGGCGGCTGTCTCATCGCCACAGGCTGCGGCCCCTGCTACTGCAGAGCCGGCCACCGCTCCCAAGCTGACATCCGCTGGCATTAACGAGGAGGAGGACCAGGCTGCCTCGACTGGAGTGCCAGCGCCGAGCTTGGAGGAAGCAACTAGCGCGCCGGCTGAGGAGCAGGCGGCGGCGGCGACGGCTGAGGATGAGGCGCAGGATGAGGCGCAGAAGGAGGCGCAGGAGGAGGCGCAGGAGGAGACGCAGGAGGAGGAGCACGCAGCCGCAAAAGCTGCTTGCACGGAGCCTGAGCAGCCGGAGGCGTCTCGCACCTCCGCGAAGCCCGCCGCGGAGCCTGCACACCAGGTCCCGGCTTCTACCGCTTCTGCCAGCGCCCCTGATCCAGCGGCTCTGCCTTCCGCACGCTTATCAGAGCCTTTGCCTCCGGCAATGCCTGCCCCAGCGCCTGCGCCGGGCATCCGGTCGTGGGCGGCCATCGCTGCCAAGCCGCCGCCGGAGCCTGAGCTTGACGACGAGGAGTGGTACGGGGAGGACCAAGAGCAGGAGGAGGAGGCGCCACAGCCAGCAGCGGCGGTGCCTATCTCTTTCTGCGGGCAATGGGCGGTGATGCGCATGCCGGGGCGCGGCCTGAAGAAGGCTGCGCCTGCTGCGGCAGCGCCCACGCCAAAGCCCGCCGCAGACCCAGTCGTGGAGCAGCCGGAGGTGTCCAAGGAGGACGACGCGGGGGAGAGCGTCCTCGCGCCGGCGGTGCAGGACGCCGCGGAGGTGTGCCACGTGCCGCCAGCACCCTCCACGCCGCCAGCCGCCACCGGCAGCTCGGGCGTGGACGCCGAGATGTCGGGCTCTGAGTCACGCGCGTCGGCGTCAGCTGGCGGGGTCGTGGCCGAGGTGGGCGACAGCGACGCCTTCGAGGCTGTTGTCGCCGCTGCGGTGGCAGCCGGCAAGTTCAACTGGGCGGACGAGGCCGAACAAGAGGAGCAGGAGCTGGCCGCGGCGGCAGAGGCGGAGGCCGAGGAGAAGGTATGCAGGGTTGAGCAGCAGCGGCGCGAGCTGGAAGCCGAGGTGGCAGTTGGCTGGCAGCAGGCGGAGTCACCGAAACGCTGGAGGAAGGAAGAGCGTCAAGAGGAGGCTGTCAACGTGGTTGCTCGGCAGGAGTTGCGGCCAGAGATTCGGGCTCCACCGCCTGCAATCCCGCCGCCGCCGCCCCACCAGCGCCCGAAGCCCGCAGCCACGGCGATCACCTACACCAGCACAACTTCTTCCACGGCCGCCGCGCAGCGCACCGGTGACATGCCGTGTGTGTCCTTCGCGGCCGCCCTGGCAGCCGCCGCCGCAGCCCAGCGGGCCCGCGACGGCTTGCCTGCGGAGAGTGATGGCGAGATCGAAGAGCTGGATGAGGACGAGGATGCTTCAGATGAGCTGGACTCGGACGAGGAGCGTCTGCGGCAGGAGGAGGAGGAGCGGCGGCGGGTGCAGCAGCAGGTGGCGGAGCTGCAGCAGCGCTGGAAGGAGCAGCGGCGTGCACAGCAGGAGGAGGAGCAGAAGAAGGCTGAGGCCATTCGGCAGCGGCAGGCAGTGGCTCACAGCGAGGCTGCAGCTTCAGCTAGCTCCCAGGTGTCCAGCACGCAGGAGACAGAGCCCACGAGCAAGGCCGCTACCTGCAACGCTCTGTCTAACGGCTTTGAGCCGGCACCCGCACCCGGCACCACTATCAGCACCACCATCGCTACCAGCACCCGCGCCGATGCCGAGAACGCCCCTGCTGCACAACCGCATACGCAGCAGCAGCGCGGCGAGGCAGTGGCGGCTGAGCCGATGTATGAGGCGCCGCGCTACCACGCCCCGCCGCAGTACACCCAGCCCACGCAGCAGCAGCCGCACTTCTACCAGCAACAGGCCATCGGCTACATGGCGATGCCGGGCGGCGGCGGCTACGTCGCCCTCATGGCGCCCACGTCATTGGCACCCATGCAGGTGCCGCAGATGCCCATTGCGGTGCCGCTGGGCGGAGGCGGCGGAGGCTCAGCCGGTGGCAGCGGGGACGGCGCGGGTGGCCTGGGTCAGGCTGGCGTGCAGGGGCCTCCGTCGTGGCAGCTACCGCCGCAGGCCGGCTGGCCGGCGGGGTCGCAGGTGACTTGGGTGCCCGTCATCCAGCCGCCGCCCCAGCAGGGCGTTTTCGGCGCGCTGCCCGCCATGCCCGGCGCCGGCACGTACGGGTTCATGCCGTCGGTGTACGGCGCCACACCACCCATGCAGCCCACTTACCAGGCCCCCGCATACCATTCCGGGTATCAGCCTAGCTACGTGCAAGCCCAGCAGCCGACGCAGGCGCAGCCCTACATGCCGCACCACGTGGCGCAGCAGACCCAGCCCAAGGCCCAGCTGCCCTACTTCATGCAACCGCGCACCGACGCACGGTCCGGCCGGCTGAAAGATAAGCTGGCAGCTGCGGCGGCTGGTACCACAATGGCTGCGACATACGTCCAGCCTGCACCGGCGGCGGGCGCGGAGGACGAGGGCGATGTCGACGACCTGCTCCACCTACTAGTCCCAGAGTCCCGCTGAAGGGGAACAATAGCAACCAGCGTAGATTCTAGCAAAGATTTCAGGATATGCCAAGTATTAACTTGCACGAGCGACGGAGCAGGTAGGCGCTGGAGTAACGCAGGCATGCGTAGCGCAGGCGTGCCGTGTATGGTGTATATGGAGGTCGATGGCCCGCTGCTGCGCGCGCACCTGAGATCAGGATTGGGCCTGATGTGGGATGTGGTGAGCCGAACTGGCAGATGGCATCAGGGTCGTATCCCTGGGTGACAGTGTTTGGCCGTGTGCGCTCGCGGGCGTCTGTATACAGCGCAGTGACCACGACTGATGACGCGGGCGTATTTCCGTGCGGAGATGAGAGGCGCCTGGAGGCTGGAGCAGTATTGCTTGCTCTAGATGTAGGCGGCCCGGCGATGGCAACTTTGTCCTCGTCCTGAGTGGTCCTTCACAGCTGACTATGGGGTAGATAGAAGCGCGCAGCTGTCGTGTCAGCGCAGTTAGATAGTGCTGGTGTATTGTGGAGCGCAGGTGAGAGGTTGAGTGCGAGAGCCGAGTGGAGCTGCTAATGGTTCATTGCTCCGCAGCCTGAATCAGTGCGTTCTGTAGTTGTAGATATGTTAACTTGCACAGCGTGGGTGTGCAGGCCCTGGCAAAGCGGCTGAAAGGGAGCCGGTGCCGAGGTCCCCATAGCGGTCCAGGTGCGTGTTGCGTTACGCGGACTAAGATATATGGTGGCAAGATGCTTGGATGCCCCCCACGGATGCCCCTGGTTGGCCGGACACAGTCCGTGATGAGGGTGGGCTGTGATTCCAGCCCAGTCCAAGAGTCGCTCGCGCTCATCAGGACCCGGGCAAAGGCCGGCCACTGGGTACTATTTAGTGGGTCTGCAATGCCATCAGCATCGCAGCAGGATTGCTCCAGGCGGAGGATTCCTCATTCCTCACCTGGAGTGCTCAGCTGGACTGCTGAGGGCACGGGGCAGGCGGGCACACCAGGATTGTACTGGTGGTCTCACACTCTCATCCAGGGCAACGGGGTTGCGCCAGTGCATAAAAATTTAGTGTATTGTATGTTCTGGTGCAGCGCCGACTAATTGTCAACTAACTCGTGTACGGCACCCCAGCCCGCCTCAGGCGTACAGGGGGAGTCGGCAGCTGCGCGAGTGTGAGCAGGTAGTTGTATGGCGGCCCGGCTCGGAAGCTACGGGGCTGGGGTGACGCACACGGACCGTTGGCAAATGTCGGCAGGCGCGCGAGTGGGAGCGGGTAGTTGAGCGTGCACGCGTGTGGGAAGCTGCGACAGAGTACGGTGGAGCATGACGGAGGCTGGCGGTCGGCGCGGCGCACGAGTGGGAGTGCACAGTCGTGTGCACGCCGTGTGGGAAGCTGCGTGTGAGCTGCGTGCAAGTACAGCGAGATCAATGGGGCTTACCCTGTTTCTAATTTCTATGAGCTGCCTCTGAGCGCACACGGTTTTACACGGTTGACACTGGGACCCCGCGGGGCGGTGCCGCCCCGCGTCGCTTCGGTTCGGGCACTGGCTGGGAGCCTGGGAAGCTATGTGTGAGCTGCGTGTAAGATCAGAGAGATGCATGGGGTTGAGCCATTTCCTTGCCGTGCGTCTGAGCGCACACGGCTTCACACAGTTGACACTCGGACCCCCGCCGGATGCGCGGATGTGCGAAGGGGCCTGTTCGGTTGCGGGGTGCGCTTCGTGCACCGCGGCGGACGCAGCCTGTACGGTCGAGTTGCATCTGAGCTCACACGGTTAAGATGTGAACAAGCGCGCTGGGGTTCACAACAGAGGCCGCGGTGCGCGGCGAGACGCACCGAAGTGGATGCACGAGAGTGGCTGGGGGCATGCGCGGGCAGGCGCTGCACCCTGCGGGACTTCACCAACCTGCCTTGACACTGTCCCATTCGCATGCCCCGGCCACATAACCCTGCCTTCCTATCCTGAGCCGTCCGTCCCACGTACACACACAAGCAAGTCAAAAGATGGCAGGTATGATGCCCCGCGCCCCAAACCAAGCGCATCGCACACAATGTGCGCACCAGCGCACTCGCACGCAACGCAAGGGCTTGGATGACGCTACAAAAGAAGCCAGGAACAACGCCCAGCTTTCTTATCTCTAATTCCAATTCCTTGCATTGAGCACACATGAGCACGGTACCTCTTATTCACCATCAGCCCTGCTGTGCCAGCGCAACCAACCAATGCTCTCTTTGGGTCCTTGACATGCTCAACCCCCCTGCCTACACAATTACATGCACACTCCTCCGTGTGCCCCGAGGCGCATCAGCCGCTGCGGCCCCTTTCCTGCTGAGCAGCGTGAACAGTTGTACAGCTTCGATTCCACTCGAGCCCCCGTTGTCCGTACCCGCTGCCTTTAATAATTCACACAACTCATTGAGCGCACGTGGCACGGAATGTAAGAGCTGGCAGCGCGTGTGCCTAGTGCAGGGCGCTACCCTGAAACCCACCAACAATGGTCAACATTGACTGTCCACCTCTGACTACCATGCACGTACCTATGTACCTCCAATTAACTAACAGCCCTGCACGTTGTGGAAGCGCGATGAAGAAATGGTTGCCCTCCTGCGGCCCTCCTACCTGCTATTCCTTCGGCCCCCGGTTCTTATTGGGTCTCTTGTTCATGTAGACTCTTGATTCTTGAATGCCTATCTCGCTCCCCAACATACTAACACGCTGCGTCGTGCGCGCCGAGTCCTCATCAGGCGCTATGAACCCCTCCCCGCAGCGCAGCGCGATCAGTGCGGTACGCTAGTACGTCTGCGAGTGCGTTGTGCCCCCGTTCCCCTAACCTGCTGCCTTGACGACCACTGCAACGCACACGACTCGTCGCGCAGCTCCCCATGCGGATGCGGATGCGCGAGCGAGTACCACCTATGCAGGAGTATCTTTGCCGCCTGCTGCTGCTGCAGCTGCTGCTGCTGCAGCTGCTGCTGCTGCCGCTGCTGCTACCGCTGCTGCTGCACCGCCGTCGCCGCTGCCAGCAGCTGTTGCAGGTCCTCCAGCTCCTGCCGCTGCTGCTCCGCATCTCCGTCCAACCGCGACCAACCGAAGTCTAGCAGCACGCAGTGTGGCTGCGTGCCGGTGGCCTGCCGGCCGCCCTCGCCACCACCACCCCCGCCCTCGCCACCCGCGAAGCCGACATTGCCACCGGCGCTGGCGGCCCCTGCTGCCAGCGGCGGCTGCGGCTGCGGCGGCCCAGCCTGCACCGCCAGCATGTTGGACAGCCGCAAGTCGCCGTGCACGAAGCCTGGGCAGGCGGCCTGCACCGCCTCCAGCACCCGCCGCGCCGCGGCCACCACCGCCGCCGGGATCGGGCGCGGCAGGCGCGACAGCGGCTGGCCGCCGGCCACGCGCCGCACCGCGAGGAAGCGGACGCCCCAGTCCACGTCGCCCCAGGCCAGCAGCTCCGGCACGTGCAGCCCCTGCAGCCCCTCCAGCGCGGTGTAGACGGCCACCTCCCGCTCGTACGCCGCCAGCCCGCTGCGGTCCGGCCCCAACAGCTTGATGACGCAGTCCACGCCGTCGCACGTGCCCGCCAGCACGCGACCGTGGCTACCGGCACCGAGCTCCTCCTGGAAGCGCAGGAGCACACGCGACGGCCGCTGCCGCACAGCAGCCGTACTCGTGTCTGCCGGCGCCACCGCTGCTGCGGCCTTCACCGGCAGCTGCTGTCCCATCTCCATGGGGGAGGCCGGATGCGCAGCCAACGCCGCCGCCCATCGGAGATCCTGCCCGCCCCGCGGCTGAGCGTAGCTGCCGAAAGATGTCTCCTCTGCCGCCGCGAGGCTGCGCCTGCACACATAAGCATGAAGCGTGAGCAGGGGATATGAAACGGGCATCTGCGCGACGCGGGTTAGCTAGAGCCTGTGAAGACGAGCTTGTGGAAGGCCGCACACCCTCACGGCATAAATGCACATGTGAACGTGAGGGCCAAGGAAGCGAACATCGGCTACGTAGCCGCCTGACGTAAGGAATGCCATACACGCCGAAGACCACTGGGCATGGGCCGCTGGAACACACGCACACGCACACAAACGCACACACACACACACATACACACACACACACGATTCACGTGATCTGGCAGAATATCCGTGGAACCCGTAGTCACACTCACACTCACACCCTGTGGACACACACACACACACACACACACACACACACACACACACACACACACACACACACACACACACACACACACACACACTGGACACGCTGCAACCGCCGCACGCCACGTCCCCCATGCAGCCTTGACCCCGTTTAGTCGCCGTGCCACCGCTAACTCGCCCTCTTCCCATAGTGTTATTGTACTAAGTGGGCGGGATTTGGGACGCGTGATACCTAGCTTGTCTGCTGCACGCCGCCTCTCTTGACGCCGTTGCCATTCACATGCCCGTGACACTTCCTCGCTGCCGCCCTATGCCCATGCTTCCACTTTTGCCTATAGGTGAGCTCGACTACGACCAGCGGGCGGGAATCTGGGAATTAGGCGTGCTGGGTAAACGTTGTTTAGCGCGCCCAGAGTGCGGAGCATGGACGCATACAGGTGCATCGCGGGGTAAGGCCGAATGGTCGCCCGTGGGGTTGTAGGCTTATCGCGGGTAAGTATGACTACCTGGGTCACGACAGCCACGCGACGCTCGGTAAATTGGTAGGTATCGGCAAGTAACTCCGGCGTCGTCTGGGCGGGCTTTCGTTTCGTTTTTAACACACACACACACACACTCTGGGTCTGAGGTTGTTACACCGGTAGTAAGTACACAAGGGTTACTGGCGCGGTGAAGGGTCGGAGTGCGTTACCCTGTGGACTCCAGAGCTCTTTGCGCTCTGCCGGGGAAACGCCAGGTCACGGCAGCCCTCGATTGAGAGCCCCGTCGTTGGTTATACCAGATACACGATTCAGTTGATCTGGCAGAATAACCGTGGAAACCGTAGTCACACACACACACACACACACACACGCTTTCGTTTCGTTTTTTTAACACACACACACACACACACACACACACACACACACACACACACACACGCACACGCACACACACACACACACACACACACACACACGCGAGGTAACTTCAGGTAACATCCGTAAACCGTCGCTTTGCTGCATCGCATACACTGTCTTTGCGCAACGTTTTCCTTGTGCTTTTTAACACACACACACACACACACACACACACACACACACACACACACACACACACACACACACACACACACAGTCGCTCGTGAACTTACGAGGACGGGCTGTATAAGTGTCCAGAGCCGGACTGTCCTCCCGCGTCCAGCTCGTCAGTAATGTCGCTGCCGCTGGTACTGCTGCCGCCACTGCCGCCGTCTGCAGCCGGGCCCTGCAGGCCAGTAGGTTGCTGCAGCTGATGCGGGTGGCGGGGCGCGTTGCGCAGAGCCAGCCACTGCAGGAAGGCCAGGGCGCCGCAGGCCGTTGCCGCGGTGCTTCGCGCATCACAACCTGGCGCTGGCGCCCGCACGCTGGCAGTGGTGGTGGACAGGAAGACGACGGATATGTACAGCAGGTCACGGCGGTTGGGCGGGCAGTACACCAGCCACGTGGCGAGATAGCAGGAGATGAATCCGTAGAAGGTGTTCCGGGCAAGCATGTACGTGTAGATCTGCGGGCGGCGAGGATTGCAGGCAGGTGATGATGAGGCGCAATCGAGATGTGGTAATACCGTACACCGGTTCAGCGGGTTGACTGAGCAGCCGACGAGACATTTGCTGAGAGGCGGCAGAAGCAGCAGCAGCTGGCAGAGCTGTATGACACGGCTCGTCGGATTTGGCTTGTGCGTTGCCGCGGCCAGCCGGACACAGCAACACACGTCATGACGGTGACACTAACTAGATCGCTCGGGACCGGACAAATACCAGCAAGCGTGACACAGAGCAAGGCCTGAACTCGCCCCAATAAAAGAAGCCAGCAATGCAACCAATGCGTGCGTGCCCAGACGTTGAACAGCTTCCCACCTACATTCCCCACCTGGCTGATCATTGCCCGCGCCAGCTGGTGGTAGGGATGCTGGTCGCTGTTGTACGCTTCCAGCAGGTCGATCGGCTGCACGTCCCCGTCCCGCGTTCGTACCATGAGCTTTAGGACGACTTGCAGCTCGCCCAAACACACGCACTGCGACTGGTACCGCCGCCGCTTGGCTGCGGGGCCCGCCGCCGCTACCACCTCCTCCTGCTGCTCCTCCAGAGGACGGCGGTTGCCCGTAACGCCCGCGGGGCCACCGAGGCCCTGGCTGCCACCCGCCTGCTGCACGCCGGCTGCGGCTACTGCTGCTGCAGGTTGCCGCTGTTGCTCTCCGCCGCCTGCGCCGTGGCCCTGCTGGTCCGCCATGCTTGCAGTTGCTGCTGCTGCCAACGCATCCGCACGTAAAAGGGTGCTGCTACTGATGTCCATTGTTGTTTCCAGCAGCACGACCTGGTCCTCCTCCCATCGGTGGCCACCCTGCTGTGTGTCTAATGTGCTGCAGCTGGCGGGAGCCGTGGAGGGCACTGCCGCCGAAGTGGTGGCAGCGGCGTGCTGCCAACCGTAGATGGGACGGCCACTACCTTGCTCGCCACCGCCGTCAGTGCCGATTGCAGACTGGATGATGGCCGTGGGCAGCTGGCGGTGCCACGACGCACGCATCCCGCCGCCTTGCTCGTTTGGCAAAACGGCGTCCGCAAGCTGGCCCAGCACACCGGGGCACGTCGCTGCCATGCACAGTGCACAGTCCACGTCCCGTCCCGAGTTCAGCGGCCCGACACGCGTGTGCCTCACCAGCCTGCGCGCAGGCGGGCCGTGGGGTGGGCGGGTGGGTGGGTGATCACATATGAAACTAAAAGGAAGGTAGGTTGAAGGGGATGTCAGTTTTGTTTGGAACAGCTCGAGAACGGGCTGACCGCGTTAAGTTTAGGGAATATGCACCATACATGGCATAGGCGGCAGTGCGGCCACCTTCTGAATCTACTGGATCCACTCATTTGCATCCTTGCAAGCCCTCTACAACAACGCCCTACGCTGGGCAAACGCACCCTGCACTGACGCGCTCCTCATCACCCACCCATCCTACCGCAGGTCCCGGCCGTACAGTACGTCCGCCGAGTCCTGGTGGTCGCAGATGGCCTCGAACAGCCGCGGACTGTTGCTGCCGCCGCCGCCGCCGCCACCACCGCTGCTGCCGCCATCGTTTCCGCCGCCGCCACCGCCGCTGCCACCGCCTGCCTCCGCGGGTTCCACGTGCTCCCAGAGGAGCACCTTGTCCGGACGACGACTGTAGGCCTGGCTGCTGGTCGAGCTCCGCCGAAGCGCCGGGTGCAACTCACCAGGAGGCAGTGCCGAGCGGAGCACCTCGGTAGGGGACAGGAACATGCGAGCTGGGGCAGGAGAGGGTGCACACATTGATGTATGGGTTAAAAGCGTCACATTTGATTAATGCCAACTTGAGGAGACAACACAGACAGGAGTACAAACACAACGCTGACTTAGTGTTCTTGCCCAGTTCAAGTCGCTGGTGAACGAATCCCTGGGCCAACCCAACGAAACCGCACCGAAACCTGTCGCATTCTCCACGCCCTGGCCAGCCGCCGAAGCTGCACGACATGGAAGCGGTCGGGGGACACGTGGAGAGTACGAGGTGCACGTCAGAGTGTGTAATTGCGACGCGCGGAAATACGAAACACGCTTTCCCTACGCTGCCAATGATGTCGTCTTGGTCCCAACAGGCATGCCGCTGCACGTCTCGGGCGCGCGAGCTCTCCCAACCACCCAGCGACGCTTCCCAAGCCTCCCGCCTCCCGCATACCGCATACCGTAGACACACACACACACATTTCGTTTTTTAACACACACACACACACACACACACACACACACACAGGCGGATGGCGGACCTCGTCACAAAGGACAGCCCGGTCGCCGAGGCGTACAGCGCGGCACTACCGTGCAACCGCTCCTTGCCCGGCCCGTGAACTGGTGGACACATCGCGGTGGGCTTTCACTATCCGGGGGGTAACTAGATTCGGAAGAGCGAGGCGAGCGTGCCTAGCCTTGGTGCCGCCGTGCAGTGGAGAGCTGGAGGCCAGCTCCCGCCAGCCCACGGCGCACACACGCACACAAGTCCAGCCGTTCCGGCGTTAGCTACATCCCAGCGCTCTGCAACCGACGCCCGCCACCTGCCTTAACAACTCACACACACACACACACACACCCCTGCTGCCGCCCTGTGCTCTATCTATTGTTTTCTTACTCGCTCGTAGGTGAGCATTTCATCGAGGAATGGGCGGGAGCTTCACTCGGGGAAAACCAAGGCGTCCGAAACCGGGGTTTGCCGTCCGAACCTGGTCCGAAGCTGGTCCGAAGCCAGTCCGAAAAGTTCGGACCGGTAGGTTCGGATGGGAGGGGCAGTCTGGGCGCCCAGCCCAGAGGCCTGGGCGGCCCATTTCGGACAGGCTGATTGATTCGGATGGCCGGCCAAAAGGAGGGCCGCCCGCCAACATAGTAATTCCTGTAACTTTAAGCTTTGCTAGTGGCTTCTTGATTCTCACACAGTTTCAGTCCGTAGAACCAGTAGTTTGGACTTAGCGGCTAGGAGTAGCGACGCGGAGCTAGGAATCGTAGGAGTGCGTGCCTGGGCCTCACGGTACCGTGAGCACATGCATGGGTTTGCATCCTTTAGAGCGTGTGGACACTCATCCCCCTCGAGGTTAGGGTAGGGGGGGTGCGCGATTTCCGATTGGTAAGGCCGGCGGCTCACCGCAGCAGGTATGCGAGGTAACTTCAGGTAACATCCGTAAACCGTCGCTTTGCTGCATCACATACACTGTCTTTGCGCAATGTTATCCTTGTGCTCTTTCACACACACAGACACACAGACACACACACACACACACACACACACACAAACAAACACACACTGTGGACACACACACAAACACATATGTTTTCGTTGTGCTCTTTAACACACACACACACACACATACACACATTCTGCATCGCATACACTGTCCTACGCGTAATGTTTTCCTTGTGCTCTTTAACACATACACACAGGTGCATTGCGGGGTCAGGCCGAATGGTCGCCCGTGGGGTTACAGGCTTAACGCGGGTAAGTATGACTACCTGGGTCACGACAGCCACGCGACGCTCGGTAAATTGGTAGGTATCGGCAAGTAACTCCGGTGTCGTCTGGGCGGGCTTTCGTTTCGTTTTTAACACACACACACACACACACACACACACACACACACACACACACACACACACACACACACACACACACACACACACACACACACATACACACAGGTGCATTGCGGGGTCAGGCCGAATGGTCGCCCGTGGGGTTACAGGCTTATCGCGGGTAAGTATGACTACCTGGGTCACGACAGCCACGCGACGCTCGGTAAATTGGTAGGTATCGGCAAGTAACTCCGGTGTCGTCTGGGCGGGCTTTCGTTTCGTTTTTAACACACACACACACTCTGGGTCTGAGGTTGTTACACCGGTAGTAATTACACAAGGGTTACTGGCGCGGTGAAGGGTCGGAGTGCGGTACCCTGTGGACTCCAGAGCTGTTTGCGCTCTGCCGGGGAAACGCCAGGTCATGGCAGCCCTCAAGTGAGAGCCCTGTCGTTAATTATACCAGATACACGATTCACGTGATCTGGCAGAATAACCGTGGAAATAGTAGACACACACACACACACACACACACACACACACACACACACACACACACACACACACACACACACACACACACACACACACACACACACACACACACACACACACATGCACGCGCACGCGCACGCACACGCACACGCACATACACGCACACATACCCACATACACACACACATGCCTTTCCATTCCCACGCTTATAGGTGAGCTCGACTACGACCAGGTAGACTCCCGCGATTGCCAGCGTGCTGTGCCGCGCTGTTCGCAGATTACGCACTGCACTCTGAACGCTTGCATGGACACAAGCGGCTTTCCGGAGGTACCAGGCAGTATAAGCTTCTTTGATTTACAGACTGACCTGTGCTGCGAAGGATCTCCTTGATTGCCTCGGCAGCCACGTCTGGTGGCTCGGAGACGAGCAGCGAGGCCTCGTCTTCAGACTTTCCAATTAGGATGATGCGCGCCTTGCCCTTCTGCGCCGCCTGTGGAGTGCACGTTGGGTTGGAACAGGGTTGGAACAGGGCACAGGGGAGATACCGTTACAGGGGAGATACCGTCAAGCCAGGCAGGCCGTCCAGCGTCGTGGACCATTCGTGGACCATCGTCGGGAAGGAGGTTCGCAAACGATGCAGGGGCTTCGGGGAGCTCTAAGGTCCAGCTACTCTTTGAGAGCTGTGGTTGAATGCTGTGGTTGGGAAATTCGCTTGCTTGGCTCAGCTGGAGTCCAAGTTACGAGAAATGCATTAGCGATGAAGGCAACGTTTTACTTGAGAATATGATTGATTAATTCATTGATGTTACAGGTAGATTCTGCTGGGGGAGGCCTTCTGAGGCGCTCCCCAGTCACCACTTCGTCCACGGCCGCCGCGCAGCGCACTGGCGACATCCCGTGTGTGTGTCCTTCGCGGCCGCCCTGGCAGCCGCCGCCGCAGCCCAGCGGGCCCGCGACAGCTTGCCTGCGGAGAGTGATGACGAGATCGAAGAGCTGGATGAGGATGAGGATGCTTCAGATGAGCTGCATGAGGACGAGGAGCGTCTGCGGCAGGAGGAGGAGGAGGAGGAGGAGGAGGAGGAGCGGCGGCGGGTGCAGCAGCAGGTGGCGGAGCTGCAGCAGCGCTGGAAGGAGCAGCGGCGTGCACAGCAGGAGGAGGAGCAGAAGAAGGCTGAGGCCATTCGGCAGCGGCAGGCAGTGGCTCACAGCGAGGCTGCAGCTTCAGCTAGTTCCCAGGTGTCCAGCACGCAGGAGACAGAGCCCACGAGCAAGGCCGCTACCTGCAACTCCCTGTCTGACGGCTTTGAGCCGGCACCCGCACCCGGCACCACTATCAGCACCACCATCGCTACCAGCACCCGTGACGACGCCGAGAACGCCCCTGCTGCACAACCGCATACGCAGCAGCAGCGCGGCGAGGCAGTGGCGGCTGAGCCGATGTATGAGGCGCCGCGCTACCAGGCCCCGCCGCAGTACACCCAGCCCACGCAGCAGCAGCCGCACTTCTACCAGCAACAGGCCATCGGCTACATGGCGATGCCGGGCGGCGGCGGCTACGTCGCCCTCATGGCGCCCACGTCATTGGCACCCATGCAGGTGCCGCAGATGCCCATTGCGGTGCCTTTGGGCGGAGGCGGCGGAGGCTCAGCCAGTGGCAGCGGGGACGGCGCGTGTGGCCTGGGTCAGGCTGGCGTGCAGGGGCCTCCGTCGTGGCAGCTACCGCCGCAGGCCGGGTGGCCGGCGGGGTCGCAGGTGACTTGGGTGCCCGTCATCCAGCCGCCCCAGCAGGGCGTTTTCGGCACGTTGCCCGGCATGCCCGGCGCCGGCACGTACGGGTTCATGCCGTCGGTGTACGGCGCCACACCACCCATGCAGCCCACTTACCAGGGCCCCGCATACCATTCCGGGTATCAGCCTAGCTACGTGCAAGCCCAGCAGCCAACGCAGGCGCAGCCGTACATGCCGCACCACGTGGCGCAGCAGACCCAGCCCAAGGCCCAGCTGCCCTACTTCATGCAACCGCGCACCGACGCACGGTCCGGCCGGCTGAAAGATAAGCTGGCAGCTGCGGCGGCTGGTACAACAATGGCTGCGACATACGTCCAGCCTGCATCGCCGGCGGGCGCGGAGGACGATGGCGATGTCGACGACCTGCTCCACCTACTAGTCCCAGAGTCCCGCTGAAGGGGAACAATAGCAACCAGCGTAGATTCTAGCAAAGATTTCAGGGTATGCCAAGTATTAACTTACACGAGCGACGGAGCAGGTAGGCGCTGGAGTAACGCAGGCATGCGTAGCGCAGGCGTGCCGTGTATGGTGTGTATGGAGGTCAGTGACCCGCTGCTGCGCGCGCACCTGAGATCAGGATTGGGCCTGATGTGGGATGTGGTGAGCCGAGCTGGCAGATGGCATCAGGGTCGTATCCCTGGGTGACAGTGTTGGGCCGTGTGCGCTCGCGGGCGTCTGTATACAGCGCAGTGACCACGACTGATGACGCGGGCGTATTTCCGTGCGGAGATGAGAGGCGCCTGGAGGCTGGAGCAGTATTGCTTGCTATAGATGTAGGCGGCCATGCGATGGCAACTTTGTCCTCGTCCTGAGTGGTCCTTCGCAGCTGACTATGGGGTAGATATAGAAGCGCGCAGCTGTCGTGTCAGCGCAGTTAGCTAGTGCTGGTGTATTGTGCAGTGCAGGTGAGAGGCAGAGTGCGAGAGCCGAGTGGAGCTCCTTGTTGGAGCGTTGGTTAAGTTGTTGCTCCTTAGCCTGCGTCAGTCCTAGGCGCAAGCTCAACACATTGTTCGCGTGTGGGGACGCCGCGTTGGCGAGAGCCACGGATGGCCCTTACTCACCATGGGGGCATGTCGCACCGATGGTACTGTAGCCTAGTCCAGAAGCAGGCGCTCATGGCACAGGCCGGCCGCCGGGCAGTATGGCTGCAAAGCCTAGCATCGCAGCAGGATTGCTTCAAGGGAAGATTCCTCAGCGTGATTCCTCACCGGGATTGCCCAGCTGGACTGCTGGGGGCACTGGGCAGGCGTCAGTAACTGATCCAGGGCAGCGGGATTGCGCCAGTGCATAGCTCGGGTCTGGAGATGCACTGCACATTATTGGATCGTCGCCACCCTGCCCTTACCCGGTTCCATCGCACCCAGGTGCGCCTGTAGCCTGTAGGTTTGGGTCTGACGTGGCAGTATGTGGGACTGGGACAGCCGTCGGTACTCGGTACCAGCAGCGGTTGTGACCTGCTATTCTACTGTCGCCGAGGATATGACGGGTCCGTTCCCATTTTGCTGGTCAGGCGCCATTTCGGGCTCATTCCACATACGACCCCAAGCAGGGCCCTGCGTGGGTGAAATGCCACACGCGGCACGAATCCGTCGGCCACTCCATGAATTGCCCACAAGGCCACAATTGAGCCTACAAGGATGTGGAAGTGATAACTACCTAGCTCCACTACCAGCTGCGACTGCCCAGTTCTCGAGCTTTCTTTCTGTCCGGCCCCGCGCTTGCACGCGTGCACAAAAATGCAGCCATACGCTTCCGTGAGCGGGCGATGTCTATCTAGACCAGATGCATTGCATGTGATACCGTTTGGGCGACCGCTGCAAGCAATTGCCGGGCGGCGGTTCGTTCGCTGTTTTGCGAAAGGTGCGCAGCCGGGGAAAGAACACACGAATGGGTGTGCAGGCAATTGATGGTTTCACTATCAATTAATTATCAGGGCTGGGTTGTACGCACTTGGCAGTGGACTTGCATGCGTGGAAGCGATGTCGCCACGCTGCTATTCAAATATTAAGTTGGAGCCTGCTCTGCTGGACCCAAAACATAGGAGGACAACCTGGTGACAAGAAGAAGCTCAACGTGACGGACAAGCTGCGCCTCGGGAACACTCCTCCCACGCTGGACGTGCTTAAAGCGCCACGGCCAACCGACGCTCCCTCAGCCATCGATGACGCCCCCAGCACTTCGGGCCTGGGGCTGGGCGGAGGAGTGGCGAGCCCCAGGACTTTGGTGCAGTCCAATGCCGTGCAGGTGGCGTGGCGCCGGCTCATGAAGGAGCTGTCGTCGCTCCCACGCGCCATCGCCATCATGGCCCTCATCGCCGTGCTGTCGGGCCTGGGCACCTTCATCCCCCAAAACAAGGTGCGGGGGAATGCGACACATGAAGTTAATGCAATTCTGCCAACCAAGCTGAAGCACTTGCATTGGAGCCGCGCGGGATGAGCCAGCACACCAGCTTTGACCTGCGCGTACCGCAACCAGGCACCTACGCCCTCCCGCGCAGTGCCTCCCTCTCGGTCTCTCCGACTCTTCCAACCTGTCTGACCCTCATCTCCACCCCCCAATGTATCCATCCAACAGTCCATCGAGTACTACCTGGTCAACTACCCAGACGGCGCGGAGAAGGTGCTGGGGTTCCTGACTGGCGACCTCATTCTGACCCTACAGCTGGACCACATCTACACCGCTGACTATTTCTACCTGTCCATGGGGCTGCTGGCCGCCTCCCTGGCTGCCTGCACCTACACCCGCCAGTGGCCCGCCGTAAAGGTGCGTGCGTAAAGGGTTTGGGAGTCGTAGGAGGAAGGCAGGGTAGATGGCGGGAAGGGGCGGACAGAGAGGAAGGATTGGGGCGTAGGTTGTGGTGACGGAGAAGGCCCGGTTGGAGCCTGCACGGGGGTTAGGTAAAGGTGAAAGGCAGGCAAATACCGCCCACTCGTCGTGTTCCTGACAGGTGGCTCAGCGCTGGCGCTTCCTGACGCAGCCGAAGTCGCTGCTTAAGCAGGGGCGCACGGAGGTGTTGCCCAACGCGCGTGTGTCCGACCTGGGCGCTATCCTGCTGCAGCGGGGCTACCAGGTGAGGGAGAGCTGTGCGTGTCAGCGTACGGCTGCTGCATTACTTCTTAGGTTTCACTCCGTCGCTGCTGACCCTTCACCTCTGCTTTCCTTTGTTCTTGTGGCTCAGGTGTTTGTGAAGGACGGCTCCTTATACGGCTTCAAGGGCCTGGCCGGCAAACTGGGGCCCATCGGCGTGCACGCGGCGCTGCTGCTGTGCCTGTTCGGTACGGCGTGGAGCGGGTTCGGCACCCTCAAGGGCAACGTCATGTGCCCGGAGGTGAGGGAGCAGAGGACGCACATGGTTGTCTGGTGGCGGCACGGAGACACGGTAGTGACAAGCCGGCTCAGGGCAGTTTGGGAAGGTGGTGATGCAAGTTGCTGGCCAGGGAAGTACGCTCACCCATGTTCTCCGAGTGCTTGCTATGTTCCAACACGATCCCAGAAATCGCACGAGGACCAATCAACGTTGCGCCTGCAGGGTCAAGACTTCCAGGTGGCTTCCTTCCTGCAGCCGTCCTCGCCAATTGCCAGCATGCCCGCCTCCGCCTCCAACGTCATCCACGTCAACAAGTTCACCATTGACTACCGCCCAGATGGCTCAGTGGCGCAGGTGCGTGCGCTACAGGTTGGCCGGAACCATGCCACACTTTGCACCCTCACCATTCCTGCGATAGTGTTGGTTCTCATCAGTACTGACGTATTCATCTCCCTCCATCTGCCCTATCCCGCAGTTCTACTCGGACTTGTCGCTGCTTGATCCCGCCCAGGGCGGCAAGGAAATGATGCGCAAGACCATCAGCGTGAACGACCCCTTCCGCTTCAACGTGAGAATACAACGCATGACGGTACCTGCTGACTTGCTGGTGCCTGAAGTTATGCACGTGTCAGATTGCTGTAGAATGCGGCACGTCCTTGCTGCATGTCCCGCCCCACTTACCCAACTAGCAATCTAGTGGTCGTCTTCCACATGCCTGACGCCCCTTGGCTAGCGTCCGCTCGCTGCCCGAGCCGCTGCCCGAGCCGCTGCGACATCTGCTCCTGTCATGGCGATCTGCGTAATGCCGTGTTGCGGAAATGATGCTATGCCATATGCTAGCTAGTCCCTTTACTGTAGGGATAACGCAGCAGAACAACCTGTACCTCTCTGCGTATCGCCGTGCTTGTCATCTGTACGTTGCACGTGGCTGGCCCTTGCCGCCCTGCTCTGGCCCTTGCTGCGCCGCTCGACTCCGATCCCTCCGACCCCTCTGAACGCCCTGACGCGCCCTCCACCGCCTCCGCCTCCGGTTGCCGCTACTGCTGGTCGTCCTCGCCGGACAGCAGCTTCACGCCGGCGGGTCCGCACCGCAGTAACCTGCAGGGCGGGTGCGAGCAGGATGGGTGCGCAGGAGTGGCAACAGGGCGGAGTGGCCCGTGCCCGCCGTTGCCCGTTGCCCCATGCCCATCCCCACCGGCCGGCTGTCGCCATTGCCTCCTCTGCTCCCGCACCGCACACCCGCTCATCTGCACCCCCACGCGCGCTCCTGCCCACCACGCACAGGGCGTCACCATGTACCAGACCGACTGGTCGCTGTCGGCCGTGACCCTGCGCGTGCTGGGCCAGGACGCGCCCCTGGCGCGCGCCGCGCAGGCCGCTGAGGCGCAGGCCGCCGCCTCCACCTCCGGCCCCACCTCCTCTGCCTCGTCAACCTCGGACGCGCTACCGCAGCAGCGCACCGCCTTTAACCTGCCCATGGCCTCGCTGGAGGGCAAGCCGGGCGTGGCGGGGCGGCTGTGGGCCACCTTCCTGCCTCTGGCGGAGCCGGGACAGGACGGGTCCGCGCCCAAGGGCATCTCCAGTGAGTGCTGGCTGCAGGGCTGGCTGACGGGCTGGCTGCAGCAGCTGGCGGGCTATGCTGGGGTGTACTGACAATTTGAGCTGGTTCAGGTTTGCCGGGGTGTCGTCCGCAGGGGCGCGTATGGGAGCCCTATCAATATTGTTTGGGTGCCGCACTGACGCCCGCCACCACTGCCACCACCCCCCCTGCAGTCCTGGCGCGTGACCCTCAGTCGGTGGTGTTCTACGACGCCAAGGGCCAGTTCGTGGGCGTGCGGCGGCCGGGCAGCGGCAAGCCAATCGAGGTGGAGGGGCTGGCGCTGGTGGTGGAGGATGTGACGGGCGCCACCGGCCTGGAGCTCAAGAGCGACCCCGGCGTGCCGGCCGTGTACGCTGGTGAGATACTTGCAACGCAGGGCGTGTGCACGTGTGCGCGAGTGCGTGTGCTTGTAGAGTAGGCTAGGCGCGCACGAGCATCATAGCGCGTCGTGCATGCCTAAAATGTACTGCCCTAGTCTCGTAACTCCTCCGCTCCACACCCCTTTGCTTCACGGGCGTTCACTCCGTGCCCTCTCCCATAGGGTTCGGCGGCCTGATGGTGACCACATTGATCAGCTACCTGAGCCACAGCCAGGTGTGGGCGCTGCAGCAGGGCTCCAGCCTGTTTGTGTCGGGCCGCACTAACCGCGCCAAGCTGGCCTTCGACCGCGAGCTCGATGACATCCTCAACGCCGTGCCCGAGCTGCCGCCGACCGCCGCCACCACCGTGGCCTCCAGCGCGAGCACGGCTGCTCCTGCGCCGACGGCGAAGCAGTAGGGGGTCACGACAGGGGTAGGGTGGGTGCTAGTACGGGTGGCGAGCGTGTTCTTGTGTGCCTGATTGCCCGTGTGTGTTTGTGTGCATGCATGTGCTTGTGATTAAGTGTTGCGGGGTAAATGTGGGTGAGGGGTGTCTGAGCAAGGTACGGGCCCCACGGGCGCATAAAATTCTGCGTGCTGGGCGGGCCAAGGCGCCGGCATGTCGGTGTTGTATTGGTAGGCTTCGGCATTAGTAGGGTTGGAGGGTGCCTATTATACAGCAGCAGATTGTTACCCGGCATATGACTGTGGCGCGCGAGCGTGCCCGGCTGTCGTCATGTTTGCACGTGCGGCAAACAAGCACCCTTTTGATGATGGCGGCTTACGAATACTGGTCTGGCGCGATGGGCGTGGAACTTGGGAAGGTCCAGGCGACCAGGGTGCATTTGGGGCGTGCGGCGATGCGCTGCTGCCGCAGCCGCTTGGCCCACCCAGCATTCGTCAGTGCGTCACAGCACTTTGGCAGCTGGCTACTGCCGTATTACTGGGACTCGGCATGCACTGAAGCAGCAAAATGTCCCAGGAGGAGTCTGATGCCTGCCACCATGGACATGAATAATGAAAAAAAAAACGACAAATCACAACACAACACAACACAACAGCTAAACGACACAACACAACACAACACGAGACTAGTGCAGCCGCAAACACAACACAACACAACCGCCACAAAATGGGCAAACACGGTCACCGTGTAAACAAAACTACGACCCAACCCGCTGATCAACCTAGGGCAGCGTGGCGAGCGTCCCAGGAATCGCCTCAATCGTCTCTATCGCACTCAGGACACTCGCCGGAGATGGCGAGCAGCGGACCCGAGCGTCGGCTGGACACTCACAGCAGTTCCAGCAGCAGTGGAGACAGGCAGGCCTCCGGACAGCACGCTACTTGCAGCCCGATGAGCATCGGCACCGTCGACTCGAGCGAGCAGCCCACATCCAAGCGCGCTGCCGACTGGTTACGGAGCATCAAACTTCGGCTTCAGTTCTCGACCAGCCTGATCGTGGACGCACTGGCAAACACTGACACACTCCCAGCATCCTCAATTTGTTCTCAGGAGTTCGAGCGTGCGCTGGAGCAGTTCGAGCTACAGGTCGCAGAACTTGTATTTAGCGCCCCAAGGCAGGCACCGGTGCCACACGCCTCGGCCAACGAGGCACAGACCGCCGCACCCGCGGCGGAGCGGCGGCCCAACGACCTCGCAGTGCTGCGGGTACAGGTGGAGGAGCAACGGGCTGCGCTGGAAGCCGTCAAACGCTCCCTCGCCCGCGTGGGGGATGCGGCCGCTGTGGACGAGAGCAAGATCCTGCTGAAGTCTGTCAGCGGCGAGCTGCTAGAGCGCATCCGGGCGTCCGGGAACCTAGAGGCGGTTGCTAGCACGAGTGGGACGTCGGTGAGCGGGCGCTATGTCCGTGCGTGGCAATCGGCAGGGCGGGAGGTGTGGAACGTCGTGGTGATGGTGACGCCCCAGGAACGCAGCGCATTGATCAGGGCCGCACGCCTGGTCCGCAGCACAGGTGTGGTGGTGGCGCCTTACCTGACGTCCGTAGGGTGTGCACTGCGCAAGGAGCAACTCGGAGCTTTCGAAGGGTTTCGAGCAGCAGGGCTGAAGCCCCGATGGAAGGGAGGGGCGGGCATTCGGTGCCGAGGCACCTAATCACCTAGGCTGACGGGCTAGCAGTTGACGTAGTTGGCATTGAGTAGTACAGTCGAACACGCCTAACTTCGTTGCGCAAAGTAAGTTTCCCGGCGTTATAAGGGCCCACCGGCCCGGGCCACTGGTACTTACGGGGACAGGATAGCACGCATGCTCGTGCACACCACCTTGTAACCAACAACAACAATGAATGATAGTGTGTGCGATGGGACAGTGTCAAGGTGTATTGTTAGAGGGACCGGTCGTGGTACCCGGTAGACACGCTGAGTAAGGAGAGCATAGGGTCGTTGCGCAGAACACGGCAGCTTGGACGGGCTCGGCCTCAGTAGTGGGGTGGCGTAAGCCGCAAGTTGGAGTCAGCTGAGCGCATTAATTGGTTACAAGGATTTAGGCAGGTTCTGCGCATGCAGCAAGCCAGCAACTGCGCAGGGTGGGTTGTCAGCAACAGCACCCCTACCTATGAATGCGGATGTTACAGAGGGGACAGTCCCATGCACGGTTCGTGTCAGGCCAGGGGTGGGTCAGGCCGTGTCAGCAATCTCTCAATCTCCCATTCATGCCGGTCGGAGTGCAACGGGCGGTTACTGGGTACGACTGTGCCACACAGCACGCTGGACAGTCTGCAGTGTAACCTTCAGGACCTGTATGCACGTCTGTGGACATTGCCACTGGATTGGGAGGGCTGACCCGAGGCAGGGATGGATTAGGGGGGCCAGAACATTTCCGGGGGGGGGCAGGGTGTGGACAGGCATTGGTTGGATGGCGGATGGGAGAGGCGAAGCCTTCGCAAAGTAGAATTTCCTCGCTTCTAACTTCATGCAGTTATGATACCCTGTACATCGGCCCACACTCTCAGATGTATGGCATAGACAATGGAACTGGGGAATGCTGAGGCGGGCTGGGGCAAGGGCAACGTGGCGACGGGGTTGACAGGGGTCGACGTGAGCCAGCGTGAGCCGTGGAGGTCCACCCACGCTCGTACGCGCCCAACCTGGCCCTGCCTCTCCATGTATCAATGATTAATTGCATTTGCACGTGCCTGCCTCCAGGTCGCCCCGGCTGAGGCGGGTGCAAATCAACGATTCCGACGATGACGCCGAGTTTTCCTGGCGCCTCTGCCCACAATGACCTTTACCAGGCTAGAAAGTATACGTAAAGTACCATTAGACAAGGTATTAGCTTTTCGCGAACGGCGAAGTGATACTTCCGCGGACTGCACTTCATAAGCTCACGGACTGAACCTTACTTTCTGCGAGATACCCTTGTAAAGGCTCAACTATTTTAGGCTCGCAGGTCAGTTTGGGAAGACTAGTGGAGCGCTGGAGGAGGGCACCCGAAGCGCACTCTGTTTTCGCAGCGCTTGGACTTGCCCAGCGGCCTCCTGCACAGGTCAGCAACGCTGAGGGTATTAGGGTGTTCTGCGGCATCGGAAACGGGTTCTTCGTGCACCAACTTCTCCGCGTTCCCCACTTCAGAGCGAACTTCGGGGACGCTCTCGTTTGGGCGCCTAGTTTTATCAAGCAACATCGCAGGGATATGACAGTGTTCGTTTTGGCCTGACCAGGTGCCGCGGAGCTAATGGCGGAGCATCCAGCAACCTGTTGAACCAACAGGCAAAATGCCCGTGCATTTCCCTTCCAACCAGCCTCCCCAGCAGAATGGGGGAGGCGGTGGAGGAGAGGGCTCGGTGTGGGAGAACCTGCGGGCCATGCTGGGCGGAAATTCCTTCTCGGAGGACCAGCAAATGAGGCTAGCCCCGCCGCAGACCCAGCAGTCACACCAGGCGCCGCAGCAATATGCTGGGAACTACCAGCAGCAGCCCTATCAACAGCAATACCAGCAGCCCTACCAGGCGACGCCGCAGCAGCACCACTTCGCTGCGCCAGCGGCGCCCAAGTCGGGCTTGTCGGGCTTCTTGCGCCCGTTCTCGGGCAAGCATGGGAACGAGGTGCTCAAGCTGGGCTCAACACCAGAGGAGGCTGCAGTTGCCCAGCCCAACGCGAAGGACTGGAACACGTTCGTGCAAGGTGTGTACTTGAAACATGTCGCGTGCGCATGTCCATGTCGCGGCCGCGTTGGCACATGCGCATAAATGACCGTGAAACCGTGATTTGCAGGGTGGCTGGAGGACGACAATGATCCCGTGTCGGTGGAGCAATTCAACGGGCGGGTCAATTTTGCGACTAACAATGCGCTGCTGGAGAACGCCGAGCGCCAGGAGCACGGGCCGGCGACCATCGGGGGGCCGGGGCAACCAGTACCGCAAGGGCAGCGCTCCAGGAAGTCAGCGATCCGCGGCGTGTCTGCGGCTCCCAAGGGCCGGGCGAAGTCGGCGTTCAGGCGACCGGGGGCCGTTAGCGCGAAGCCCGTCGCGCTGGCGCCGGAGGAGGACGAGGAGATGCCGGAGGAGAAGGGCATTATTAAGAAGAAGAAGAAGTCAAAGCGCGATAAGAAGAACCCGTTCATCATGCCCTCGCTGCACACGTTCGCGTTCGAGCACCTGGTGCACAACATCGTGTGGCGCGTCGGGCGGAACTTCGGCTTCCAGGCGTTCAACATTAACCCTGCTACACGCAACAGGGTACGCTAGTGCTACGGATGAGAGGGCGGGCAGATGCAAGGGGTGGTGTACGGACAGTGGGCCCGAGTAACGACACGCGGCGTGGCGTTTGCCAAGCAGCCGCACCCCCAGCCAGGGCAGATCCTGCTTGGCCTCCGGCCTCCGGTTTCCAACAGTTCAGATGCAGATGCACATGCACCCATACATATACATGTCCAACAATGCAAACAGTGGCTGTTGCCTAACCTGTACCGCGTGCTGCTGTGGCACGACGCATGACACAGGGCAACACGGCGGAGTGGACGCCGGCCAGCATCTTCGTGGCCAGCGACCACCTGGTGCAGAAGCTGGTGCGAAACTACTTCATCAGGCGCGAAAAGGGCGAGGACGAGCGGCAGGAGGAGCGCTTCGCTAAGGCGGTGTTTGAGCTGCACACGACCATCTTCTACTCGTTTGAGGAGCACTGGACGCACATGCACGGCCTGTCCATTCGGCCACAGGTCATGCAGGTGAGGGCTACTCCGAGGGGTGGACATGGGAAACATACAGGCACGACGGCATTTGGGGGCTGTGGGGCGCGTCTCTGCGGAAGGGCAAGTTCAGGGCGGCTTGGGTAAGGAGTGCTTGTGAAAGGTTGGGGGCTTACCAGCTACCAATACCAGAAGTAGCGCCGGCGGCACACAGCCATGGCAAGTAGCGGCATCGCCAGCAAGTAGCGCTGGTAGCGCCCCAGAAACTTGCGCGCTGCTGTGGAGTTTGACGGCGAAGACGTGGGGACGGTCTGTCCCGCGTCAAGGAGCCACTCCCGGCTTCTCCGCTTGAGGCGGGCCAGCGGATCTATGGAGCAGTAGGCGCACCCGCAGCGGCAGCGACTAGCTCATCTCGATGCGCATCACGCGCAGTCGTATATTACAAGCGGGTAGAGCAGCCCAGCGGCGCTGGCGCAATTGTGGGGGCCCAGGTGGAGCTGGCATCTACCCAGCCAGCCGCCGGGCATACCTCCGCAAGCCTACAGCTGAAGCAGCGCGTTGACGGCAGACAGGTTTTAAGGGCGCGAGTCCCAGCCTAGTGAGGATGCGCAGCGGCGCTGGGGGCAGCCTAAGCGAAGCACCTGTGTGCACCATGCGCCATGCGTGCTGCACGGAGCTGCACTTGCAATACTTATAAAATGTACATGCAATTTGTTGCGCAGGACGTGCTGGACCGGAGCCGCTTTTGCGATGAGACGGTGGTGTGCGGCATGCTGACGGAGCTGGCGCTGTACTACCTGATCTACACGGAGTCGTCCTCCATGCGCCACACGCCGGAGCTGCTGTGGTTCATTTACTGGTGCTGCAACCACAGGTGGGCGCCCTAGGGCACAGCTGGGCACCGCAGGCGGGTGATTGAGACATGGCGCCAGGGAAACGCGGGGCAGGAGGTGGCGCTGGCGGTTTTGGCGGATAAAGTTACGGCTGGGCCTGACGTCAGAAAGGTGACGGAGCAGTACCGTGCCCGAGAGGTATTGACAAGTGGACTGATATAATTCCTCTATCTGTCGTGTGCCGTGTGTCCTTCCGCAGCTACGTGATGCAGGACCTGTGGAGCCGCGACCCGCCCGAGAACTTCCCCAACATCCGGGAGGTGCGCATTGGGCTGCGCAACAAGCACCAGGCGCTCATCCGCGAGCTGCAGCACACGCTGGGTATCTACCCCGACCGCATCCGCCCCGAGGACTGCGGCCGCCTGGGGCCCATCATGTCGCGGCTCAAGGGCAGCGACGTGCCGGAGGACCAGCGCATCATCATCGCCGACCTGATCGCCTTCGGTGACGGCAACTTCTACTACGAGCGCGTGGTGACGCCCATCTTCTACGTCATCAGCTACGAGGTCGACCACCTGTCCAACCTGGGCGTGGATGTGGCGTTCCGGCTGGGGTGAGCGCGATGCCGTGGTACCTGGGGGCGTGGCGTGGCGCTTGGGGTAGCCGTATGCAAAAACAAACTTCGGCAACCAACACCCTTGGGGAAAGGGGTGGCTTGGATGAGTGGCAGCCAACGGCTGAGCTAGCTTGGCGCCTCCATTCTGGCCGTTTCGTCTCCAGTCTTTTCCCAACTGCGCTGCTGCGGCTGCGACTGCCGCGCAGGTACGACGACATCAACGAGTCGATGGCGCACACCGGCATTGTGCGCCTGGCGCTGCGCGACCTGCGCGTGCGCGGCGAGCAGATCCTGCGCGGCGAGGTCAACGACTCCTACGGCACCATCACACGCCTGGGCTACAAGCGCGGCACCGCGGAAACGCACTTCGACCCGCAGGTGGCCGCCGACTGGTGGCGCACCAACGTGTTCGTGAAGACGTACCGCGAGCGCCGCACCTGGGCTGCCGTGTTCCGCGCCTACTACCGCGTCATTGCGGCGCACCTGGTGCTGTACCACGGCATGCAGGCGCAGGCGTTTGCGGGCTGGAATTACCGCCTGATCAGCAGCTGCCTCATCACGCACGCCTTTTGCACCGCCTTCGAGCGCTTCTGCAACTGGTACATGACGCGCCACCCGCCGGAGCCGCTGCAGACGGCGCTGTCCAAGGTGTTCGACAAGAAGTGAGTGTGTGCTTACCGGGCTTCTGCTGGCCGCTGAGATGGGAACTGCTCTGCTGGGCAGTCCTGCAAGGCCGTTAACACTTGCAACACGCTTGGTGTCTAACACGCTTGGCGCTCCTGCTGCGGTTGCGGACCTACAGGGGCCAGTTCAGGATCACGCGGCGTGGTGCGCAGGCGCTGGCGCAGGCGCGTGCAGAGGGCTTCGGCGAGAACAAGGCCATCGGCGCGGACAAGTCGCGACTGCAGCCGGTGCGCGTGGTGGAGCTCGAGGGCAGCCCCTACCTGGGCATCTTCGGCTTCGTGGAGTGGGTCATGCTGGCCTTCTTCATGTGTGGCTGGTGAGCTGTTGGCGGCGGCGTTGTTGGGATGAGTAGTGGTCGTAATCGCGGTGTGGGTGCCAGTGGCTAACGCTGCAATCACGTCCAATGCAGCTATACATAGGCCAACAGGCTTCTGCACAGCGCGTCCCTTGCATTTGTTAGCATTAACATTCAAATAATCCTGCGCTACAGGTACGTGCTGCAGTACTACGATGGCCCCTTCCGCAACTTCTGCCACGATTACTGGCCGCTGTTCTCGTGGTGCTACATCGGCGCCTACGTGGGCCACTTCATCCTCACCACCCGTGACGGCTACGTGATCTCGCTCACGCACGCGCTGAACCTGGGCCCCCTTGCCAAGGCCAGCTCCTCGCGCCCTGACCCGGTGAGCCTGGTTGACGCTAGTCCAATGTTGCCCTGAGCCTTACACCACCGTTCTAAAAGAGCTAGTCGCTAGCTGCACCCTTCACCCAAGCTTGGTCTACTGCATACAAATTGTTGACTTGGCGAATGCTGTGCTTGCGCCTTCTGTTCAGATCAACTGGATCTACGGCACCATGCACATGAAGTGGAAGCTGTTCCGGCTGAACGCGCTGTTCTGGATCATCGCCTTCGCCATGAAGGTTCCCTTCGACTATTACATTATTTGCCTGCCCTCCGTGGAGCCGGTGGGTGCGGGGCAGCTGGCGCTTCAGCGAAGTTCATTTCCATCGCGTGTTTGCAGTACTGACACATACCTACTTTAGCACGGCACCCTTACTTGGCCTCCTCCCTCGCCCGCCTATGCCTGTGCAGTTGAAACTGACGTTTGCGGTGAATTGGCTGGAGTGCCCGCGCGACCACCCGCGCTACTGGGGCGTCATCCCCTGCGTCGGTGGCGACTGGGTGCTGGCCTTCGTACGCCTGGCGCCCTTCGTCATCGTCATCCTGCTGGACACCTCGCTGTTCTACCAGGTCACCACCACGCTGTTCGGCCTCTTCCGCGGCCTGTTCAAGCTGGACCTGGGCGTGCTGACTGCGTGGGAGGAGGTGGTGAAGGAGTTCTACAAGGCGCCCTACCGCTGGTGGTTCCGGTGCATGAGCGAGAGTGGCAACCGCAACCAGCTGACGCTGCTGAAGATGATGCTCTTCGACAACGCGGCCGACCCGGAGACCGGCGCCATTGTGTCGGACGGCCGCATGTTCAAGAAAGCGGTGTTGACGCCCGAGGAGATCATGGGCAAGCAGAAGAAGGTGGTCAACACGCAGCAGGCGCTGGATCAAGCAGGCGCAAACGACGACGACAGCGCGGCGGCAGCGGGCGGGCAGGGCCCGCGCGGCGTCCCTGGCAAGGGCGGCCAGGGCGGTGCCGGTAAGGGCGCCGACGGCAAGCCGCTGTCTCAGGGCTGGAAGATGGCGCTGCAGAACTTCGGCATGGGCGGCGGCGCAGGCGCCGGTGGCAATGCCGGCGGGGGTGGCAAGATTGTCGCGCCCAAGGGCGGCCCAATGCTGCCCACCAGCACCAACATGAAGCAGATGCAGCAGCAGCTGAACAAGATGCAGCGCCTGCCGCAGAAACTGCCCATGACCACCATCACCGAGCGCATGATTGCCACCACGGAGAAGAAGGACAACCAGATGGCGGCGGAGGGGAAGCCCACGCTGGCCTCGGTGGCGGAGAAGCTGCTTGGCAACAAGGCGGCGGCGCAGGCGGCGCAGCAGCTGAAAACCATGACGCCGGAGGAGAAGCGCAAGGAGATTGTTGCGCGCATCCAGGCAGCGCAGATGCAGCGCAAGGCGCCCGGCGCCGCGGTGCCGGACGACGGCCCCTCGGGCGCGGGCCTGCCCTCGGGTGACATGATGGCGGGCGGTGGCGGCGGCCTGAGCGCGGGCGTGATGGTGAATGCCAGCAAGGACGCGCCGCCAATGCAGCCCGGCGGCCGCTGGGGCCGTGCGCTGGGCGCCTTCCGCCAGCGCCGCAGCAGCGCTGGCGACGCCCCGGATGGCGAGGGCTCCGGCGACAAGGCCGAGACACGGCGCGACACTCTGACGCAGGTGGCGGGCGAGGACGTGCCCCTCGCCAAGCCCGATGCCGAGGAGGTGCTGCGGCCCTTCAGCGGTGCCGCCGCCAGCCGCAAGGCGCTGGTGCCGCGCGGCAGCGCCGGCGAGGATGGCGTCAAGGCGGACGCGGCGCTGGAGGATGCGGATGTGGATGACGACAAGGACAAGCCCGCGTCGGCCGGCAGCGCAGCCACGGTGGCCACGTTGGAGCGCGCGGGCGTGCTGGGGCCTGGCTTTACCGCCGCCGGCTCTTCGTCCATGCCTCGCGTTGGAACGCCGACGCTCATGGGGGCGAGGGTCAGCGCTGGCGGCGCGCCGCCTGAGGCCGTGGGCCTGCCGCCTAGCATGGCTGGACTGCAGCCCTCGGCATCCATGCTGCGCGGCGCGCCGGCTACCGGCAATGCCCGCATGAGCACCAACGGCATTGCCTCCCCGCCGGCGGCGATGGCGGTCGCGAGCGCAGACGCGCCGCCGCGCTACTCGTGGACGGGTGCGCCCTCTGATGCCGAGGCCATGGGCCGCCAGCTGAGCGTGAACCGCGCTGCGGCGGAGACTGCCGCCGCCGCGCGCACGACCGGCAGCGCCGTTGCCTCGCCCACGACCGGCTACCGTCCCACGCGGCTGAGCAGCGGTCCTAAGGAGGCCGCCGGCAGCGGCATGAGCGTCACTGGCCGTCTGTCCGACATGGGCGAGCTGCTGGGCCCCGCGGGGCGGGCGGCGCTTGCATCGGGCGGCGACGACACCAAGCTGCAGGTGGTGAACGAGGACGACGACGACCTGGACGGCGGCTACCAGGGCTACCAGCGCGTGTTCAGCGAGGGCAAGGAGAGCATGGACGGCGGCGCAGCGGGCGGCAGCGGCGCTGGCAGCCGCATGGCTTCCGTGGCGCCCTCGCCGGTGCCCATGCGCCTGCCGTCGCCGCTCCTGGCGTCCGGCGCCGCTGCGGCGCCGCTGCGTAACAGCAGCGGCGCCAGCGGCAGCGGCGTGGGGGCGCCAGCGGCTGCAAAGGCGGACGGCGTGGTGCGGGCGGTGTCTTTGTCGCAGTCGGATCATGCAGACCTCAATGACTTCCTGAATGAGGTCGAGGCTGCAGAGTCGGCACCGCCCCGTACTGCTGGCAGCAACGGCAGCGGCGGCGCTCGCCTCAGCGCGACTGGCGGCAGCAACGGCAGCGGCGGTGCTCGCCTCAGCGCGACAGGCGGTCGCCTCAGTGCCACTGGCACTCGGCTAAGCGGCGCCGGCGCGGGCAGCAGCGGCTCAAACAAGCCTGGGCCTGTGGCTGAGGGCCTGGAGCCCGTGGCGGCTGCGGATGTTGCGGAGCGGCTTACAAGTAACTTGGCCACGGCAGCTGGCGAGTGGAGCAAGCTGCTGCACAGCGGCATGGGGCCGCTCGTCACGATCGCGGGCAAGTGGGTGCAGCCCAAACCCGTGATTGAGGAGGTTGAGGAGGAAGAGGAGGAGACTACGTCAGGCAGCAGCGACGCACAACCCGCCGAGGGCGAGGCAATGGAGGAGGAGAGCGAGGAGGGGAGCGAGGAGGAGAGCGAGGAGGAGGCCGGCTGGTGGGAGCGGCGTGTGCAGGCATCGGAGCGGCGGCAGCAGACAGGCGACGCGATGGCGGAGGAGAAGGTGCTCGCCAGCATGACCGCCTTCCGCGCCGACGGCGAGCCGGTTGCTATGGCATATGAGTGGCGCGTGGAGGAGGCGGAGGCCTACGATGATGGAGAGTCTAGCCCGCGCGCCGCGGCTGCAGCCCGGCGGGCGGCGCAGGCGCTGGCAGCGCTTGAGGGAGTGGAGATGAGCGAGATAGCGCCAGCGGATACCAACCCCGCTGTGGCGTCGCCAGCGGACGGAAGCCCCACACCGCGTGCCCGCGCCCGCGCGCACCTACAACGCACCATCTCCAGTGCCTCTTCAGCTGCCGGCGACTCGCACAAGCACCTGCGTGTGCACGCCAGCGCGCACGCCGCGGCGGTCGCCAGCAGCGCAGGCGCTGCCGACTCTGCTGCCTGGGCGGCAGTGGCGGCGGCGGCGAAGCGTCACGGCCCCGTGGCAGAGGCGCGCGAGCTCGCCTTTGCCCCAGACGTTGACGGCGGGGACGACACGCCAACACGCAAGCGCGCACAGGCAGCGGGTATGGACCCGGCGCTGGTGCACGGGCTGAGCAGGAAGCGGGAGGGCGAGGAGGGCGCCGCTGGCGGGCCTCAGGTGGTTCGCTCCGTTTCAGGCACCTCGCTGCACAGCAACTTCTTCAAGGACGCGAAGGACGAGGACGCAGAGTCGGCCTCGCCCAGCGTGACCGCTGGCGCGCCCAAACGCCACATCCGCATCGCTGCTGGTGATGGCAACAGCCCCTCGGGCGCTGCGGCGGGCGGCAGCAAGACCAGCGGCCACAGCAGCAAGAAGCGCGGCGTGGCGTTTGGCGGCGAGGAGGTGGAGGAGTATGATGTGAACAGCGGGCCAGGGCAGATCGGCCTGCCGCCCAGCACCAACGCGGCTGACAGCCCCGCCGGCGGTGCAGGAGGCAAGGCTGGTGGCGACGGCATCATGTCGCGCTGGCTGAACGCGCTTGGCGGCAACACCAGCAACAAGGTGGCACCTTCGCCCAGCGGTAACGGGCCCATTGACGACGTGGAAGATGAGGAGGCAGCGGTGCGGGCGGCGGCCAGGATGGCTGGTGGCAGTGGCAGTACGCACGCACGCCCCAAGAGCGCCTTCCGCACTAGCAACACCAGCCATGGGCACGACAAGCACGGCTCGCACAAGGAGGGTGGCGGCATCTCTTTCAAGCTCGGCAACAGCAGCCAGCGGCCTACCACCGCCGGCCAGGGCCGCCCCACGACGGCGCTGCCGCGCAGTGTGCAGGGCCGCACGCATGCCAAGAATAGCTCGCACGGCGAATCATCGTTCGTGGAGCCGGGCGGTGCGCGGCCGACAACGGCGCTGCGTCCAACGACGGCACTTCGGGCAACAACGGCGCGGCCCACGACGGCTCTGCTGCGCCCCATGACAGCGCTACTGGGCGGTGACGATCCCCACAAGGCGGCGAAGCGGCGCGAGAAGAAGGAGCGCGAGCAGGTGGGTTGCGGTCTAGTGCAATCCGAATTTGCCTACCGGGTTGCTGTGGGCGGTAACCCAAGGCTGGCTTCCTGCCGTGCCACCACGTCAGCCGGTGCCGCGCGCTCTTTGTCGCCTGAGCTAACATGTTGCCGTCTTCGTGTTGCTCTGCAGGCGATTGAGCGTGCCGCCGACGGCCTGACCCGGCAGCACTCACTGGTCATCCTGGACGGCGCGGACGCGGAGGAGGACGAGGAGATTGATGAGGTGCACGCACAGATGATGATGTGGAACGCCTTCGCGCAGGCGTGGGACAAGATCATTGAGGACTTGCGCGAGGCGGACCACATCAACAACGCGGAGAAGGAGATGCTGTCGTTCGTGCGCCTGGACATGGGCTCGCGCGGCCACGGCCTGCGCCCCATCCTGCTGCCCACCTTCTTCTACGCCGGCCAGGTCCGCAAGGTGGTGGACACCGGCCAGGTGTCGGTGGCGCAGATCATGGTGCTCAACGAGCTGCGCGTGCTGGTGGTGTGGCTGGGCTGCCAGGTCGGCCTGCTGTCGGGCAAGCACGCGCACGTGATCACCAGCGCCCCCTTCTACCGCGGCAACATCAACGTGAAGCACGCACTGCTGCGCAAGAAGATGCTGCAGTGCGGCCTCAAACTGGTGGACCAGCTGGGCGAGATTTGCGAGCGCCATGAGGTGCCGTTCGACATGAAGGACATCGCCGACAACCTGTACAACCTGTGGGTGGCGCTGGAGGGCGAGTGCTTTGCCATCCACAAGGCTGCGGAGCGCAAGCGCGCCTCGCCCGAGGAGGTGGAGCTGGCCAGCATTCTGTTCGAGGTGGTGACGGACATGAAGCGCGTCATCAGTTCCGACCCGGAGGGCCTCAAGAGCGTCATGAAGACGGCGCTGCTGAACAAGTAAGCTCGGGCAGCGTGGGGGGTTTGGCAAGGTAGTTTTGGGGGACCGGAGACGCCACCGCTTGAGGGTGTGTTGTGCAGTGGACTAGGAGAGGACATGTGTGGTCTCAACTAGGGTAAGGCAGAGCCGTGGGCTTGAAACTGCTCACCTCACTCCCTGCTGCGTTCCCTCCTCTGGTGTCTCCCCACAGCGCCACGGCTGATTACAAGGAGCTGTCGCGTGTGATCAAGGTGATCAAGAAGATGCTTGTGACTACGGAGGCGGAGGCCACGCCCAACAGCGAGGAGGCGCAGCGCATTCTGGGCTTCTTCATCAACTCGCTGGGCCACCCCTCGCTGGACAAGCCCCCCTCTCTCGACAAGATGTGGAGCTGGTCCATCCTGACGCCCCTGTACGAGGAGGATGTGATGTACGCGCTGGACAGCAAGGCGCTGGGTGAGCTGGGGGCCGCGGGCTGGTTTGCTAGGGTGGTGAGGGTCGGCTGGGGTCGCGAGCGAACCTGGCGACCATGCGTTCGGAGCTGGCTAATGGTCGTACGTTGCTGCTTTCCCCTCACGCTCTGACGCCTGCTGTCCTCGCCTGTGCCTGGACCCGCAGCCAAAGAGACGGGCCTGAAAATGCGCAAGATGACGGACCTGCTGGGCGAGACGGACGACTCCATCTCGCTCATGAGCTACCTCAAGGCCATGTTCCCGCAGGAGTGGTCCAACTTCAAGGAGCGCATGAAGGTGCGCGGGCTGTCGGGGCTTCTGCATGTTTTCCTGCCAGCCTTTGTTGGCTGCTCCGTGACGGTATCTAGTTCGAGTTTCCAGCCGTACTGCGCAGCTTCCCCACCTCACCCCACTTGCCTCCTCCCATTTTGCGACCTGCTCGCAGACGCTGAACCCGGACATCAACGTGAAAGACCTGTCGGAGCACGACTTCGCGCCCGGCTGCGACATGTACGAGTTCAAGCTGGAGCTGCAGATGTGGGCCTCGCTGCGCGGCCAGCTGCTGGCGCGCACGGTGCACGGCATGATGCTGAACGAGAAGGCGCTGGACGAGCTGGCGCGGCTGGAGAACCCGCAGCCGCCCAACATGACGGAGCTGGAGTACAAGTGAGTGTTTGCGTAACTGCTTGGGACGCTTACTAGTAAAGGCCTGCACATTAAATCACGGGGCTGTATCTAACCCAACTGACTGGGTATCCTACTTTGCCCTCTGTCCGCACCACCGCCCTCCCCAGGCGCTACATCCACCAGCTCACGTCGTGCAAGTTCGAGTACGTGGTGACGCCGCAGACGTACGGCAAGAACCGGCTGAGCAAGGACCTGCGCCTCAAGTGGCTGGCTTCGTCCATCGACATCCTGATGGGCAAGTACCCGCGGCTCAAGGTGGCGTTCCTGGACAACGCCGACAGCGACAACGGCCCCGCGCAGTACAGCGTGATGGCGCGCGGCCGCGACCTGAACGACCCCGGGCAGCTGCAGCACCTGTCGGACATGGGCATCCAGGAGAACGAGGACGGCGTGATTGAGGTGTACCGCGTGCGCCTGCCACACAACAAGTACTCGGGCCGCGGCGTGATCATCGGTGAGGGCAAGCCCGAGAACCAGAACCACGCCGTCATCTTCGCCTTCGGGGAGGGCCTGCAGGCCATTGATATGAACCAGGACAACGTGCTGGCCGAGTGCTTCAAGAGCCGCAACCTGTTGTCGGAGCTGCTGCCCAGCACCAAGGGCGAGTTCCACCTGTTCGCGGACGACGACGAGGAGGTTGCCATCACGCGCAAGACCATCGCCAGCGAGCTGATGTACGTCATGCGCTGCCGGCAGGTGCAGTGCACCTACACGGCGCTCGTGGGCTTCCGCGAGTGGATCTTCTCCGAGAAGTCGGGCGCGCTGGGCCGCTTCGCCGCCGCCACCGAGTACGCGTTCGGCACCATCACGCAGCGCACGCTGACGCACCCCGCACGCATGCGCCTGCACTACGGCCACCCCGACCTGTTCAACAAGATGTTCGTGATGACACGCGGCGGCATCTCCAAGGCCACGCGCCAGCTGCACCTGACTGAGGACGTGTTCTGCGGCTGCAACCACACGCTGCGCGGCGGGCGCATCCGCTACAAGGAGTTCATCAGCTGCGGCAAGGGCCGTGATATGGGCTTCGACTCCATCAACGGCTTCAACTTCAAGATCGCTGGTGGCGGTGGCGAGTGGGCCATCTCGCGCGAGAGCTCGCGCCTGGGCTCACGCCTGGACTTCTTCCGGCTGCTCATGTTCTACCACAGTTGCATCGGCTTCTACATCAACTCCTGGCTGACGACGCAGGCGGCGTTCTGGAACATCTACGCGCTGCTGGTGTTCAACATGGCCAAGGCCAGCCACATGAGCGATATGCTGCAGCGCATCTACAACGTGCAGCAGATTCTGCAGCTGGGTACGCTGGCCATGATTCCCTACATCGGCCAGCTGATCCTGGAGATGGGCATCGTCAAGGCGGTGGTGATTGTGATGCAGCAGATTCTGACGGGCAGGTGAGCGGCTTCCCCGTCAGGAGGCACGGGGTGCGGGGCTGTCGATTAGGAAGGGGCGGTCGTACCGTAGGCTGCTGCATGGGCTGTCTCGTAAAGCGGCCACCGTCAATACCCAACACCCTCACTCTGCCTGCCCTTGTCCTCCTGCCTCCTGCCCCGGTCGCAGTCTGTTCTTCTACATGTTCCAGCAGCAGACCGTGGCGCAGTCATTCATGGCCGATATGACATACGGCAGCGCCAAGTACGTGGGCACGGGTCGTGGCTTCAACATCCAGGCGCTGGATTTCGTGAAGATCTTCACGCTCTACACGCGCTCGCACCTGTACTACGCCTTCGAGCTGCTGTTCATGCTGGTCAGCATGTACTGCGTCAAGGGCTGCGAGGTCTGCAACTACGGCTCGCTCACCTGGTCCGGCTGGCTGCTGGGCTTCGTGCTCATCTTTGCGCCGCTGTGGTTCAACCCCTTCTCCTTCGACATCGCCAAGGTGCAGGTCAACTTCCTGGCCTGGCAGCGCTGGATGCATGGCGACGTGGACACAATGACCGGCAGCAACTGGTACACCTGGAACGCTGGGCAGCTGGAGAAGCTGCGCAACGACAACGGCAACAACACGGACGAGTGGATGAACCTGGTGTACACCATCTTGGGCTGCCTGCCCTACATTCTGCTGGCCATCACCGCTGCCAGCCGCCTGGATATCGTGATGCCGGCGGCGGCGCGCTTCCACCCCGTGTTCAAGAGCCAGATCATGGTGTTCATCATGGCGACAGTGGCCATCTGGATCTTCGTGTATGTCACCATCCAGGTGAGCGCTGGCGTGCTCGGGTCCTATTCCCAGCGACTTGCTCAGAACGCTTAGCTTTCCGGCTTCTCCAGCGCTGTAGCGCGGGAAGCAGGGACGATGTAAGGGCAGTAACCGCCTGCAGCCAGCCGCCTGCGATGCTGGCACGCGGTGTGTCACCGAACCTAACCCGACTCGACACCACACACAACAAACCCGCAGGTGCGCACCTACTTCACGGAGCTGGCGGACCACAAGCCGTACCGCATCTACCGCTACATCATGACCGTGTCCATGTTCATATTCCTGGTGCTGTGGCTGGCGCTGGCATCGCGCTGGTATGACGGCAACGGCTTCACGTCCATCCTAGTCATCCTGTGGGCCAACTTCCAACTGCTGGTGGCTTTCCACAAGGTGAGGGCGAGCGCCGTGGGCTTGAGGTCTGTTCGCATTTAAATCCGTGGGCATCGTAGCAAGCCGCCCACGCGGATGTGACGGAGGGTTATGTAATCCTTCCAAGCCTCATGCTTATCTTGCCTGTCCCTGTGTCCCTGCTTCTTTCATGCAGTTTGTGACGGTGGCGTTCAGCCAGGACAATGCCATGCGCGCCTTCGTGGACAGCTTCCACTACACAGTTGACCAGCTCATTGGCTACATCATGTTCATCCTCATCGCCATCCTGTCCTTCCTGGGCGTGTTCAGCGTGCTGCAGATGAAGATTCTCTTCAACGATGCCTTCGCGCAGACCGCTGGCCACGCGCGCATTGCACGCGCCATGAAGGACAACAAGGTGGGCTTCGACATGCGCGGCGCGGCCGGCAAGCCGCCGCGGCCGCCGCCGCGGCTGGCCGCGGCGCCACCGCCACCGAAGCTGGTGGCTCCAGCCGCTGCTGCGCCGTCCACCGCTGCGCCCAAATCCAATTTCGATGTGAAGTCGCTCGTGACCAGCGAGCACCGATACATGTAGAGCTGGCGAGGGCTGTAGATAGCTACACCGAGAGGGCAACGGAGCGAGCGTTGCATTTGCGAGCGGAACACGTTCATTTGTGTGTGTCCAGTTGGTGTACGAGGTGAGTTGATACCTCATGCAAATTCGTGCGCTGCTACGCCGGCGTGGCGCTGGTAGGTGCCACCAAGGTTTGGAGATTCTTATGTGTGCCTGATGATTTGACAAGATGCGTCGTGATGGATGTGTTAAGTGATCCTGCTGGGAGCCACAGCGGCCTGGCTGGCTGTGATTTTGGGACGTGCATGACGTGTGACCACCAGCCCTGTGTGGGGTTGACATCATCCTGCATTCGCCGAGGCGTTGCGCCGCAATAGGGAAGGGAGTTCGCAACTGGTTGGTCTTGAGCATGCAGCAGGGGCAGGCACGACGAATGGCACTGGACATGCTATGCGGCGGTGCGTTCTGCCCAGGCAGACCAGCTGGGTTCATACCGGCATCCATACCGTATAAATAGCAGATATGGGCCACAACATTATGGACCGCCGTGGCGAGGCAGTTGATCATGGCTTTCGCCCTTCGTATTCATGTGCAAGGCCGATGCGCATGGCGTTCCATTTGGTACACCTGACTGCTGCACACGCTTGTCGGGTCTGCGGGGCCGCGTGGGAAGAACGCTGCGCACACGCTTGCACGCACATTGGCTAGGAAGAGTGGTGACGGGGTACATACAGAGTTTTGGCGGTCGTGCGGAAAGGTGTTGATGCGTGCGACTATGGTGTGCTGTCAGTTAATTGTGCTGTTTTAGTGTGGGACTTGCTCTCTCCAGGGGGCTACTAAGCAAACGTTGTCTGAAGGGACAAAAGAATTCATTGTGCCAGCCGCACAGTGGTGGCCGATGCTTGCGAGCTGCTGAAACAAAGCAGTTCACGCTGACATACAAGAACTCTTCGCGCTGTAATGCCTGCAAGCTGATCTGCGGTACGCCACCAGCTTCGTCTGCAGTCAGGGTACCCCCTGTCCTCAGAAACTCAGAAAGGGGTTCCCAATTCCCCATGTCCCAGCTAACAGCAGCATGAGCTGATGAGCGCAAGCCGCAAGGTGACGGCCTGCAATTCCAACAAATTGGTCAGACCGAAGGTCTGCAGAGTCAGAGCTAACCGCATCTCCGTACGGTAACCCGACACCGCCAGGCGCCCAGGCCGGGAATGTGCAGGCTTAGCGGATCCGGCATTACATGTTGTGTGCGTCCCACTTTGCCTGTGGCTCTGGGGGCTGCTCTCTCGGACACGGCAAGCGCCAGCAGCCCTGAGACGGACAAGCCGGCAAGCCCTGAGACGGGTACTGCGCCCCTGCGATACGGTATGGTACTGCCTGGTGGTAGGGCATTCAAACTCTATACCGGGACAACCGTTAGTCACCACCAGCAGTCCAGTTATTTTATTCGCACGAACAGGCGGTACCCGCACAGTCGGCTCACGAACAATCACTTGCATGCAACCGGCCTAAGTCACTGCACAAAACTAAGCTTGACGAGGCCGTGCCACTTCATTTACAGCACCGCGGCCTTTTCACTTCTCCTGGAGCTCTAAGCTCGACGCGGTAATCCTTTCCTGTTGCACGCCCTGGCTTTATTATGCGCAGTGTCCGCTTCCAGTGCCATGCACATGCAACAGGTCCCAAAACTGAACGGCCGGTCTGTCAGTGACAGTCCGCCGGCAAGGACCGTAAATAACAGGCCTCACATATACAGCCCGGCACTTGCGCCAGCCGACTCTGTCTGGACGGATTTCTATCGCGCATAAAAATGGGCATATGTACCACAGGCAGTACGCAGTTTGACGAGCTCTTAGAAGCTGTACTCGGTCTCCATGCGGCCATTCCTCGGCGGAGCTCCAACGCCACGTCACGTGAGAGCCCCAGTTCCTGTTCCATGTCCCAGTATGCCTTCCTCCTCCCATCTCCCTTGTCCTTCCACTCCGTCCCGTCCCCTCACACGTACATCAGAGGCATGTTCCAGCCCTGCCAGGCCTTGGGCCAGTCGGTGTTCCAGCCCGCCAGCTGAGTCAGCAGCGGGGGCGGCATGTAAACCCAGGGATCAACCCGCGCGTGAGGGCCCGTCACCGCCGCCTCCAACGGGATGGAGGCGCGCAGACCCAGCTCGTACCTGTGCGCATGTGGATGAGCGGGGAGTAGGCGCACGTTCGAAATCTACCCGAAGACAAGCAGACATCCTTTTGGCATATGGGAGCTTGCAGGAAGGAGCGGGCGAAGTGGAAAGGTGCGGTGGAACACAGGAGCAGCAGTGTGGCAGAACGGCCAGCCGCAAGTGAGCAGGAGCATTCGTGTGCATGCTGACAGGAGACAGGCCGCGTGGGAGCAGTAGCAGGAGAACATGCTACGCAGAATGCACATGATGCATGGGGCTACACGGGCGGCAACGGGATGTGGCGGTGCGCACCTGTAGTAGCAGAAGCTGTTGAAGCGGATGAGCATGGGCGGCACCGTCACGAACAGCAGAATAGCCTGGATGTAGGCTTCCTTCGTGACGAACACGCAAGCCGTGAACAGCGGGAAGATGGCCTGGGAGAGGAGAGGCGAATGCAGGAAGGGGCGGAGCGGGTTTGGGAACAGGCGTAGGCGGATTTCGCGGAACGGGCATCCATGTGGCGTGCTGCCCTTTCAAAAGGAATGGCTGACCGCTGCAACCTCAAATATATTCCGTAGCAGACGGCAGATCAATAGTAAGCCGTATCCAGTATCATCAACATGCCGTGCCCAAACACACACAGAACCATGCCAGCCACCGGGGTCCCCGCACCAGGCCTTACCATGCACACCATGACGCGCGCGAAGATGAAGGGCCACATGGTGCCGCCGCCCTCGTACTTTCGCACGTACACGTACAGCAGCGCCCAGCGCCAGAACAGCCAGGCCATTGCGAAGAAGACCAGCGCCATGGGCAGCAGGATGGGCGACACCACGGCAAAGGCGAAGGCAATCAGGAAGATCAGCAGCACCATGCCCACCTCGAAGCCGTAGCGGGGCGACACTGCGGCCGGAGGGGAAGGAGGTCGGCAAGTGAACGATTTAGAAGTTGGGAGTAGGCGGTTGCAAGGCAGGGGCGCAGCAGGAGAAGGAGGAGCGTGATTTGCTTCTGGCCTGGCAGAGGTTGCAATGAAGGCAGAGCGTAATGTGCTTTTGGGCTGGCAGAGGTTGCAACAACTCACCCGGCGCCATGAGAAACGCCTTCTCGCGTTTTGTGGTCCAGCAGCGGAAGCGCAGGTAGCGGCGCAGCAGGTACATGCGGATGCCAATGTGCGGCCAGAGCATGCGTAGCGGGACCGCAACCAGCGCCCTGCCAGCAAAAGGAGAACAGGGGCCGTGCCCACCAGCGAAGAAGGTCAACGGCCAAGACACCAATGCCATTCCGTGACGTGAAGCAGAACGAGTTGAGTGTGCCCAACTTTGCTTCGAAAGCAAGGCGCCTGCTCGACGTTCGCATCTAGAAGTAACGGCGACATGCCTCATGTTGCCGCGCTAGAACTGCCCGCGCTGCTTATCAAAACTGCACACCTGAACATAACCAAGCTGATGAAGAAGTTTGAGCTGGTTGGCAGATACGTGCCGACCAACTTGAAGATCTCGCCGGGGCCCGCATTGACGGCGCTGTTGACTCCCTGGATGATTGTGCTGCCCACAACGCCGCCAAGGAAGACGTTGAACACGTCGAAGTAGAAGATGTACTTGGCGACGCTGCGGTCCGCTTCGGACAGAGAGCGTGCTTGGCGGCTGGCCTGCACGGCATGGATGGGGTGTGGCTGGTGAGGGCATGCCTACAACTGGAAGGCAACCTGGCCGTAGGTCCACAACCCTAGCAAGGCCTGGCCATTATTGCATGTGTGTACGGTGCATGCCAGAAGCGTCACAGAAACGCACCTGCACAACGAGCGTGAAGACCAGCGGCAGGACCATGCCCTGCCACAGGTTGATGAGCAGTGCAGGCAGCCAGCCGACGACCAGTCGGCGCAGCAGCTGCGACACGGGGTCGGACTGCAGGCAATACCAGTCCCACGTTATCTGCTGCCGGCTGCGCAGAGGGACAACGCGCGGCAGGAAGTCAGTGGCAGGAAGAATACGGTGGTCGCAAGCTCTCACATGCACGCATGGATACTTGCGTGCCAGGCATCATATTGCATCCACGGCGAGACCCCGCAAGCCACGCTGACTTACCCGTCGTTGTTGCATTGCTCCTCCCAAGCGGTCGGGTCAGTCTGCTTCAGCTCGTCTGCGAGGAAGCCCAGCACCGTGACCGCGCAGGCAGCAGCAGCGGAGTCAGTGAGCACAGCAGCGTACTGAGCACACACCGCTAGCCCCGCATCATGCTTGCGTGCCTCCCAAACCAACACGCCAACGTGCGTCCTAAAACACGCGCACAACAACGCACCGCATTTGTGCTGGGGGCACAGCAGGTAGTCGAGCTGCATGAGGCCGCCGGTGAAAATGCCGATGGGGAAGAGCACCACCAGAATGCTGAGAGGCCGCGTGAGGTTGCGGCGCAGGTCACGGGAGCGGTAGTCGCTCCACAGCGCAGACCAGTTCACCTCCTCAGGCCCCGGTGCCGGGTGCACCTGTGATTGTGTGCAGCAGCGAACGCGGCAGTGAGGAGGTATGAACACAGGCGTGTGTCCCGTCGTTCCGCACCCAAGAAGCACACGAACGTGCAGCGGCATCCCACACGCGCGGACGTTACGTCTTGGCAAGCTGCGCGGGTCCAGGTAGCATCGGAGCGAGGCGGAATTTTTGGCATCCGTGGGCACAATCAACAGCCTTGCACGGAGTCACGGCCTACCCTGAACTGGCGGTTGTCCTCGGCGTGCAGCACACACTGCGCCGCCACGGCCGCAGCCCGCTGCGTGCGGAAGAACACGAACCAGGAGGGCGTGTGCTGCGTGTCGAATGCCCGCTGGCGCGCCACCCGGACCTGTGGGGTGACGCAGCAGAGCCAAGGGCGGCGTCGCGCGCATATGACACGCATGACGGGGTGCGGCACAGAGCGCAACAGCATTCTGCAACCCTCATTCCGTATGATGCATTGCTGCAACACTAGATCAGATGAAGGCTAAAGGCTAGTGACCCTGCTGTACGGCATCATCCACCAACGCGCGGCTCACCTCCTCCATGATCTTCTTGACCTGCTGCAGGTGGTAGTGCTTGAGCCGCACCTTGTCGCCCGTCAGACCCAGAAAGCCGGTGCGCCCAATCAGCTCCTTGCCCGCGTTGTGCCGCTCCCAGGCCTTGGCCTGCGGGCAACACACACTCACTCAGATGTGGTCGGGTTTGGAAGGCCGGCATGGTCCTGCCCCCATTGCTTACTGGCTTTGTTCCTATGCTGCATACAGACACACGCAAACACATGTGTGTGCCGGGAAACAGCCGGCCAGCCCCATCAGTTTGCCAAACCTCCCAGCCACTGCGAGGACCCGCAGACGAGCCCGTCAATCTGCACACCCAGTAAACTTACGTACTCATACTGCGCCATGTGCTGGTCTGCGCGCATCAGCAGCAGGTCCACCTCCTTGTGGTTGATCACCGGAATGGCCCGATCAAACTCGTCTGTGGACACGGAACAAAAAAAGGTGCTGAAAGACGCAAAGATTACATGGACATGGACCTAGCGGTGTGCAGGTGCTGATATGTTCTGGGCGTAATGCAGGTATGTCCGGTTATGCTCCGGAGCTATGCGGGTGTAATGCGGTGCCCCGCGCTCCCCGTACTGGCGTGAACGGCAGGCAATGCCCACAAGCAACTCACCTGGGAACATGCGTGCAAAGGTCGCCGACACCACGCTGTAGCGCATGCGGTACGGCAGTTCCGTCACACGGCCATCAAGGATTGCCTCGCGCACAAAGTCCCAGCGAGCGAGCGCCCTGGCAGAGGCGTCGGCCGCTGCAGCGCTGCTGCCCTGGGAGCGGCCGCTGCCGCTGACATCGCTTGCGATGGTGCGGCGGCTGCGCGCTACGCTGCTGCCGCTGGCGCGGTTCAAGCCGTTGGCGCCGTCCTCGACCTCGTCGTTGGCGTTGTCGGCGCCGGTTCGGCGGCGGCGCAGCGAAGAGGCGTGGCTCACAGCGTCCTTGAACTGAGCCGAGCTGCCCGACACATCGCGGGAGCCATCTACAGCTACAGCTACAGGTGCTGCAGCGCTGCCAGCCTGGCCTGCCTCGGCCCTGGCTGCTTCCTCTGCGGCACCCTCCGGCGCCCCTGGCGCGCCCTGGGCAGAGGCATGGGTGCGGGCGTAGGAGGCGGCGTTGACCGGCTCCGGCTCCAGCTCTGCCTCCGCTGCCTCGGCAACAGGGCCAGGGCCGCGCGGCAGGCTGCCACCAGGTCCCAGCCGGCTGGCGGCAGGTGCCTGAGCGCCATGGTGCTCCGCAGACCCGGAGCCACCACCAACGCCCAGACTCTTCAGACTGCTGCTGCGGGCGCCGCCTTCCGCGGCCGAGCCCGCCATGCCGCGCCCGCTGCTGGCCCTGCTACTGGGTCCGGAGGGGTGCCCCGCCGTATGCGCAGGAGACGCGAGTACGTGCGGCGACGCGCGGGCGCGCCCTGCAGGGTCAGCGGAGCCCGGCCGCTGGGGGTGCTGCTGGTCTCGCGAATGCGGCCCGCTGGTGCTACGCTCATTGGCCTGTTCTGCCATCTGCTCTAGCAGCTGCATAAACTTGGGCTTGGAGCTACCGAAGCGCGTCGCGCGCGACAGTGCAACAGCGCTGGCGCGCGGCGACTTGCCTTTGCCAACACTGCCGCTGCCAACGGCAGCAACTGCGCCTGCGGTGCCCGCCCCGCCCAGAGAGCCGTTAAAGGACAGTCGCGGCACAGGACCGCCCTCGCTGCCGCCCGCAGTGTTGTGTTGACGCGGCGGCGTCAGGGCCACGCCGGCGCTTGCTCCTGAGCCAGCGGAAAAGTCCGCAGAGCGGGGTGCGCTGGCTGCGCGCGTGTGTCGCGGCACCGGAAAGGCCGTAGCGCCTGGTCCGGCCCCCTCCGTAGGCTGCGCACCAATCCCAGTGCCGTTTGGTGAAACTGTCAGCGACGGTTGCTCGTCGATAGACGGCAGGACCAGCGGCGGCAGCGGCACGCCGGATTCCGCGTGGCCTGCCACGCCGCCTGCCGCTGACGCGGCGCCGGCGTTGGCGGCGGCGGCAGCTGCGAGGCTGTGCTGTGAGCCCGACGCAGCACCCTGCTGCAGCTGCTGCTGTGAAAGCTGTCGTGGAGTGCCGTGGCCGCCCGGCCCCGCGACAGCGCCAAGCGCGCCTGGTCCGTGGTGCTGCGCCGCATGAACGACACCGTACGCACTCGCGCCCACCCCTGCGCCGCCGCTGCCGAAGCTGCCGGCTGCAAAGCCCGTGCCGGCGCCACCAATGCTGCCGCCCCCGCCTCCGCTGCTGCGGGCGCGGCGATGGCCGGGAACTACGGCGCCGCGGGCACCCGAGCTGCTGCGCCGGTTGTGATTAGGCGAGCCAAAGCTGCTATTGCGAGAATGGAAGCTGTTGGGCCCCACACCAACAGTAATGGCATGGTGCATGGGACCACTGCTGGCCGGGTTCGGGTGCATGAAGGAATCCTCCGAGCCGGCGACTGACCCGGCGGCGGTGCGTCGCCCGCTGCCGATGCCTAACCAACGCGTCGCGGCTTGCGTGCCGTACCCAAAAGTGCACCAGCTGCGAGATGGAAAGGCAGCGGCGTCATGCCAGTGATGCTTACCAAAGGATTCGCAATGAATCCAGCGCGGGCTTATGTGCGAGCTGGTAGCCTGGCATCTCAAGCGGCTTAGGGGCGTTCCACGCATGATCACCTGGGACTTTGGGCTGCAGGCCCAGATTCCAGGAAGCTGATTTCGATTCCGGCCAAAATACCGACACTAGCTCAGCATGTCACATGCAGAACCATTTCAAGGATGTGCATGCGGATGCATGCGCCCCCCCCCGGTGTTGGCACGGCACACCCTAATGGCACGGCACACCGCATGGGGGACACATGCAAGCAGAAAGCATAGACGCCGCGTGGATACTCATGGCCTCACCTGATCAGGCAGGACGGCAGGAAGCTGCTGCGGTGCTTGGGCGTCGGGCGCACGCTCGAAGGCTGCCTGCTTGCGGCGTCCGTCACCGCAACTGCCACTGCCGCGGCGCCCTCCGCCGACTTCGCCATGTCACTATGTGCTCCTAAATCCACAGTCGCCTCGTGGCCCTCGTCATTCGCCGCGTCATCATTCTTCTTGTTGGTGTCCTTGCGCTTCCTGCAGGGCAAAGGCGCAGTCTCAACACTGTCTACGGTCCGTACCGCGAGTGCACGGCCCTGTCAGGGGACACAGACCACATATGCGCCTTCCTTACACGGCTACACGCCCTCACAGCAAGTGTGTTCACATTAGGACTCTCGTATGAAGTTTTCCCCTGACGACTGTCTCCATGAACAACATTCTAGGTTTGGTTTTCACAACCCCCACCACGCCGCACCTGGGCGGCAGCTCTTTGACGTCCGTGACCAGTACCGCGTAGTGCTGTGCCAGCACCGCCTCCCACGTGCCGTCAGGGTACACAGCGTTCACCTGTGGGCATGCATCGCGTGTGCAGTGCGGTGTGTGCGGTGCGGTGTGCTACTGAGTGGCCCAAACAGCTTGCACTGCAGTACGGAATGCAGTAAAAGGCAACTGATGTTTTGCATGGATTAGGTTCTCACCGTCTTTCGGTAGCTGACGCTGGGTCGCGAGCGGCTGACCATGAACTCGCCCGCCCCGGCGGCGCCCGTCCAGTCCTCGTCGTTGCCTTCGAGCTCCCCCTCCTGCAGGATACGTGAGGTTGGCATACTTCGGTAGTCTGCTGGTGAGTCGCGTCTGCCGCTTCTTGCCTACGCATGCGGCATCATGCTTCGCGGACAGCCGCCGCATTGCCAACTCGCTCATCAGCAATGGCATCCTGCCCGTGCCAAACCAGAGCTTCACAAGCTGCGGTACCACCCTGCCCGCCCCGCCTCACAGTGTTTGAGCGGTGCACGCCAAGCACACGCAGCGGAACGCCTGTGACCACGCCCTCATCGTGACTGTCGTCGCCGCCCGACGTGTGCCTGCTCCGAGAAGCCGCGTGCACATGCCGGCGGCTGACATCGGTGCTGAGGGCGGCGCGCACGCGCGCCGGAGGCTCCCACCACCGCAGGAAGTCTAGCATGGAGCCTGAGGAGCCACTTAGCGAGGCGCGCGTCATGGATGGGCCCGATGGCGCCGTCAGGGCTGCGCTCCCGGCGCGGTTGATCGCGCCGTCGGTGCTTTTGCCGTCATCCCCACTGTCGCTATCGTCGCCCTTCCTGCATCCATGCGCTGACGCGCCCACGCCCGCCACGCCGCCAGCTCTACCGCCCGCCTCCATGTCGACGTCAGCGCCCGCGTTGTCGACTGCTGACGTGGACACAGGAAACGCACAGCCCCCAGTGCTGGAAGCGCTGCGGCGGCCGGTGGCGCTACTGCGACGGCCGGTGGCGCTGCCGTGGCGGCCGGCGTGCATACCGCTGCTGGCGGTGGCGCTGGGTGTCTCCGGAAGCATTTCCAGCATCACCTCCGACGAGCACACATCACCGTAGCCGAATCCTATTTCGCCGGCCGCTGCCGCTGCTGCCGGATCGGCGCCTGCTGTGCCAGACTCGTCTGCCTCCGCAATTGGCTGGCCTGCATCCGCAGCAGGTCCAGCTTCCTGCAGGGCACGCATGCATATATGTCAACCTTTTCACCCACAAGGCAGGTATCAGCGGAAACAGCTACCACACACAGCCTTGCAAGCAAGCAAGCCCCCGCTCATCGTGCTTTGCATCTCGCCAACCCGCCCGGCCCCGGCTTTTTGCCCACCTTGCCGGACTGCACCGTCTCCAGCGCGGGCGCCTTGGAGCTGTAGCCAACACTCAGCGCGCCCTGGCTGACCAGCTGCTGCGCTGAAGCGAGCCAGCCGTCAACCCCAGGCGGGCTGCCGCCAGCTGTGACCGCACCAGTTACGCCCAGACCCACACCAGCGGTGCTGTCTGCGCTGCAGCCACCGGCCAGCATACGCGGCCCCACACTTTGGCTGTTGCGCTGTACCCGCCGCCGTGACGGCCCGCCTTCCAAGGTGCCGAAGCCCTCACATGGTGCTTCCCCAGGAGCCCCATCGCCAGCCCCACCACCGGCAGCATTTGGAGCTGTTGCGTGCATGTTACCGGACACGGCCACGGCCAGGCTGCCGTGACTCAGGCCACCGCCCCAGTGGCCGGCGGTGGCGCTGGCGCGCCGCCGCGCGTGCGCGCTGGCGCCCGGTGCTGCAGACAGGTGGTCACTGTTGCCCCTGAGCATTGACCTGTTGAGGCAAGGCCGGGTGCGCGCTTTGCTCGGTGCAAGGCAACATCACACTGCATAAGGTATGCATGGCGCGCGCCGCACGCCAGGTTGCCAGTGCAGACGTACACACGCAAGGATGCTACGTCAGCTACCGTACTCACCGGTCCGCATGTGTGATGCGGCGCGAACCCGTTCGGGTCAGGTAGGAGGGTGGCGGCAGCTTCATTAGCTGCTCGTCAGCCAGCCTGTCGCCCGCCGCGCCGTGTGTGCCCCAATGGAATTTGCTGTGCACACGGCGGGCTGAGGTGTCGGGCGTTTGCGACGTGAGCGGACCGAGTCCCGGACCCGTCGCGCTGCCGAGGTCAGTGACCACAGCAGGCGGGCGCTTGCCCGACAGACGCGCCAGGCCGCCTGTCCCGACTTGCAACCGCGAGTGTGTCGCGTGAAGCGCGCGGATGGGGGAGTGGCGCGCGCCAGTCGGCGAGCCGCCCACACCGTCGTCTGCCGCTGCGAAGGTGTCCTCGCCGTCATCGTCACTGCTGGTTGCCGAGGGCGCCCTCATTCCAGGCTGCATAAGCATAATCGCATAGGCAACACAACATGCAACAAAGCCATGACGTACAATAGGAACACATAATACGGTACAATGGGCAATGAGCACTGACAGTCAGGGAGAACCTGTAATGGACAATGAGATTGGCGCGTGAGCTCATGCGGCATTGTCCCAAACCCCAGCACGCCTCAGGCGCCGCAACCACTAGCTCAGTCCCCAGGACAATGGACAATGTTGCTGGTGTGCGTTGTTGCAGCGCAGGCGGGGCAGCCCATCCACACCTCAGTTGCGTCGGCGTGAACGTTCACGCCGGTAGGCAGCAGTGCCTTGAGGAGCGGCACATTGGCCAGGAAGCCGCGCACCCGCTCCGCGTCTGACAGGGCCTTTTCCTTGCCCACACCCCGGGGGTTGTCGTGATACAGCGTCCGCCACACGTTCAAGTTGGCGTCACCTGCGGGCCGCGTGTCAGAGCAGCCACGACCGGCATACGTGGCTCTGTCAATTGCGCACACGGCCCACATGTCAGGCAGGCAAAACAATTACCGTGTTCTCGTCGTCGCCTGCGGCATTTGTGCCAAGCCAAGCCGTTGCACCGTACCTTTGCGCAGGTAGTGTTGGCGGATGGTGAGGTACTGATGGTAGTGCCAGCGCAGCAGCAGCATCGCCCAGCCCAGGTACAGGTATATGAACACGAGGTGTACCCTGGGGTTAGGGCAGAGGCGTGGCTCCGTCACCAGCGGAGCATATGTGCGCGGGGGAGTGTTACGCACACTGGCGCTACGCAAGGCATGGGGCCGGGCGTCTCCGTAGCCTGCACCTGGCGTCATTGCATGAAGCGTCTCGCTGCTCCTCTAATGCCTAGCTGAATTGCACAGGGAGTACTGTACGAGAAGCACATACCAGAAGCGCTTGGACTTGAGCATTATGTTGGCCATTGTGAGACGCATGAAGTCAGAGTGCTGCGCGTTGGTCGTTGCGGTTTCACCTCCCGTCCAGTGCAAGGGAATCACTGCACGGGAACGTCAAGGGATCAGGGCCACATCATGGAGCTCTGTGTGTTGTGCAGGTGGGCAGCGCGGCGCCCGAACAGGCACGTGAGCCATGGATACGGCGTCGCTATGTCGTACACAACTACACAAGCAGGTCAGCTTGTCCTGGAGCGCAGCATGTCACTCACACACGCAGACTCCGAGGATAGCCATCGGCAGGAACAGCTGAACCCCCAAGGAGCATAGCTTGACCATGATCTGCGACCGGCCAGACATTTATGTTAAAGGAGGTTTGTGGTCATTCCGTTCAAACCGGCCCCCACTAGGATGCCGGACAGCCGCAGATCCTTACCAGGGCGTCTAGGCCTGCAGACTGGACCAGATCGAGGTCTGACACCGCAATTGCCTTGACCGCCCAGTCCCTGCAAGTAAAAGGCCAAGGTCCGGCAGAAGCGGCTAGCATTACCGCTAGACATTGCGGTATGACCCATACCCCGCATTCATCGACTCATCGTACTCCAACAGTCCAACCTTAGTCACCGTGATTGTGACCCAGCCTGGCCACTACATGGAAAACAAGCTGCACGGGGTGTCCATATTAAGTGCCGCACTCAGTACCCACAGCAACGAGGCAAAGCCCGCTGACTTGAGCGCGGGTGGCGGCGCGCGCACATTTGGAGTCACCTGCGGGCGGGCGGGCGGTGGAGGTTGGATGGCATCCTCCTGACAGCCTGCACCTGACATTGAGACGCTGTAGTACAACATAACAAGCCTCACCAAGCGGTATCGATACAGCTGGCTGCTTCGTTGCAATATGCAGAAAAGGATCAGGACCGCGGCCCCGATGATGGTGCTGATCCATAGCCCTGCATGACATTATGCGCACAGTGCACACGAATGAAGCAGTATGGCATGCCATCCCCATCGGTTGAGCCATGCAACGTTTGCATTGGATTGCGGACATGGCCAACCGTAAGCACACGCTTGATCTTGGCGTATGCATGCAGCGCGGTGCTGCAATGTGCGACGCTCTGCAGCTGCACTGCCCTTCCGCATCTGTGGCGTGTATGTGCACGCTCTGGTATCAAATTTCTTTGGCCTGTGCTTAGATTATGACCACGCAGCAGCAATTCGCAGGTGGAACCGCTTTGGGAACCGCTTTGGGAACCGCTAGGGGATGCGCTAGGGGCCCCACCGCGTGCCGAGTACCCGCGGGGGGGGTAGGGACGCTGAGCCTGGAAGCCCCGCACGGACCTGTGACGATGCTCTCCTGTGATACGTTGTTGTTGATACCTGTTACAGTCGAGGAAGGCGTGAAGGTTTGACGAATGGCGCAGAAATGGCCCAAGCTCGGGTAGCTTGTTTACGCACACGATGCACAGAGCATTTTTACCTATGATGTTGCCGAAGTCTCCTGAGGAAGAGTCGCTCGTGGCATACTTTATTTGACTCTTGTTAGAAGGCTCCGCGAGCGGCGCTGGAGCAGGGTCCGCCATGTATTTAATAGATCCTGCTCAACAGCAAGCTTTAACAATCAAAACTAGGTTCCTACATCTCCGTTAGAGCGAGAACGAGAACCAAGGGCCAGACTAAGGGTCTCGCGAGGGCTCCCATAGTTCAGAAGCACACACGCTAAGCTAGTACTGATGTAATAGTGCCTGCCGCGGCTTTCTGAAGTGTTGACTGTACGTTCTCGATCGTCGACGACGCATCAGCTTCCTATGAACTGGTGTTCACCACGGCGCAAGCGCCACCTCAAGAACCTATGATAATGCATCCATAACAAAAGTACTAGCATCGGGTCTCTGGCCGCTGCCCACTGCAAATGAACACGGCGGCCAAAACCAGACAGGCCAAAACCCCAGAAAACCCTGCCGCCCTCTGCCGCAACTTGCATGTGTTACTACGCACTTGTTCCAGGCATGGTGGCAGTAGATCACAAATCCGCAACCCTAAAAACCTGTCCCAAAGTGCAGTCTGCGCCCCAAGAATTGCAGTATAGTAACGGCTGCCTGAAGAACTTCATACACTTGGCCAGGGTGCCTCAGTAATTGCGCGAAGCGCACCCCAGCCAGTTTGTCTACCACCCGCAAACTACATATTACTGATGTACACATGCCCCTATCACCTGCCTATTCCGCAATGCGTCGAACCGGCTCGTAGTAGGGTTGCGTGCAATGCTCGTCTTCTCCCGTACACTAGAGCACCCGTATCAACACGAGTCGCACCACCATCAGCTTGAACATGTGCCAGCACAGACAACACAGGACATATAACCTCCCCTGCATAGAACACGCACAGTTCGGCGCTTATTACCGAAAGTCACAATCAAGAAGACTCAACTTCACCCCTCCAGATGGACTTCCACCACCCGCACTCGCCAAACCCTATGACGAGGCCGGCTTGGCCTGCGCCTCCGCCCCCGCCTCAGGCGCGGGCGCCAGTAGCCCCACCAGGCATTTCTCCAAGAGCGCGTCCGCATTCACCCAGGGGTGATATTTGCTGAACAGGGCGGTGCCGTCCTTGCCTGCTGCCTTCATGAGGATGGGCACGCCGCCGGGGTGGAAGCGCAGGTAGGGACTGATGTTGTAGACCTTGCCACGCAGCACCATCCACGCGTCCTCCAGCGTGGAGTGCTTCTTCACCTGGTCATGACATGAACGCGAAGTGGAACTGGTGAGGGCGCACGAGCAGGGGGCAAGCGGTACCCATGCATCGCTTTGCCGGCTGGGCAAACTAGCGCAAGAAGTGCCGGCCTCCAACTCGGTCTGGTTAGCCCGGGCCGTGTCCAGCTTGTGTGAACTGCACATTCGGGGTAGCAAGCTGGAGATGATCCCACCTCTTCTAAGGTAATGTCTCTCCGCAGGGAGCCGCCGGAAAGTCCATTCAGGTCTGCGCCAGATTTCGAGAGCTTGAGCCAGTCCACCTGGCTGTAGCCCTTTTCTAGTGGTACCTGCAAGCAAAATGGACGACCGCGCGGCTCAGGTGCAATGTCTGCAAATACGGAAACCATTGTGCCGTGATGCGGACCAACTTTCAGGCATACCTTCGATCGGGCCGGCTTGTCTGTGATGGGTACCTGCTTGCGGCACGCGTCCAGTGGCAGCATGAAGGTTGGAGGAGAGCACCCGGACACACGCGCTAAGCCACGCGCAAAAGCAATTGCACAAACGTACTGGTGCTTCTGGAGACTTCGCCGCTGACCCAGATCTGTCCGTGACCGTGGAGAAGGCGGTGAGGGGTATCTGTGGCGCAGCACACGCAACACACGCGAACTGGGGTCAAGTGACAACGGCGCGTGGCAACGTTGCTAGCACCGGCACCCGTGTCGTTAGATGCCGCCAAGTAGCTTGCCCAGTCACCTTCTTTGGCGCCTCAGCTGGTTGATCCAGCACGGGAAATGAAAATCCGCCCCCACCGAGGTCGTCCGCGCTCATGGCCACCTTCTCGGAAACCGGAGCCTTGCTCTAAGCATGCACGTTGCTGACCAGCTTGATTATCGAGGTAGTCTGTGAAAGAATTAGGAAAACCTGCTTGGTCCTCGACTGTTGATTCACTTTCGTCCAATCATTCAATCTTGAAGAAGCTCGCATCCTCATTTCATGTTGCTGTATCTCTTTTGGGCTTCTTTAGCTGAGGAGCTATAACTACTCGCGGCACGCACGAGTCGAGTCTGAACTTGGCACAGTTCCACAGCTTCAGCGTAGGGCGACCTAATGTGTTGGCGTATTTACTGACGGTAAACAATGATATAGGGGCGGGCCCATTGTTGTGAGCAAGCGAAACTCGCGCGCTGAGGCCCGCGTTGCAGCTAGCCCGGCACTATGGCGAGCGTAATCAGCGACGAGAAGCGAAAGGAATGGAGGCAATACGGGTGCGTATGCGGTGTTGTCTCAACCCCACCGCTCCATGTTCATCGGGCGCTGTGTAACACCCTGCGGACCCGCGCAGGCTAAACCTGCTCATGCAAAGCTTTGGAAACAGCAAGTTTGCACTCAAACTGGCCGCGGTTGTGGACCGGGCAGAGGACGAGGCGTTCAAGGCTTGCTCGACAGACCAGGTGGGTACCCGCACCGGTTCCAGGCCAGCCCCACACGGTTTTGGCGGATACGCCCGGGGCACCGTTACGGCGGATGGACCATGCATTGAATGGCGCCATAGGTTGCGGTTATGGCTGAAGGGGCTACAGTTACGATAGCTGTCATGCAGGGACCTGTTGTTTGTGCCCAGATAGGACACCCACGTAGGATACCCCTCACCCATCATACCGTGTTGCTCCTGCAGGCTGTGTATGAAGCTACGCTGCGGAAAAAGCTAGACAAGTCCAGGGACGGCATCTCTAAAATGCTTCAGCAGCATGCGCACACTGCCATGGCGCAGCAGCAGCAGCAGCAGCAGCACCAGCAAATGCAGCAGCGGCAGCCAGTGCCCATGGTCAACCAGCAGCCGCCCCAGATGATGCAGGTGCCGCAGCACATGATCTCGCAGCCGCAGCCGCCACAAGTACAGCAGGTAGGAAGCATGCAAATGCTTGTGCAAAGAAGCCGCCTAAGTTGTTTCTTGGGTCATGACGACCGGCTGCGGTTCGGGTGCACGGCCACCGGCACGGCTGGGGGTAACCAACTTGACAACTTACGATGTACAGGCCCCTATGGAGCCTGCACCGGAGCAGAATGACGACGGCGCTTTGTTCAATGACTTCCTTGGGACGTTTGTAAACGCAGGCAAGTGAAGTACCCTTTCAGTTGGTGCACGTGCAGGGTGTGTCGCCTGCACATGACTTTTGATTCTGGCAGCGGTGGGCAAGGACGGACCGGAACATACTTGTGTGCATACGTTAATGGACACATCAAAACTCAGACGCAGGGTGAGTATGTGGGCATGTGTATGCGGTGTGCACTACCGGCACGCAGGTGGTGCGGGCGCAGGAATGAAGCAGCAGCAACAACAGCAAGCGCAGCAGCACATGATGCAGCAGGCGTACGGGGCGCAACAACAGCAGCCGGGCGGCTACCCGCAGCAGCCACAGACGGCGGCGCGGCCGGGGCAGGCCCCCACAGCGGTGGGTGTAATGCCGCAGCACCCGCACTTGCACCTAGCTGGCAAGATGCCTGGCATGCCGGCGGCCGGGCAGGTGGGTGCAGGTTATGGGAACAGGGTCTAGCCGTGCTTGTGCTTTGAAGCCGCGTGCGTTTTCGGCGGTCTGAGAGCACAGGACGCTGCATGCTTACCATGTCTGTGTCGCCCTGATACCCGCGCTGCGCAGGGCTACCCCATGGCGAACGTGCCCGTGCCAGTGGCGGGGCGAGCACTGGCGCCGCCGCCGGGCTTTCCTGGAAGTGCAGTCGGCGCAGTGGGCGCACCTGGGGGCCAGGAGGCTCAGTCCGTGTACGGCGGGGGCGGCATGGGCGCTGGGGGCATGCAGGTGCCCGGGCAGCAGGTGCCTGGCATGGGGATGCCGACCGGAGCCGGGGTCCCCATGCAGGGGCAGCACCCTGGAGCGCTGCAGGGGCAGCACGCGCCCAACATGGGGATGGCAGGCGGCATGCCGGGGCAGCAGGTCGGGTACGGCGGCATGCCGGGGCAGGCACCCGCACATGACCCTGCAGCAATGGCAGCGACGGCGGCAGCCGCGGTGCAGCAGCAACAGCAACAGCAGCAGCAGCACATGAACGCGGCGCAGGCTCAGTACGTGCAAGTTATGCAGCAACAGCAGCAACAACAGCAGCAGGCGGCGGCGGTGGCGGCGGCGGCCGTCCAGCAGCAACAGCATCAGATGGCGGCGGCCCGCATGGCCTCAGGCGCCACGTCGCCGCCCCCGCCCGGCGGGGACGCGGTGGGCCTGGCCGCCGCCGCAGCAGCAGCGAACGCACGGAAGCCCGGAATGCCTGGCGCCCAGACGGCGCAAGCTAGCCGGCCGGCGGCCATGCAGGTGCCCTCGCCGGTTCCAACGGCGCCTGCATACACGGCGCCTGGCGCGTTGGGGCCTCAGGCAGGGGCGGCTGCACCCGCGGCGCCGGGGGCACAGGCTGCGGAAGAGCCGGCCAACCAGGCAGCTCTTGAGCAGGAGTACTGGCGGCTGGTAGGTGCGGACATGTGGCCGGGTGGGCGTGTGCAGGAAGAGGGCCTGCGATGTCTGGCCATCGCTCCTATCGTCAGATTGAGGGAGGCTGGCTGGTGCACTGCCCACTCTAGTAGGATTGGGCTGGTCGCTCGTCCCGCAGCTCACCCAGCCAAACAACCTTGCTTTCCGACACTTCTATGTCGTTCTCATCTACAGCCACATGGCGGCGGCTGCAATTCCCGTGCCTTTGCAGGTGGCGCAGCTGAAGACGCGGCAACACGTCCTGCGCGCGCAGATAGAGAAGTATGCAAAGGCGGATGATATGAAAGCCAGCCGCTCCCGCCGCATTTTGTTGGAGGCCTACAAGCGCTGCACGGTGGAGCCGGGGTCGGCGGAGGCCGCCAACTACCCCATCTCAGGTGGGGTGGCTTCTTTGACGCCGTGCATTTCCAGGAACTACTTGAGCAAGCGCATCGTGGCAGCGGCCATCTGCTGCAGCCCGGAAAACGCGTCACTGCGTCAAGCCATGTCTATGCCTTGGGTTGTGTTATGTTGCCCGTGCAGGCAACACGCTGAAGCTCCTCTCAGCGGTACTCTCAAGCTTGGACGGCGCTGGCGGCCGCGCGCGTGCCCTTGGCGCCCCGGGAACCGCCCCGGCGCAGCCGATACCACCGTCCTTGGCCGAAGGCGGCGCCACCAACACCCCACCCACTGCGCCGCCGCCGCCAGCACCGGCTGCACCCGTGGCAATTAAGCAGGAGCCGGGTGTTGCCGCAGCGGGCGCATCCGCCCCAGCAGCTGGCAGCAGCGGCACCAGCAGGGCCGCAATTGTGGCGGCCGCGGCTGTGCAGGGCGCGGTGCGACGTAGTATCAAGATTCCGCGGCCTGGTCAGTCCAAGGCGGGTGCAGGGGCCGCCGAAGGCGGGGGCGCCACCGCAGGCGTGGCGGCGGCAGGCACAGCTGCCGCCATCCAGCCTAAGCAAGAGGCTGAGACGGGTGCCAAGCCGGGTGTGCCCGCGAAGCTGGAGCGCTCATCAGATGTGAGTTACTCGCGCATGACGGCGGACGTTAGCTTTTTTTGCCTCACCTACGTCATTTCACAAAGGGCCCGATACCCAGATGCCGACACATTGCCGTCACCAATGTCCCTCCCCGCGCGCCGCACGTGAATGAATCACCCATTCCCGCTCCCCATGTCCTGCAGTCCGCGTCGCCCGCAGTGGACCAAGTGACGCGGCTGCTGGGCCTGTTGGCGCAGCCGCTCCCGGCCGCCACGCTGCGAGCACACAGCTCCCGCGGCGCCGCTGATGCGCTCAACTTCGACTGGGACTCCCTCATGCCCTCCCTGCCGGCGGCGGCGTGCGCGCAGCTGACCGCTGCGGCGGCAGCAGCAACCACGGGCCCGCCAGCCGGCGGCCCGTCCTCTAGGCCAGCGATATGCGCACGAACCGTCTCGGTGTGCCGGGTGGCGGGGCTGTCATACGAGGCCGCGCGCGCGCCCGACGGGCCTGGTAGCTCCCTGCACGGGCAGGCGTCGGTGGCGACAGCCGGGGGCTTGGAAGGCATGCGGACGCAGTCGCTAGGCAGCCGCGGCACCAGCTGCAACAGCCTGACTGCGCTTGGCGTTGCGCGGGTGGCGATCAGCCTGGCGGCGGCGGCCGGCACGGCGCGGCGGGGCGCCAAACGACCGGTGCGTGGCATGTGCGCCCGCAAGGCAACTAGTTGCTGGTTGGCGCTCATATCGATCTAGCTGCTGCTTGGCGTTCTCTTTACCACCAAGTGATTAGCTCTGGTGCCTCATATTTCGGTATGTCGCTATTCCCGCAGGCGCAAGACGGCACCACGGACGTCGACGGGGACGCAGCGGCGCAGGCGGCGACGCCGGAGCTGAAGCGCCGACGGGCCGCCCTAGAGACCGTCTGTGCGGAGGCGGAGGAGGAGCTCAAGGGCGCCGTGTCGCTGCGGCTTCTGGAGGGGGAGCTGTGCTCCGTGAGCGGGCTGGAGCCGGATGCCTGGCTGGTGGAGTGCGCGGCTGTGGACCTGAGCGGCGGCGGCGCGGCCGGCGCGTCTGCGATGGACGGTGAGAGTCATTTCCGCACCGGCAGTTCGTCACGCTGTGTACGCCGGCTATGTGTCTGCGTACGCTGCGCTGCCGCGCCGCGTAATCCTCAAGGGGTGGCATGGGGATTGTCCTAACTGGTTTTCCCTTGTGCGAATGCAGAGGACGGACATCACGGAAATGCGGCAGCGGCGGGCGGGGCGGCAGGCGCCACCGGCGCTGCCAGTGGTGCGCCGTGGCGCCGGCTGCGCCTGTGCGTGCCGTGGGACTACCCGCACTCGCCGCCGGTGCCCACCTTCTCCTCCAGCGACCCCGCATACAGCCACCCGTACGGCCGGGCAGCGCGGCTGCATTTCCAGGTGTGGTTGGCAAAACACGAGACCGCAACCTGTATGAAGAGGCCCATATATTGTAGCAAGTGCCCTTTTAACGGCACCTGCGGCTATCAATGACATGCGAATCGGTATGTGCAATTTGCTATTGCAGACGGCGCTGCAAGGGGCGCATCACCATCACCACCACGACCACTCGCCGCACCACTCGCTGCTGTCGCTGGCACGGGCGTGGCGAGACGCTGTGGTGCGCGTCAGCAACGCAGTGCGAGCGCCGTCTGCCGCAGCGGCGGGGCCTGCCAGCCACATGCCGCACAGCCTGACGCCGTCAGCGATTGCGGTATGAGCCATTCCCACTGGTGGACTGTATGTCGACGCGGGGATTAAGGTAGTGAAATGTATACATTTGCTGGTATGCTTGAACAGTATTGCTAATACCGTACTGGTGCGTTGGCACATCTAATGCTGTTGGCGGTCCAGGTAGTGTCATGTGTGCACCCTCTGTGCTTGTATCGGTGGCGTTGATTCTTTGGGAGAGAGGCGCAGTGTTGCCTGAGTGTACGGTGCATGAGAGTGCCATTGGCCAGGTCATGGACTTAGCTAGAGTGAAACTGCCCTCGGTCGTAATATCGAGGTATCAGCGGCTCCCACTTCCAACCACGCCTATGTCCGTGAGTCCGTGATGTGAGAAGATGGATTGTCTGCGGGTTTGTTTAGCGCTGGTCCTCTTACACCGCGTGACGTAGACAAACCACACTGATGTGTTGGGACACCAGTGAGAGCTACAGTGCTGGCCTGCCGGGGATGGACGGGGACGCAGGTACGGACCCCCCCCGCCCCCGAGGTGCTCCCCGCGGAGCTAAGCTGGTCTGTCAGCGATAGTCCGGTGGCGAGGGCGCTGTAATCTACAGGCTGGGTGTCTCGGGCCCCACGCCCTGATAGGCCCTGAAATGTACCTTCACCTTCCTTCCGTGCACAAGCAGCACATGTTTTGAGCTGGCCCATGCAGTGCTTCGGGCTACTGCCTTGGTCTCATTCGGCAGCAGCAAGACAACGGCACCCTTGCAAGGCAGAGATCCCTACGACTTGCGAGATATGATACCACCACAATATAGTGCGCCGCGTAACTACTGCCCCCTAGACTTCTCACGCCAGACACAGTGTACGAGCCGTCTAGACGCAGAGTCCATGCCAAACCGTTTCCACGAGCTACTTCTCCGATGACATATTGTAGACACCAGTCAGAACGTTGACGGAAGTCAAGTTGTTGTCTGCCTAGCACTGTTGATATCTACCTAGTACTGTCTCCCTGCCTCAGCTAGTGTGCCCCTACCGCCAGAGCGAGTCCCACTGCCCAGCGCCAGCCGGCATTCCCGCCATCCCCATGCCGGCCCCCATGCCCATGCCCATCCCCATCGAACCCATGGGGCCGCCGCCCATTGGCCCGCCATATGACCCACCATATGGCCCGCCTCCGAAGCCAAACGCCTGAGCGCCGCCCAGATACGAGCCAACCGTGTTAACGGGTGTTGTCGCTCCTGTACCACCCCCGCCGAACGCCGCGCCCGCAGCCGCACTGAACCCCGCATCCGCCGCGCCTGACGCTGATGCACCGGGCATGCCCGCCGCGCCACGCGGCACGATGGCGCCTGCGGCATCCGCACCCACCGCGGGGGCGGCTCCACCACCTGCGGCGGCAGCCGCTGCCGCCGCCTTCTTGGCTGCAATAACGGAGGCGCGTTTGCGGAACAGCAGGCGCAGCACGAAGCGCGCTATCTCCGCGTACAGCGAGCCAGCGCGGTCCAGCAGCTGCAGCAGCGCACTGATAAAGAAGTGCACGGCGTGTGTGTTCTCATCCACCAGGAAGGACAGCCGGCCGAAGAAGTGCATGACGCCGTTGATGACGCCCATGAATTGCTGCCACGCGCTGGGCGGGTGCGGCGGGCCGCCCATGGGCCCGCCCGGCCCCATCATCGGATTGTTGGGGTCCATGGGCCCGCCGCCCATCATGCCGGCGCCAGCACCATACATGCCGCCACTGGCGCCGTACATGCCGCCGGCGCCGTACATGCCCCCTGAGCCGTACATGCCACTGCCGCCATACATGCTGCCGCCGCCGTACATGCCGCTGCCGTAGCCACCGCTGCCATACATGCTGCTGCCATAGCCGCCGCTGCCGTACATGCTGCTGCCGTATGCGCCACCTACGCCACCGTAGCCTGGCCGGCCGTACATGCTGGAGCCGTACATGCTACCGGTGCCATACATGCTGCCTGACGTCCCGTACATACTGGAGGTGCCGTATCCGACGCCGTTTGTGGTGCTGTAGGGCCGAGAGTATGGTGATGCGCCGGCGGCGTAGGTGGAAGCGCCGTATGGGGAACTGGAGGAAGTGACGCCGTTGGCAGTCTCGCCTTCACGCTCCCAGGGTCGAGCAGGGGCACGAGGGACAACAGCAGAGGCGTCCGCGCTGGCTGCGGCAACAGCGGCTTGTGGCTGCTCCCAAGGCTTTGGGCCTGGGCCCTGTGTCGCAGTGGCTGACGCCTTTGCAGCCTCCCAAGGCTTGGGCGGAGGGGAGGCCCCTGTCAAGGAGGAAGGCATATGGGCGGGCGTCAGGCGGGCGTGCATAGGTCCGGCCGCGGCACTGGCCGTGGTTCCGAGTCCTGCAGGCTAACTCGCCGGGCCGGCGCGCGACCTCTAGGCACCTTTGATGCCTCAATACAGAAACTCCGAACGCAACAACAAGCTGGGCTCTCGCCAAGCGCGGACGTTGTGCTCATTCAGCCAGCTCAGCTCGGACTTACCGCTCATAGCCTCGGGCGCGTTAGGCTCTCCTGAGGTCCCAGTTGCACTCTACGATGGTCTCAAAAGCTACAGCTGGGGCGAAGTCGCAGAGAGACGACGCCTTCCACACGCAAAGAGGGCTTGAAGTTGAAGTTGATTCAGCTCGGAATGAGAAGGAGCCAAGCTTCTAAAATGTCACTATGTTATTTATTGCGATTGAGTTGCCAGAATAATGACTGTGCCCGTCAATAAGCGGCCATCCAGCGTTGCGATGACCTGTGCTTGTCCTGTCTCCCTCGACCACAATTTCGTTATCAGAACAGTCGCATGACAACGTTCGTGGGTGCCTCTGCGTGACTCGTGACGGGGGTATGCAAGGCAAGAGTAGTCGAGGAGACCTGTAAGCATGAGGCTATCCTGGAATCAAGCATGAGTGTTAGGGTGTGGGGTTGACGGAGTAGGAGGAAAATTTGGGTAAGGGTTTCGCTCCGGCGGTGAGACTGCCAGGTGTGGCAAGGCGTGTCAGCTAGGGGACGGGGCTGGAGCGTGCCAAAGCCCACTCCGCAGCGGTAGTCCCTTTGGCGCTGATATTGGCCCTACGGACTACTCTCCCTTAGGATATAATCCAAGGTCAGAGCACTCTTACCTCGCACTGGCCTGGGGATGCAGACTGCGGCATGCACCCGCATGCGTGAACCCCACGCCAGGGCCATACTGCTGATCGAGTGGCCAAGTCCCAAACTCCAAAACTGCTAACTGTAATTCGGCCATGGATATATAGTAGTGTCCGGCTTGTTCTAGAGGCTCGTTCTAGAGGGACATCTGAATGGGCTCGCCGTGAAACATGGCCGCGCGAGAGTTCGGAGCTGCAATCTTTAGTCCTGGACTTTCAGATGTGCTTCTGTACCACCGCAGCGAGCAGGAGGGCTGGGCGTTCCCCTTCGGGTTCACAAATGAAAGCGATGTGCACGTTGTTGCGGCCGCTGCGGCCGTGCAGCACCTCATTGGAGTAGACATAGGCGATAAAATAAGCCGGGGGCACTGGATCGAGGTGAGTTGACCTGTGTGCCGGTCAGCGTGACTCCTCGCTGGGCACGGCGTCAGCCCCGTCCCGCTCCGATACAGACAACCCACCACTTCTCTTGCCTCGCCAAAGGTCGAGTACCCGGCCACCGGGGCGCTGGTGCGGCTATACGTGGCCCTGGGAGTCCGTCCTCAATTGACTGTGCCTAGGCCGCCGGCTGAGGGCGCCATCGCTCGTTGGTTCCCGCTGCATGCGATCCTGCCGCCCGTAAACGCCATCCTTCGCGGCAGCGGCGGCAGTGCTGCCGGAGCCGGTGGTGGCTCGCGCAAGCGGCACCACCAGCAGGGGCACGCGGGCGGGCCAGCGGCACGGGGCGGCACCGGGCGTGGCGGCGCCGGCAAGCAAGATGCGGGGGACGAGGACGAGGAGGACGGGGGCGAGGAGGAAGACGAGGAGCACGAGGCCGAGGAGGAGGAGGCGCTGGGCGGCCAGCTGCTTCTGGAGCCCGGGATTGCGCCCTTCCTCGCCAAGCTGAAGGCGCTACTAGACAAGTGAGAGCATGGCAAATCGGCCGCGCGCCGCATGTGGTTGTGACGATGGGGTGGGATCTTGCTGTGCTCACAACACTACTTGTTTACTGTGCGACCGTTAGTGGAGGGTGAAGGGCGTAGGTACTCAGCGTAACAATATCTCGAGGCGTGCGGGTGTGAATCAGCTCAAACATGCCCAATACGTGAGTGTTGTCAAAACTGCGCCCCGCAGGCACCCCGAATGGCGAATGGCGCAATTGGACCCACACCTGACCCGCCTCATCCAAGACGCACTCGCACCCCTAGCCACCACCGCCCAGCCGACGCCGGCGCCGCTTTCCAGTCAGCAGAGGTCTGCCCCGGGCGCGGCAGCGCAGGAGGCGCCGGCAGGCGGCAAAGCAGCTGACGCCCATGCGGCGGCAGCAGCTGCGGTAGCGAGCGGGCCGCAGCAACCTGTGGCAGCAGCAGCATCGCAAGAGGTGGCGGGGTCAAGGAATGCGGAAGCGCAGGGTGGTGGGCTGGTGAAGCAGGAGCCGATAGACGACGAGAGCACGCCAGGGCCGCTACTCGGCGCCCTGGCCCTAGCAGACAGGCCAGAACCCGCGGCAACGGACGGCGACGGAGAAGGGGCAGGCGGTAGGGGCGCACACGCGCGGGAAGCGGGGCACGACGCAGGCAGCGGCGCCGCTGCAGATGGCGCCGACGGGAAAGCAGGGGTTGCAAGAGTGAGCTCGTCGGCGCCGGAGCTGAGAGATGCCGGGGTGGGAGCTGGTGCTTCTGCTGGTAGCGACGCCGGCGCAGCGGCGGTGGAGGCCGGCGGTTGGTGCGGGCCGCGGCCTCAGGAGCACCTCGCGGAGTACTGCCGCATATTCGAGGTGCGGTGACGGGGCAGGGCAGGGCAGGGCAGGGGACGGGGAAGGCGGCGGTGAAAGGAAACGGTACATGCGGCATATACGGTCCTTGTCTCTTGCGCTTGCAGCACGTTGCTTTGACCTGTACAGCACCCACAGCCCACAATGCAACCATCCACGTTCTGCAACCCCTGTGCGCCCTGCTGACCCCGCCCTCCTCCAGCTGCCGGAGCCGTGCTACAGCCTGGTGGTGAAGAAGAGCGCGCGGCGGCCGCTGGTGACGGCGTCATGTATCCTGCCGCACCTGGGCGTGCAGATCACACCCGACATGCACGTGCCGGGCGGCATGCAGGCGGCGTGCCAGGTGCGAGCCCATTTCGCAGCCGTGTAGGGGAGCCGCGCTTGCCCGAGTCAGTGATCCCGTTTGGCGCCGGAGTGGCCCAGCGGCGTGTGGGGGCTGGCGGTGTGGTATGGAGGCCGCGTGGTTGTAGCACCGCTGCGGCTGAACCGCGCTTACCGGCATGGATACGCTGCTGAATCCAAATAGATTCCTTACAATCCCCTTGTTCATGCTTTGACGTTTGGAAGACGCAATTATTTACGTACTTTACCTTCTCATTCATGTTTCTTCACAGGCCGCGGCGCTGGCGGCCATGTTGTGGCTGGAGGGCGCGCTGCCGGCCGACGGCGGCGAGAGCGTGCGGGTGGTGCCGGTGGGCTGGCCGCCGCTGCTGTCGGAGGCGCGCGGCGAGTCGTGGGAGGCTAGCCAGCAGGCTCGGCGCGCAGGCGCCCGGAGAGAGCTGGACTCGCAGCGGGTGGGTGGCTGCGAGGGCCCGGGGGGGGGGGTGGGCGGGAGCGGGCAAGACGCGGTGCGCGGGTGAAACCTGGCATCGGCAGTTCGGTATGCAGCATGAGTGTTGCTTACGCTGTGGACCGCACCACCACGTACCGGTCTGCTGCCGTACCGTGTCACAGGAGGCGCTGCTTCGCGAGATGGACAAAAAGCGGCAGCGGCTGGTGGCGGAGGCGGCGGAGCTGGAGCGACTCATGGCGGCGCTGCGTGGCGGCGAGGCCGCGGACGGTCTGGGGCTGGGGGTGGGGCTGGGGTTGGCGGAGCCCGACCTGTCCCGCCTCACTGCCTCACTGGGCCTGGGCGGCAGTGGCAGCGGAGCCGGGGGCGGAGGCGGCGGGGATGCTGGGGGAGGAGGCGGCGGCGCGGGCGGCGGTGCCACGGCGGATGCGCCCCAGACGGACGCGTGCGCCACGGTTAGTGTGGCGCGTTGCGTCGTGACGAGGTTTGGATAGCGTTAGCGGGGCGCCAGGCTATTCATACATCCATGATGCGTTCAACCTGTTGTACCGGCACGGCATTGACGTCGGCCGTTCCTGCCGCTCTGCAAGCCTGCCTGCCGCTCTGCAAGCCTGCCTGCCGCTCTGCAAGTCTGAGAGCCTTTGCCCATTCCCATTGCTGCTGGACTGTGGTGGTGCGCAGGCGGGTGACGGCGCGGGAGGTGCTGGCGGCCTGGCGGGCTCGGTCACGGTGGGGCTGCGGGCACTCCAGTTCCGCAGCTCGGGCTCCGGAGCGAATGGGGGTGGCGGCGGCTCCGGAGGCGGCACAGGAGGAGGCTCAAGGGCTCCAGGTGAGTCCATGTACGCTCGCGAAGCGCGCAAGGAAGGACGCGCATCAGGCACGTGCACGTCGTCTGATCAAATGTCGCTGGGATTCTCTTCTTAGCGCAGGCTGAGGCCTCGCGCCGAATGCCGGTTGTGCGCTATTGCCGAAGATGCTTAAACAAACGGATGCGCATGTCGACTGGCGCAATGCAATGAGTGTACCGTATCACGTGTTGCAGGCACCAAGCGTCCACGCGAAGACGGCGCCGCCGCCACGGGAGGATCTCAAGGTCCAGGCGAGGCGGCTGGTGGAATGGTGAAGAATGTGGTCATGGTGAGTTCTGGAACGGGGCCCATCGGAAGGTAACGACGCTGAGCTGGGCTTTCGTGGGCGCGTGCCTTTGACTAAAGCTGTGTCGGCAGCTGCATTGCATCGTACACGTACGGCGCTTGTGAAGTTAATTGGTTGCTTTCTCGCACACACACTGTCGTTTATCGTTTACTTTTCATGCTTTGTGCTGTCATCGCATAATGATTCATGGAAACTTTACGCAAACATGTGCACCCCACAGGAGCTGAAAGAGTTGTGCGACCGGAAGCGGTGGCCGCAGCCGCAGTACAACTACACCTCAGGGCCCGGGGCCGCCGGGGGCAGCAGCGCAGGCGCCACGGCAGTGGTGACGCTGCCGGCTCAAGCGGGGCTGGGCGAGTTCAGCAGCGGGCCGCAGACAAACCGCAAGCGGGCCAAAGAGGCGGCGGCGGCAGCGGCGCTTGCGCAGCTTAGCACGCTTGGGTTGAAGTGAGATGGACAGTAGCCGTCGGGATGGAAACGGCTGGATACCCAGGCACAAGTGCCTTGGTTGGTGCTTGCGCTAGCCCTGCAGCAGGATTCGTCGTGGCTGTAGCAAGAGAGTCCCGTGAGCCAGGGACGATTCGGGACAAGGGATGGCAGCTGTAAGCAGTCGGGAAATGGGCTGAGCCCACAACATGATAACACGAAATCGTCTGAGCCTCTGAGGGGCTAATGAAGTGGCCTGCTTCGCGGTGACGTGTAAGAGCCCAATCTGCAATAAAGACGCCTTGGCTGACAGAAACCGAGCGGGATGATCCCTTCTTCGTGCTTCGCCTCCTTTTTTAGTTTACACATGTCAAGCATCGTCAATATCGTGCGGTTAAAACTGTTCTGGTTCAGCACACTTCCACTTAGCCGCGTCATTTGTGCGCCAGTGACAAAGCCATGGTTGCTCAACTGGCACAGAATCTCAACCGCAAGGCGGTGGCGCTGCAGGGACTCCGTCGCTACATCATCTGAAGCTTCGTTTACATTCGGTACGTTACGTACCAGGACAAGCCCTGTCAGCCCGCCACAATCCGCCCAAAAACGTGTCGGGGACCGAGACACCCAGCGGCGTGCAAGTAATTCGTTTGCCAACGCCGACCCGGCTCCGGTAAAATTACGTGCCCACTCGTGGCTGCGACAGGGTGGCAGGCGCAGGATGTGTGGCATCGCCTACCAATTCCCAGCGCTTCGCCATTTGGTGTTCGCCCTCTCAGCCACTCAATCACTCACTTCCCCTCAGCTAGCTTACATGCACGCCCCCCGTCCTCTTGCCGGTCCCGCTCGCCTAACACACCGGCCTATACGTACACGTGCATCCTGGTGGGGGAACATGGGATTCGCAATTTTTGCCCGGCCCAGCCAGACACTCTCACGTACGCACTCAGCAACAGATCCTTCCATGCAATGCCCAGTGTCGGCTGTAACTGTCCTGATGGCAAGTGTCAAGCTGCAGTGGCCACGCAGATAACGCCATCATTGCGCGCAGCCTGCGCCGTGACCCTTCCGTCACCCAGCAACTTCACACCGTCTTGGCATCGCCACCGCACGCTCAGCGGTCAGGTCATAACTACATCTGACTCAACACCAGTCCGAGTGAGGGCAAGGCGCTTCCCCCGTACATCTGCACCAGTCCGAGCGAGTGTCCATCCATTCTTCTTGACACAACGCGCTTGTAATCCGCGCAGTGTCCCCCAGTGCAAGCCTGGTCCAAGTCATCCCCCATATTACTAGGCGTCGGTAGCTACACGCCGGCAGGGCGGGGCGATACAGCTTTTGGAAACAACGACTGCTCAAGACCGAGGACCGAACTGCGCGCGTACATGACCTCGTTGCAGCGGCTAGCTGCGCACGCGCGCGGTGTGCCCGGGCTCCAAAACTGGTATTGAGACATTTCCCCGAATGAAAACAACCGAAAAAAGCCACCGAGCAGACACTTTGTTTGCGGTCTGCCGTAACTGGTGCACCTTCTGTGCGCAGTTGGTATCACCCCTACTTCGTCGCCCGCAAATGAGGATTGCGCGGCGAAATCCGTCAAGAGAGCAATCCACCCGCTCGTAGTCATGGTCCGTGGGGTTACGTGGCGCGTACCCGGTGGCATGGCTTGCCAACATCGGGTGTCCACAAATTCATACACAACACGCTTGGACGCGCAAAGACAGACACAAATCCCATCCACACACGTCACAACCGATACAATAACCCATCAGACGTTCCATCCTTCCCCACGTTGTCAACGGTTACGCTTGGCCGCTGTTTCCCCTCCATCGCACCGGCTCTACAACTGCCCCGTTCCCACAGGCCCGTGCCGTCAACCAACAAAAAATGTTAACGACCACAAGAAAGCCTGCGTGCGTGTCCGAGTCCTAAAATTACTGTCTCAACATGTGTTCGCAAAATAGTTCCAGTGCATGGTCAGTGGGTGCAGCAGGTTCCTCCGTTGCACAAGGGGTTGCGAAACATCCGTATTAATGTTGCTCGCAACGTGGAAATGGAACAAAGGCTAGTCAACTGCCTGCCAATACCGTAACGCTCACTGGCCAGCCTGCTCCAACCTTTTTAGAAGCACTGCACGTCAAGCGTCCCCTATAGCGCGTAGCGCGCATGGCCATTTCCTTCACCGCGAGGGCTGCAGGGGCCGACCAGCCATCAGAAAGCCGGACTGCTGGTTAGCCGCGGCACCGCCCCCGACGAGGCCCATGTCCATTGCAGGTGGCTGCATGCAGCCGGGCATGGCGCAGGCGGTGGGTAGGGCTGACGGCGGCGGTGGCACGGGCGGCAGCGGTAGCGGCACGGGCGGCAGCTGCGGCACGGACGTGCCATCAGGCGGCGTTGCGCCAGTACCGGGCGCAGGCTGTGCCCCTGCTGCTGCGAGCGTATCCGAATGGCCGGCGGAGCTCATGAACAACCGCATCACCGGTAGCAGCTGGTTGCACCCAGCGGGCGCGCCCAGCACCGTCGCTGGGGATTCCTGAAATAGCGGCGGCGCGGCAGCCACGGCTGCAGCGGCAGCCATGCTTGGCGGCATGCCCGTAGGCATGCCGTGCCACAGAGGCGGCGGCAGCATAGATAGCGTGCTGGTTTGGAGAAGCGGCGGAGCGGCCACCGGCAGTGCAGGTGGCAGTGGCAACGAACCAACAACCGGCGGCGGTGGCAACAGGAAACTGCTCATGACGGAGCCGGCCGAGCCCAACGGCTGCGGGACGGCCGGCGGGGCACCGGGCATGGCTGGCGCCGCCGGTGTAGCAGACACGGGAAGCGGCAGCGGTAGCCCCGGTGAATGCTGCTGGTGCATCTGCTGGTGTGTCAGTGGTGGCGCCGCGCGCAGGAACGCTGCTGCCATGGTTGCCATGTTGACCGCAGCGGCGTTTGCTGCCGCCATGTAGGCGAAGTTCATGCTCATGTCCGGAGTCAACAACGGGGCCAGCGCTGCAGGCAGGGTTCCAGTGGCGTCGCTGGTCGTGCCCGCGCTGGGACACCGGCCGTGCGCGGCTGCTGCTGCCGCCGGGGCCGGCAGCGCAACGGTCGCAGCGGACGGCGCTGTCGCGACCGACGAGGTTGTCGCGGTGGCATCCGGCAGCAGCGGCAGTGCGTCTTGCTTGGCGGCGTGTGTGCAGCCGGTGGCCTCCGTGTCGCCGTCGCCTGTGGTGGCCCAATCCACTGCGTCCTTCGCTAATAGCGCCGCAGACGAATGGGGTGATGCGGGGGCATTCTGGGCCTGCGGCTGAGCCATTGCCTGTTCTTGCTGCGCCTGCATGGCGGCTTCTGCTGCAGCAGGAGCCTGCGCTGTGGGGCGGCCGCCCTGCGAGGCGAGTGGCCCGCCGCTGTTCTGGGTCGAGGCACTGACACATTCCGACACAGCCGGCTGCAGCCCATTGCCTTCCACCTTGTTCCCTGCTGCCCCAGCCGCCGCATGCTGCCCGCTCGACTGGGCATCGTCGGCAGCGGCGCACGCCTGCTCCCGCTCCTCCTTGATTGGCAGCAGCTTAGGCGTCGCCTCCGGCACACTTTGGCCGCGGCAGCCGGGCGGCGCAAAGCCGCCGCCGCTGTGTGCCGAGCCCTCGCTGATGCCGGGGCCGCAGGCAGCCACATCAGCCTGCGGCTGCTGCGCCTGCTCCTTGCAGTCCATCGCATCGCCGACAGCCTCCTGGGGAACAGTCGTAGCAGCACCCTCCTTGGGTTGCTCAGCCTGCGGCAGCACCGGCATGCCGGCACGTGGCGGCACCGGCGTTGCCAGCGCCTCGCACGCCGCCTGCGCCAGCAGGTCCAGCGGGTCCTTGGTAACACCCGGCGCGCCCGGCGCGACGGATACACCAACGGAGGCCGGCACAGCGACGCTGGGGCGCGGCGGCACCACCACCGCGGGCACCGCTGCCGTGGCCGCCGCCGGTGCGGCCGCCGCCGCAGTGGTTGTTGCAGCTGCCGCTGCTGCTGCCGCAGCCTTCCTTTTCCTCTGGTCCGCTATGCGGCGCCTGGCCGCCATGATGCCGCCGCTGCTCGCCGCAACCAGGTACACAGGCAGCGAGCCGAGTGGCGTCTCAGCGTGGCCTGACAGCGGCGGCGGCAGCGCGGGCTGCAATACGCTGGCGCTGCGCGACGCGCGGCACTCTAAGGGCGCAATGCCCGGGTGCCCGTCAGGCCCCCAGTCCCAGTCCTGCGCTGTCCGCCGCGCGCCTGAGCGAACCTGCTGCAGCTGCCCGCCGTCCTCCTCCTCGCGCTCATCCTCGTCCACCGGCATGCTGCGCCGACGCTGTTGCGACCCGCTGTCGGCACGTGACTGCGGGCGAATGCCGTCTGAGGCGTCCTCGTCACACGCCAGGGGATCCTCACTGGCGGCCTCGCCGTGCGCAGAGCCGCGCCGCTGGTGGCCGTTGGAGACGCGGGGCCGGGCCACAGAGCGGCCGGAGCTGCCCGGCACAGACCCGGCAGGCGGCTGGAAGAGCGGCGGACCCCCGGGCAGAGGTAGCAAGCCGGCGAGCATGGGCGGGGCGGCGGGCTGCGCCTGAGTTGCCCGCCCGTCCGCGTCCCGCCGGACAACCGTGATGTGCACGCCCTGCTGTTGCTGCTGCTGAGCTAACAGGTGCCGGCTGGCCCGCATCGAGCCAGAGCCCAGCCCGTCCCCGCCGCTGTCCTCCTCGTCCTCACTGGACTCGCCGCCCGAGGCCCACGAGGGGTCCTCTGAAAGCTCCTCAGATGAAGATCGCCGCCCTCGAGCGCCACCACCCCTGGACCCTCCGTGCCCCGGCCCGCGGTGGCCAGGCTGCATGCGGCGGCGCTTCTCAGGCAGCTCGTGGCTTCCCTCCGCGTGCTCCTCAGACCCATCATCGTCCTGCGCGTGGCGCTTGCCCGGACCCCGGCTGCCATCCGAGTTGAGCTTCCGTGCTGCAGCGGTCACCGCCAAGATCCGTCGCCCGCTCAGCGCTGCTGGCTGGAGGCGCGCGGCAAGCTGTGGGTCGTCGGCACAAGGGCCCACCGGTCAGAGCGCGGCTCCCCCAAACAAGCGACATCGCAAGATCAACCCAAATGCCTGTGCTGATCGACATCAACAGCAGCGTTGTAGCTGACGAGCGGTCTGCACACTACGAGAACGTGCAGGCCCGCGCAATTTCCGGTGTTGCGCGCAACATGCCCTGCCTTACCTGCTGCTCGGCTGCTTTCCCCGCGCGGTACCTCTTATAGTACTCGCAGGTCTTGCTCCCGCGCACTCTGCGGCGCATTGGTGCTTGATATTAGGCATTCGGGCGCGGCACAGCTCCCTCGCGACTGCCGCCGAGAGCATGAAGCTGAGTTGCAATCCAAAAAGCTTACCTTCGTCCCTTGTTGTGGCTTACGGCCGAAAAGACGGAAGGCCGCTCGTTACTGTCCGGCCAAACCTTGTCCGCGTTCTCCCGGTGCCACCTGTGAGTCATCACACGTATGTGCATCATGAAAGGAACTCCGGACGCGCCGAAGAAGGCAAGACGCGGGAGTCAAGGGTCAAACGTGTTCCCCGCGGGAAGGACCGAACGCGCCCCGCGGCGTTCCAAGAATTCGCGCCCTAAGTGTGCGCGCGATAGAACCTAGAATGCCCCGTTGAGGAAGTTTAGCGCCGGTGCCTCCGCGAGACCGCGCACAACAGTCGCCGACGCCGCAACTCCGGCTGCGGCCCGCTTCGCAGCCCAGTCCACTGCTCTTATCTTGCACTTTAGGAGCGCTAGTTGCAATTGCAGCCCAATGCTCGTCGCGTCAAAGCCAAGAGGCTCGCGGCGCAGCACCCGAGTTATGCAACCCCCACGCTGACTGCGCGCAAGGGCCTCGCAGACCCGCGTTGGTCCTGCTGCTGATCCTTACCTTCGAACATCATCCACTTTCGGCTTCAGGCCCTGGTGCTTCTCCGCGAACTCGTCACACCACCTGTTGAACACCTCCCACCGGTACGCCACACCTTCGTGCCCCATTCGACCTTAATTCTGCCAGTCCTAGGTCAAAGTGCTCAGGGCTTGCGCCCGCCGGAGCCGGGCCGGCTGACGTCGACAAGTCGTCGGGAGTTCGTCAAGGTCTGAGCAGGAAAAACTCATATGTTTGGCGTCATACTGCATAACTATATGTCTAAGTCAATTGAAATTGGTCTAAGTTTAAAGTCCGGGTGTTGCTTTGGGGTAAACCCTTCAGCGCCGTCACCATGTGACCGCGTGCCGGTCTCTCAAGCTTGCGAGCGACCAGTTATCTAGCGAATTTTTATGCAACCTTACAGAAGACAAGCATGTGGCATAGAGGGCGGCCCGTCTTATGCGCGGGGTTGCTCGCGTGCAAGCATATCGCCGAGTTGTTACTGCTGCGGACTTTCCGCGCGAGCCCCGAACAGACCTCGCAAGCTCTGGCAGCAGCCAAAACAATGTGTCATCCCATTCCATGCCTGGCACCTAAGCCTGAGATAGTGGGAGTCGATTCCTCTTCCCACGCCAGCCTGCCCGGCCTTCCGAAGTAATACCGGCGTAATGTTTCTGGAGGGTAATGCCAAGACCTTAGAACGCACACCAGCTCGTGTCAGCAACATGGACTACGGCTAGTCCCCGCACATATAATCCTTGCATACTCGTACAGTTGATGCGTGTACGTCCAACACTACCAACACGGCGGAGGCATGTGTGCAGGACTAGCCCCCTCTCACCTAAGTTCCCATCGAAGACAGCTCCCACTCTAAGCCTTTCACGCGTAGTCTACCCCCTGGCTCCGGTCGCTCTGCCCCTGGCGGGGGGGCGCACCGGCAGCGCCCGGCGCTCCGTACCCCAGGCGGTCCAGGCCCCGCCGGACCCGTTCAGCGTCCTCCCCCTGCAGCTCTCCCAGCCCCACGCTGCCAGACCGCTCTTCACCCGGCCCCGCCGTGCCGAGCTGCACACCGTCTGCAGTAGCCCGGCCCTTCATCACACGACCCTCATCCACCGGCTGCTGCTGCTGCTGCTGCTGCTGACTGCCACTGCCGCCCCCGCTGCTGCCTCCCGCCAGGCGCTGATGCACCGCGTCCGCGAGCACCTTGCCGGGGCTGGCGTTGCTGTCGGCGTACGCCTCCACCTGCACAACCATCGTCCAGTTTCAGAAGCAAGTATTTTGTGTGGTCGTTTTGGGAAGGGGGTTAGGGGGCTGCACATATTGTGGGAGTTTCCCGGCCTTACAACTCCCAGAGTCCCAGTGCACACGGGCACGCAATACTGAGTCCCGACGGCACTCCAAAGCCGGGTCAGTGGCGCAGTACGCATGTAACGTTGGCCCGACCTCCAGACGGCGAGTCAAAGTCTGGAGCTAGCCTCGCGTCGCACGCACGTACGCATGCACGTGCACATGTACACACACGTACAGCACACGTGCACCTCCAACGCCCCTACCACTGCAGTGCCGTCACACACCCACCAGGTCTGCCAGCTGGCTGCCTGACAGCTCGTGCAGGCGGGACACCAAGTTCCGACCCAGGCAGTCCAACACCATCTGTACGGCATGTGATCAGGAGCGAGACCGAGTGCGGAAGGTTGGTGCAACGCAGGGGGGTTACGTAAACCCAAGCCAAACCTGTATGCCCATCAAGCGTGCTGATTTCCTTGCGCTCGCAACGTGAACGCGCGCGCGTACGCGCGCGCGCACACACACATGCACGTTTTGCGTTTTCCAGTTCTAGTGTTGTCTAACACACACACTCTCCGCCCCATCCAGTCCCCCAACCCCATCCTGCCCCCCACCTGGTCCTCCAGATGCAGCCGCCCCAGGCTGGCCGCCACCTCCACCGCCTGTGCCGGGCTCAGCCGCTCAGAGCCCGCCACCACCATGCCTGAGAGCCGCCCAGAGGATTGGGGTTGGCAGGGATTTGGGTATGGGCGGGGGGGGCACGGCGCTCAGGCCAAGCATAGGTGAGCTTGACAACGAATACCATGCCCCGGACACCGATTGCATGCCGTGGGCCAAGGGCGCTACATACGGTGCTGCAGGGCGCTGCGCATGTGGCAACAGCACCGCCGCACGTGTGGCGTATGGCGCGTCGTCGAGTTCTGCCGCATGTGTCATTCTGGCTAGCACGCATGGTTGCCCCGGCTGTGTGCAAGTAGGTGTCAGCTTGTCGGGAGTTCCGGGACCCAGCTGCCGCGCCGCCTCCACAATGTGCACAGGACCAATAACTCACTTAGCAGGGACTGATAGGTGGAGTTGGCCGCCAGCCGCCCTGCACCGCCGACGTCTGGCTGCTCGCTGCCGCCTGCACGACACAGCCGGTTGTCGGGTGAGTGGATGGTAGTCGTGATAAGCGTCAGGTGGCGGCAGCCGCACCGTACATGCAGGGCAGGCGTGGCGGAACACGTCTTTGAGCGCACGTGTACAGATACGACATCGCATTTGGATTTCACATCAAACCGACAGATCCAGTCACGTGCTAGCCGCAATAACACACGACTGGCCTACCGTGCACCAAGCCCGCCCGGCTCTGCAACGAACTTCAGACTTCCCATCCCCGTGGCGCTAGTTGACAAGAACTGGGTTGTGGCCCGTCAGCAGCCCGCCAACTAAGCCCCCACTCTCCTGCGCCTGGCCCTCCACACCCTTGACCACGGCTGCAGCTTGCCTGTGCCGGCAGCGGTGTGTGACACTGCCCTCAGTGCGGCCACCAGCGCCGCCTCATCAAACTCATGACCCAGCCGCTCCACCACCTGCACAGGTACGATTGAGGAGGACAGGAAAGGGCAGGCGAGTTCACCAAACCCAAACCATACGGTACATACTACGCAACCGAGACGTAGAGGGCGTGTCCCAGGGCGGCGGGGCCGGCCGGCACAGCAGGGCGTAGTGATGCGCAGCGTGGAGGCGGTTTGCAGCGTGTGCCTGTGCCGAGCAGAGTCGCGCCAGGCAGGCCATCCATTGTGACATCCATGCCAAACCGCACCTGCAGCACTGATGCGGGGTCGCCACCACGCTCCGCATCTTCCAGCTCCCGCAGAATCGCGGCACTGTTGCCGTGCTGCTCGTGCGGCGGCTCGACAGGCGCCTACAGCACAAAACAGAGCGCACCGGCGGCGTCAGCCCCAAAGGGCCCCGAAGACGACCGGCACGCGCCCGGCACACGCCAAGCCCAAGCCCAACATTGCGCTTTCGTTCCAGCTCACCTCCCGTGTGCCTGCAGCCGCATTGTTAATGTCACCACCCCCAGTCTCCCTTCCGCAGGCTCCGGCGCTAGTGTGCAGCAGAGCCGCGCGTCTCCAGTAAATCGGCCGAGTGGCCAGACCGTCGCTTCCGCCGCTGCCGCAGCCGAGGCGGGCCACTGTGCCCCGTAGCACCAGCATTCTAATAAATTGGCTGCTGCCGCTGTTTACGGTGGCGCCGCTGCCACGGATGCTGTCAGACCCACGGTGCGCCGTCAGCTGCAGCGCCCGCGGCTGCAGCTCAGTGCTGCTGCAGCCGCGGGCGTCGCCTCCACGGCTGGTGTAAGACCCAACACTGCCAATGCCACTGCTGTCGCAGGCGGGGTTACTGCTGGAGGCGGAGGCCGGTGACGAAGGGCCGGCCGGAACCGAGCCCAGCAGCGCCCGCAGCGCTGTTGTGGCGCGGCCGCCGGCGCCGCACAGGGTGGTAGCTGAGAGCAGCCGCATCTTTTGGAAATGGATAACTGCGGAACGGTGAGCGAGGGTTTTGAGGTGAGTGCGAGGGCCACGGTGCGGAGTCGCGATCGAAGGAGCGCGCTCGGATGCAGCCCGCTCGAGAAAGAAAGCCAAGCACCCTGCTGGGCTTCGTCCGACCGCCGCCTACCACCGCTTTATTAACAGCCTCCTGCACAGCAGCTCCTACAAAGGGAAGCACCAGGTTCAGGCGCCGCAGCCCAGTACCGTTGACCTTTCCTCACTTTCCCTCAACCGGAGAAACGATGCTTCTCAGCACCAGTTGCGCAGTCTCAGCCGTCAGCAGCCGCCTAGACAGCGGCCGCGCCGGCCGGTGGCCGCGCGCGGCTGCCGCAGCCCCCTCCGCCACTGGAGTGCGACGCGGCGTGTTGCAGACCCGCCGCGCGCTTTCTGACAGCGAGGGACGCGAGCCGGCACGAGAGGATCCCGTAATTGCCCGAGTAAGTTGCAATGCCGAGCTCGACTTGACGCTGCCTTGAACCCTGTTCGCTCTTTTTCCCTTGGCACGGCTCCGCCCCCGCCTCGCGCATCACCGCCCCACCTTACTCTGCGCCCCTGAACCTGCCTTCTGTCCCCCGCCCCATGCATCCTCGCCTGTCACCTGCCCCACACCCTCGTGTCGCTGAGCGTGTCTCGATGTGCTGACTGGGAATAACCAAGCCGCCCATGTACCCGGCTCCACCCCACCCCCAGGCTCGGGAGCAGGTTCAGTCGGGCCTGGTGTTCCAGCCCATGGGCGAGGTGCAGCCGCTGGTGGCCGCCATGGACCAGCAGCTCATGGACCCCAAGGCCGAGGTGGGGGAGGGCGAGGAGGGGAGGGCGAGGAGGGGAGGGCGAGGAGGGGAGGGCGAGGAGGGGAGGGCGAGGAGGGGAGGGGGAGGAGGGGGAGGGGAGGGGGGGAGGGAGGGGGGGAGGAGGGGAGGGGGAGGGGGAGGAGGGGAGGGGAGGAGGGGAGGGGGGCGGGTGGGGAGGAGGGGAGGGGAGGAGGGGAGGGGGGCGGGTGCGGGTGGGGAGGAGGGGAGGGGAGGAGGGGAGGGGGGCGGGTGGGGAGGGGGAGGAGGGGAGGGGGGGAGGGAGGGGAGTGGGGCGGGGAGAGGGAAGAAAGGGGAATCCAGTAGGTTATGCCCGAGCCCAATGCGTAGGTCCCAGGGGTCGGCGGGGAAAGGGAGGGGAGGGAAGCAAGGGAAGGGGAGGAGACGCCAGGGAAGGGGAGGAGACGCCAGGGAAGGGGAGGGGAGGGGTTGTCGATACCAGCCCAAACTAAGACCGAACCCAATTGTAAAGAAGGGGACGGGAGGCAAGGGAGGGAGGGAGGAAAAGGGAGGGAGGCTGGGGCGCGAGTGCGGGCGCCGCGCTAGTGCTGGTCCAGCGCTGGCTACGCCGGCTGTGCCGCCGGCTACCGTGCCGACACTACTGCGCCCCCTGCTGCCTACCCTTTCACGCCTCCCCTCCCTGCAGCCCGGCCTGGCCGCCACCTACTCCCTGGCCCGCAGCAACTATTCGCCTGACCTGGAGTCCGGCATCAACGAGCAAATCAAGTAAGTTGACAGTTGACTGCTAGCTGCCCTGCTGGCTCTGTTGGTGGGTGGGCGTACGTCCTTGCCTGTGCTGGGCGTGTAGACACTGCGGCTTCGAACATTTGGTTGTCATACCGGTACAGGCACATTACCACATCTAGCCTCCTTCGCCTGTAAGCTGACTTCCCCGCCCTTCGTGCCTCGTATCCCTTGCCTGTCGCCCACCTCTCACCATCATCACTGCGCACCACGCACCAAACACACCACCGCCACCTCTTACCTGCCACCACCACCAACCCCACAGCATCGAGCTCAACATGTCGTACGTGTACACCAGCATGTACAACTTCTTCGCGCGGGACGACGTGGGGCTGCCAGGCTTTGCAGCCTACTTCCGTCACAACAGGTATGTAGGCGTGTACGTGCCGTATGTGTATGTGTGTGCGTGTGCGTGTGATGTGTGATGTGTGTCGTTTGTGTGCTTGTGCGTGTCTCGTTTGCGTGCCGTGGGTGCCGTGGGTGTGTACCGTGCGTGTGTGCGTGTGTCTTTTACCGGTGTGTGTGTGTGTGTGTGTGTGTGTGTGTGTGTGTGTGTGTGTGTGTGTGTGTGTGTGTGTGTGTGTGTGTGTGTGTGTGTGTGTGTGTGTGTGTGTGTGTGTGTGTGTGTGTGCGCCCTGCTGGCTGCTGCATTTCGGTCTGATCTGATCTGATCTGATCCGGCTGCTGCTGCTGCGCGGTCATAACACACGCAGTGACGATGAGCGGGAGCACGCGCACCTGCTCATGAACTACCAGGTAGGAGATGTGCGTGGGAGTGACTGGGTCTTGGTGCAGCTTTGGGCAGAGCGAGGTTACTGCTGGTCGCGACGGATAGCCATGTGGATGATACCATCAGGGACTGCGCGGGAAGGGTGTGTAAAGTAGCCGGTGGGGAGCCGAATGTTACCCACGCTTAGGTTGCAGCGTTGGTTGGGGACTGGGGGTTTGCAAGTTATGCATATGTGTATGCGTGGCCGTAGACCAGCAGCGAGGTCAGTTCCTTTGCCCGGTGTATGCTCGTGGGTGCATGTGGTGCATCGCCTTTCTTTTCCTTGTTTCCCCGGGCGCACCGCCGCACACGTCATGTCGTCCCACCTTTACAGACCCAGCGCGGCGGCCGTGTGCGACTGCTGGCCCTGGCGCCGCCGGAGACCGAGTTCTGGCACGCAGGTCAGATTTGCATGGCTGATATAGAGCTAGCTGGCTGAAGTGAAGCACGCACCAAGCAGCATTGCGCGTGGTGGCCATGCGGCTTAGTTATAATTACCGTAGCGCTGCAGGATTCCGTGGCACCATTCAATCACTTATTACTCCCTGCCCTCCTCCCCTACTCGGCTGTCTGCCGCCGCCGTCTGTCTGCCGCCGGCATCACACACACGCACCCACAGAGAAGGGCGACGCGCTGCACGCCACGGAGCTGGCCCTGAGCCTGGAGAAACTCAACTTTCAGAAGCTGCGTGACCTGCACACCGTGGCGCAGGTGCGAGTGCGGGCATTAGGCGCCAGCTCGCGTTAGGTTTGCTGGCGGTCCACAGAGGGCATGCAAAGCCCAGTCAGCTTCATGCATGGCCAATTCCTTCTCCGATCTGAGTATTCAATTGTATGTGTTGGTGCCCCGTGCCTGGACGAACGACTACGATACCACTACCGTATCCTGTATCCCTTGCCGTGATGCTCTTGACAGACCGTGGGCGACGCCGACGCCACCCACTTCATTGAGGACTACCTGCTTCACGAGCAGGTGAGCGGGGATGGGTGGGGGCGTGGCCTAGTGCAACCCAGGGCCCACAGGGCGTGGCATGTGTAGCCTGTGCACCTGTCAGCGCAAGTCCGGATGCGAACTTCCCGCCAGTATGGACCCAGTCGTCCCATCCCAACCCCAACCCCAACCCCGCCACCCCACACACAGTCCAAGGACGTCAAGGAGGCGGCGGTGCTGGTCAGCCAGGTGAGCTAGCTGCTGGCGGCGCCCGCCCGGCTGTGCTGTTTGCGCACATCCTCTATCCTGAAACTCCCTAGGCACATGCACCATTACTCTCGTATACACAGGCATGTGCACCAGCTTCGCCAGCGTGCACAACATGGTGTTTGCGTGCCAGCGATCCAGGGCTCCTATCTTAATGTCTACAGGCATTAATTGGCCATTTTGGCTGTTTCCTAGACGTTCCTGCCGGGGGCTAGTGTCTGGGGCGAGACTTTGTTGGCCCGGGTTTGGGGCGGGTTTTGTCCGAATTATTCCTATGGAGAAGCCCCCAAACCGCCAGCATGTGCCCAGACAAAGACGGCGGCCATCCGGCCGTTTTTGTCTGGAGCTAGACATTACCCCACAAACAAGATACGACCCCTGCAGCGATCCCTGCACCTGTCAATCCCTGCCATGCACGCACCAGCATGGCCGGCGGCCATACACTGCATGCTGGCGAACAGCTGCCATCTCAGGAGCACACCACATACACACGCACGCCACGATGCCAAACCCCCCACGCTGAATTCAAACAGGTCCGCCGCGCCGGCCGCGGCCACGGCGTTTTCCACGTGGACACGCTGCTGGCCCAGGAGTACGGCGACAAGGGCGCAGGCGGCCTGGATGGCAACGGCGCTGGCCCGCTGGCTGGCTGAGGATAAAACGACGCAGCGGTAACAGACTTGGTACAACCTGTTGAGTGCTGACAAGAGGAAGCTTCGTATAGGCCGTGACGAGTAGCGGTTAGGGCTTTGGCTGTTGGAAACGTTTAAGTATTATTTGAATGGGTAGGGGTTTTGCTTGGGTTGCAAGATGGCATCGCACTACTACAGCATGTGGTCTGCGGCTTTGTTGGCATTGTGCCCTGTGACAGTTGTGGAGGCTGTGGGTTGGCTCGCTCGTTGACTGCGGCGCTTGACCATTGCACTCGTTGCTTGCACGTGGGCAGCTGCAGGGGACATGCAGGGGACGAGGGGTTGCACTTGGGAATGGTGGGATCAAAGTTGGACCCGGGCAGTACTTATTGGCCCTCTGCTGCGAGCTTGCACTAGCTCTGTAACGGCATCACCACGGACGGGGTGGCCTGCAGCGTGGCGCGAGAAGCGCACAACAAGCCGCTGGCCAACTTGAAGCCGGCGACCGCGCCCGCCGATGCGGAGGAGCTGTGCACCCTGGAGAAGATGAAGGCCACGCAGATCATCGGTGTGGACCCGTGCGGGGGAGGGAATTGGTTCATGGCAGCACGGTCTCCGCTGTACCAGCCAGGGCCCTGGGCTTGGGAGGGTGTCAGGGAGGGTGTCAGCCCTGCCCAGCGCTTCCTGCTCGAGCTGCACGACAAGCAGCTGGATGAGGAGTTGTTCCCTGGGCAGCTGCCGCCGGAGCCGCGTCGCAGGCGCAAGGGGGGCGGGCGCAAGGGGGGCCACCGCCGGAAGCAATCGAAGCACTGGCAGCCGCGAGCCAGGACAGCGCGGCGGCGGCGCCAGAAGCGGGGCCGATTCCACATGAGTATGGGCCACTGGCGGCACATGTCAGGCCTGGAACGACTCCAGCCAAACCGCCCACAGCTTGCGCCAGCCCTGCAGGCGTACGTCGGCGGCATCCCCACGGCGGCGACCGCGTCGGCGGCCCGGTTTGAAGAGCGCCTGCGCTACCTCTTCGCCAGTGGGGCGGCAGGACAGGCGGCGGGGCAGGAGGCGGGGCAGGCGGCGGGGCAGGCGGCGGGGCAGGCGGCGGGGCAGGCGGCGGGGCAGGCGGCGGGGCAGGCGGCGGGGCAGGCGGCGGGGCAGGCGGAGGCGGCGGGGCCGGCAGAGGCGGAGCCCCGGGGCGCGGTGCACGTGCTGTGGCACTACCACTTCTCCGCCTTCCGCCGAAAGCGCTGGGCTGCGTTCATCCAGCGCGACCGCGCGCTCCACCGCGTCGCCAAGCAGCTCACGGGCGGCAGGCCCAAGGAGGAGGTGGTGGTGGGGTGGGGTTCGTGGGCCTTCCAGGGAGGGAAGGGCGGCTCCCCCATCTCCGTCAGGGGCGGGCGCGCGCCGACGGGGCGGCTCATCAAGCTGCTCCGTGAGCGCTACGCCAAGCATGTGTTCATCTTCGATGAATACAAGACCTCCAAGGTGGGTGGGTTGAGTGGGATTGCAATTGCTGGTGGGTGGGTTTATGCCTGGTGGCTGGGTGGGCGGGTTGAGTGGGATTGTAATTGCTGGTGGGTGGGTTGAGTGGGATTGCAAGGTGGGTGGGTTGTGGGATTGCAAGGTGGGTGGGTTGAGTGGGATCGCAAGGTGGGTGGGTTGAGTGGGATTGCAATTGCTGGTGGATGGGTGGGCCGCTGGGTTTATGCCTGGCTTTAGCGGAAGCCCTTGTGTGGCCCCCCTCCCTCCCACCCTCCCGACCATGCAGACCTGCTACAACTGCGGGTGTCAGGAGATGGCCATCAAGCGGCTTGGGGGGCTGAAAGAGGGGCAGCGGCCCTGGTCGGTCAAATAAAGTCTGCAACGACTGCTTGACGACCTGGGTGAGGACCGTGCATGTGCGGGGACGGCTGGGCACTGGGGACGGATTGATTGACAGGTTGACGATTGGGACAGCTCATGTGCGCTCTCTTCTTCCTCCCCGTTCCCCATCCCCAGAACCGCGACGTCTCCGCCGCCAAGCAACGTGATCCGTGTGCTCCTCCCGCTGAAGCTGATGGGCTTCGAGCGGCCGACCAAGCTGCAGCGGCCGCCATGGCCGCCGGCGGCGGCGGGGCCGGGCTGAGAGCCTGAACGGCGCTAGCAGGGCGTGGGGCTGAGGGTGCACGTGTCGATTGGCGGCGAGTGACGTGACTAGTTTGTTAGCTGCGGGTTAGCACGGACTGTGCACCCCACCCAACCGGCCACGTCCGGATTTGCGGGGATGCCAAAGGCCCCCAACATAGAGGCGTGTGCTTAGTAGGCGCCCGCGTCAAGGTGGCTGGGTTGATAACGACCCGGGAGGGGAGGGCTCAGCCCTTTTCCTGCCTCCCTAAGGCAGCCACCTCCTTGTTCTTGGCTTGAGGATGACAGCACGGCGTCGCCCGAGAAGCGGCGCTGGCGCGCAGGTTGAGGCCGGCCGGTGTCTAGTTAGGGTCTTTGGTGGCGAGCATAGTACAGGACAGTATATGGTAGGCCGCACGCAGCAGTGAGGAGTGTTAGGACTAGAGGATTTCCTGCTGTGTGGTTGATTGCTGGCTGTACTGTTGCTTGACAGCGGGACGTGGCTGGACACGTTACGGCGGGCCGTGCCTGTACGAACCGACCCAGGCTATGTCCGGGAGATAAGGTAGACGCTTGCGGCCTCAGACTGGAGACGTGGCGTACTGGCGTGGGCTCAGCCCACTTTTTGGGCTGAGCCCCCCCATCCTTCTTGCTAGATGCGATAGCGGCATTACCTCCTCGTTCCCCACGCGCCGCCTTAGAACGGCCCGTCTCCCTGGCGTGCTTCGCCCCAACTGCCTTTGCAGGCGTCCTGCGCCCCTCCCGCCCGACTGGCCTTCGTGCCAACCTCCCGACTGGCCTTCGCCCCCAACCTCCCGACTGTCCTTCGCCCCCACGCTTCTCAAAACCAGGGGGGGGCGAAGCCCCCCAGGAACACCCCTGTCCGTGCGTGCGTGCGTGGCTGCGTGGTGTCGGCAAAACATAGCATACTGGCGCAAACCGCGACTGCTGCGTATTAGTATTTGTTAATGCCTATTGCATGTAAATAGGTGGCAGGGAAAATTCGGGCGGAGCGAGAAGTGCCTTCGCGCGTCCATGGACAATTGACTTTCGCGAGGTCGCGAGGAAAGCATCCGGTGCCCGCTGATATGCAGTCTCTAAGGCAAACTATGTTGGCGGCAAGCAAAGCGGGGAAGTATATCGAAAATTTTGAGCGACTTGCCGAGCCATGCCTGCCTACGCGCCAGGATGCCGAGAAGCCCCGAGGTCGCCCCCGCCCCGCGCCTAGCCCTTTGAGCGTGGGGCGCCGGGGAGGTGTTGATTATGGCAGGAGGCGAAAGAAATGCTTGGGGTGTTTGGGAACGGGACAAGGCACGCATGCGTGGCGCGGGAAATCCCGCACGACCCCAACCCGAGTGTCCCTAGCCGATGCGCCTGCGCGTCGTAGCGGTATGGAGGCTCTGACGGGGCGTTACACGCCTATTAGCTCCCAAGCGTACGGGGGCTCAGCCCATTTTCCAGCTGTACAAAGCTGACACCCCTTGTCCCATGCGAGGGAAGATATCTTGTCTTGGCTTGTTGCCCGCTGTGCTTTGAGCTTGACAGGTTCAGGTTGAGCTTGACAGGTTCAGGGGGACACGGCTCGACGCAGGGTTCGCGGTGCGTGTACAAACCGACCCCCGCTATGTCCGGGAGATGAAGGTAGTTCTGGAACCGTCGGCTCAGACACGCACCAACGTGGCGTGGCGGCACGCCCCACTTTTCCCTTGAAAGGGATAGCCAACTTTGCTTGTCAAGTGGAGTCTCGGACTAAGGATTCAACATCAAATGAGTCCCCGCCCATTCAAGAACGTGAGCCAGCTCCACTGCACGCCACACCAAAAATTATTAGGCTCCTTCACTCCCTCTCTCATTTTGTTAGGAATTTAGGATAAAAGGCACACAAATTGCCCAGCACTACTCGTGCCAGAGAGAGGGAACTGGATAAAGAATAAAATCCGCCCGGCACAACCATGCGCCCATACTTATTATGCACGACCCCATGTGAGTTGCATTGGCCAAAGGCCCCCCTCCGCTTGGTGTCTCCCGATAGATGCCGCCATGGGGAACACGTCTCCCTCACGTTGACAAATTATAATATGCGGTTTTAAATACAACCAGGGTGTCAGCCGCACGTCCGGAACCAAGAATCACACTCCCCCGCCGCGTGCAGGCACGCGATTGCGTCTCCCACATTGTTGCCAAGCACCGATATCGCGCAGCCCCGCTGCTTGCACGCCGTGCGTTCACATAGAGATGCACAGCCATAGGGCCATCACATTTGGTTTGCTTCTCTGCAAGTCAAATGGGTCTTCGCTGCATTGCACAAAGCCGCCATTCTCACAGCTGTAATTCAACTTCCCTCGTAATCCATCTTCCCCGTACTCTGCCTCATAGGCTGAGTCCTCCAGCAGCGTACTCAATCCCCACCACCAACTACCGCTAAACGACAAGGCAAACGGCATTGTATCTACAGTAAACGGCCGACCTCAAGCCCTGGTATGTACTTCTGTTGGAGCTTCCTGCGCTCACGTATGTAACCACGCCTGTAATCAAGCTCGTGACGACACAACCCGCAAGTCACGCTGGCATTGTGTATGTACACTTTAACCCATGATGGGATTCGCATCAGCAATGTGCGGTCGCGAAACCGCCTGATCTGTGCGTGCGGTAATCTTGCGAGGCTGTATGCATGTGTGAGACAGACGGTACCCATCCACCACTATTGTGAGACCATGTTGATGACAGCAGGACCACATCACCAGAAACGTGCAACCGATTCATCGAGACCCTCGAGCGCCCAGAGCCGTAACATACTCGCAGGCGGGGAGTCTGGCTTGCTGTCCGTCCGTAATGGGATACCAAACCTCCTTCTTTGGGCAGAAAAAGTAAGGCAGACACCCGCATTCCAGCGGCCTTCTTGATCAGCAGCGGTCCATGCAATCCCAGCAAGCATGTTTGCTTTTGGCATACCCCACATCATGCTTTTGGGCCAAGAGCTCGCCACATTATGAGTTCTTTGGTCCAACGCCCGCCCGCCCGCCACCAAAGCCGTGGCTCACACGTAATACAATGGTTGGGACAATCAGAAGCGATCTCGTGAGCCAGCCATACTACTGGGCCTGGCGTTGTAGAGACCTAACCAACTTCAAGCAAGGCAGCATCCCTTAGGCTGGCGGTCCAGCTTCGCCGGACTCCGAGGGTGGCGCCGGCGCCCCATCTTCCGCATGCTGCTGGTGGTATGGCGCCGCCGCCTCTCCCTGAGGCCTTGCAGCCTCCGCAGCTGCTGCCACCTCTAGCTCTTCGACGTTGAGGATGTACGTCTTCATCAGCCCTGCCGGCGATTGAATTAAGATCCAGCCAGGGGGCGTGGAGAGGGTCAGTGTTTGTTATGCACCCTTGCATGCACTTCTGTTTTGAACATGTGCATGTGGCGAGCTCCGCCTCACATACGGAACGAGCAGTCTGAAGTGTCCTTACCTTTGCCCTTGACCTCAACCTCGCCACGACTGCTCCAGTGCACGCGGGCCACCTCAGGCAAGGCCAGGTACGTGTCTTCGGTAATCTGTGTATGTCATAAGGTACAGCGATCGGGCTGTTTAGCACCCACTTGCCGTGACAGCAGCGCGCTTGAGATGATGTAGACGAGACTGGCATTTTCGTTTCCGCAATGCATTGGTGGCTTGCCAGGCGGCGATGCGCAATGCGCTCTCGCTTACCTGAATGGTCCCGGGCACGCCTGTTGACTCCATCTGCAGGGCGAGACCAACACGGGATACAGGGAGTTAGTAACTCAACGGGCCAGGTACGCTACGTTTGTACAATTTTAAACATGTGGTTCTGCAAGGACTCACCCGGCTGGCAGTGTTCACCGTGTCACCTGCAGGGATGTAGCGCAGCACACAGTCACACACACAGCGTCGATTCTGTTGTTCAACAGAGCTTCAAATATTCGAATGTTTTCCCCAGCTCTCTAGGGAACCCCAAGAAGCCACAGCTGCAGCGTAGCACGGCAGCGGTGTGAGCCTCACCGAAGAGACAGTAGCGGGCGCGGCAGGACCCCACGATGCCGGAGCACACGGGGCCGCTGTTGATGCCGACGCGGATGCGTAGTGGCTGTCCGGTGCTCGGGTCCCGCACGCAGGCGGCGGCACGGATCATGCCCACACCAAACGCCACCAGGTCAGACGCGTGGCTGGGCGTCTCATGCAGCAGCCCCGTGGCCGCCATGTCTGCAAAGCGCAAATGCAAGTTGCAATGTGACGACCTATTGGTTAGAGGCTTATTGCGGATTAGCGGTATGCGCGTGCACGCGCGCTCAACTCTTCACTCATGCCAGCCAAGCCACCGCGCCGTTGACGGTGACAACCGACGCAGCTGCCAACCGGTCCCGCCGACCCAACATGCGACAGCATGGGCACCGCTGCCCCGTCACTCACATGCGTCGCCGATGGTCTCCACCTTGTACACCGCCAGGGGTCCCAGCATTTCGTCATAGCGGCTGAAGAGGCTGTGCAGCATGGCCATGACCTGCTCCGGATCTAGCGCACGAGCCAGCGTGGTGTAGCCCACTGCGCGTGTAGCCGGGGCGGTGGTGGCGGGCGGCGGGTTTAGATTTCAACCTTCGAAAGGGATACGCGCCCAAGCTCAGCGAGCTGGTCTCTATTGTGATTCCAAGCAACAGCGTGCTGCACTCTCACCACCCATGAAATCCACACACAATCTACAGGCCCATGACCTGAAATAATACGGTACTCACCAATGTCGGCAAACAGCACGGACACCGCCGAGTGCCACTGCTTGTACGGCACCTCGAAGGTCGCAGCAGCGTTGCCAGCAGCGGCGCTGCTGGCCATGCCGCTCGCGCTCCCGTACAATGTTGTAGACCCCGGCCCGCCTCCACCTGCAGCACCGGCTGTGCTGTGGCCCAAGTGGCCCGCGCCGCTGCCGCGCGGCGAGTCGACTGCACCTGCTGCCGCAGCGGCCACGGATCCGACAGGCAGCAGTGTGCCGCTGCTTCCCGCCACGCCTCCGCTGCCGTGCGCAGAGCCACCGCCGAAGCTGCCGCCAGACTGAGCCATGCTGCGCAGAGCCTCTGTGGCGCTGCGGCGGAGCATGCTGGGCTGGTGGGTGTGGTGCGAGCCGCCGACGCCGACGCCTGCGGAGGCAGTGGCGGCGTTCGCGAGCTGCTGCCATCGGCTTGTGGCGGATGTGCGTCGGTCCAGCTGTGCCGGAGGCGGCGACACCAAGCCAGCGAGGGAGTGGGAGCTGATGGGCGCCGTGGGCGGCTGCAGCAGCAAGCCGCTGTTCTCGCGGTACAGCGTGCCCCCTCCACCGGAAGCAGCTATGGCTGCCAGGGGCGTGTTGCCAACGCCGCTGTAGCTGTGGCTACCGATGCCGGCGGGCAGGTGGATGGAGCGGCGCGCCTGGCGGCGGGCACTGGGCGGCTGCGGCGTGCCCTCCCTGCTACTGCCGCTCTGGAAGCCGCGCTCGCCGGCTGTAGCTGCCAGCGCTGCCACAGCCGCGGTGACGGGGCCGGGGCCGCCGACGGAGGACGCGTGTGGTAGGTAGATGGCACTCATACGGCGGCTGGACGTGGTAACCATGGGCATGGGGCCGAGGGCGAAGCCGAGGCCGAGGCCGCCCGCGGCGGCGCCGTGGTTGACTGGCGCCATGACCTCACCTTGCAGCGCATGCACTGCAGCCATGGCAGCTGAGAGGCCGGCGTTGGTGGAGTGCGCACGAGCGGATGGTGTGCACACCATCGGCCTGCTGCCGCTTGGCGGGCCGCCGGGCACAATCCGAAGTTGTGGCAGGCGGTAGATGTTGGCGGCCGCTGCCTGGGCTGTAGCACTGGCAGCCATGGAGGTGGCCGCAGCAGCCGCAGTAGCCGCGGTGGCGGCCGTAGCAGAAGAAGGCCTGGCCTGGCCGTCGGGACGGCTGGGCGAGTTCGCTCCTGTCCCTGCAGATTCATCGGCTCTGGTGGCAGCTGCCGCGCCCGCATGCACCAGCACCCTCACGCCCGGCGCGCCCAAGGGCGTCGTCTGCACTGCCAGGCTGCTGCGCCGCGAGCACAGGTCCTCGGCACTGACCAGTGCCTCGTCAGTGCAGTCGTCATTGCCGCGAAACACCGCCTCCGCTGCGTCCATTGCCCACTCGGCGTCTCCCGCAAAGTCGCCTGCGCGCAGCTCCGCCTCCGCTGCTGCTACTGCCGCTGCTATTGCCGCAGCCTCATCTGCTTCTGCGCGGGCGCCGCGTGAGGAGCACATGACCTGGCTCATGTGCTCGCCTGCCGTGCCCGAGCTGGAGACGCGGGCGCTGCCAGTGGCGTCGACAGAGCTGCCGCCGCCCGCGAGGTTATGCATGGCACCGGCAACTGCTGCCGCTGCCGCCGCTGCCGCCGGGCCGCTCAGCTGCTGCTGGCTGCCGCTGTTGGAGTCGAAGGGGCCTGCCAACAGTCGCTTGGCCCCGCGCGCGCCGAACAGCCGAGCCACCTCTCCGCTACTGTGCGGCAGGCTGCCACCCGACATATCCACAGTCGGGGGGCTGCTGCAGCGGGCAAACACGCTGGGGCCCACAGCCGTGCCCACATGGGCGGGCACAGCCAGTGGCGCGGCTGAGTGGGGATATTGGGCCTCGCGCTGGGACACGCTGTGATCCTGCCCACCAGCCGCCTGCTCAAGCCGTGGCGCCTGCGGCCTCTCCGCAGCCGCACCCTCCTCGCCAGCCTCGGTGGCCTCCCTGCCCTCGGTCTCCTCCGCTACCGCGCTGATCTCACGGCTTCGCAGCTGCCAGCCCGAGCGACTGGACCGACCAGCCCAGGCCGCGCCAGCCCCCAGCCCGCTCCCCAAGCCTCCGGCGTGCAGGGGCGAGGAGTAAGAGTGCAGCAGCGCCCGGCCGCTGCCGCCACCAGTGCCTGGCGCGGCGGCCTGATGCCGCAATGCGGCTTCCACCTCCAGGGTCGACGTCGCGGATGTTTCTGTGCGCATGGCGGCGTCGGCGCTGGCATCACCTGCCACGGTCGGGGCTGTTCCATCAAGACTGAGGAAGGCCGAGGGCGCGGGCGGCGGCCGGTGGCACGGAGACCGCATGCTCCGCGCCGACGTGCCGCCGTGGCGGAGCATGGGGCCTCGGGTGCCGGCTGACCAAACCCCTGTGCGGCCCTCCCCAGCATGCAAAGCTGACGCCGGCACTGGCGCGCCCTGCGGTGACAGGATTGTAGCCTCCAGGACAGTTGAGACCGAACCGTGCGTGTTGGTGCTGGTGGTGCCGCCCTGCAGCCCGTCAGGCGGCGCAAACGCCGAGCCAGCTGGCGACGGCGGCACGGTACGGGAATGCACGCCTGGCGGCGGCGGCGACCAGAGCGACTGGCCCGCTGCCGCCGCCATTGCACCGGGCACCGAATAGCGGCTGCGCGATGACGCGTTCGGCACCGCCGGCGCGCCGCCGCCGCCAACCATGTTGTGGCCGTGGCTGTGGCCCATACCTGCCACCTGTGTGAAGGAGGGCTTGCTGGTGCGCTGCCCTGCCATTGTGGCTGCCGCAGAGCCGGTTATGGATGGAGCGTAACTGGAGAATTGGGAGAAGGAGGTGCCGCCTGGCAGGGTAGTACCGAGGTAGGAGGAGGAGAGCTGGGAGGCGATGAAGGAAGGGCCGCCACCCAGGGAAGAGCTAGAGGGTATGGTGTGGAGAGGTAGCGAGGGTGTGCTGGGACTGCTGCGCAAGTGCTGCGAGGCGGAGGGCGAAGCCTGCTGCTGCGGCTGCGCCTGCGGCTGGTGGTGGTGGTGCAGCCGCCGACGGCTCGCTGAATCAATGCCAGCCGGCGCCGCGGCTGCATCAGCGCTCGTGGCGCCAGTGGCCTGTTCTTGGGCGTTGCCATCGTACGACTCAGTACCGTGGCCCGCGCTGGCGGCGGCGCCAGCAGGTGCCGCGGCGTGGGATGGCGGCGGGCCGCTTGCAGTGCGCACCAGGGGTCCGTAGGAGCCCAGGCGTGCAAGCACCGGCGACAACACCCCCGCAGCGCCCGGCGCGCCACTCGCACTGGAGCCGCCGCCGGGCGTGCCACCAGCAACAGCGGCCGCGGCTATCCCGCCCACCATGCTGCCAGCGGCCCCGGCGGCTGTGAAGGATGCGGTGGCGTGCAGGGTGCGTTGGAAGCGGCGCTTGAGCAGCTGCAGGGCGTCGTGCGGCATGACGTCGGCCATCAGCATCTCCGACACAGCCAGCTCAGCCTGTTACATGGCATAGGTTGAGATACGGGGCGAGCATTGTAAGTTGACAACAGGCAAAACGACAAGGGACGGGTCAGCTGGTAATGTGGGGCCTCAGCACAGGCTTTTCCGGGGCCGCACCTGCACGTGCTTCAGGTACAGCGCCGCCGCCAGCTCATCGGCGAGGCAGCAGCTCAGCTCCAGCAGCCGCTCGTCAAGCTCCTGACGCTGCAGCGCCTGCGCCTCGCGCTCAGGCGACCACGTCTCCATACCACCTGCACGAGGAGCAACATCAATTCGCAGGCACTTCCTTACACCAGCGCTTCGCCTCACACACCCATGCCGTACAGTTGCAGCGCATTTGGTCATGGCCGTCCTACCAGTGCACCCAGTATCCTTGCCTACCCGCTGCCAGTACCAGCGGGCCTCACCTGTCTCGCCAGCATCGCCGCTGCAGGGCCTGGCCACCACTAGCAGTCCGAAGCTGTGCTCCAGGCAGTGCACGGGCGCCACCATTAGACTGGTAGCCCCGAGGTGCGCCGCCAGCAGCATCACATCGTAGGGCGGCGCCCACTCGTCTCCCACCTCGCCCATCGTCGCCATCCGGCCCGTGCCAACGTCGCCCCCGCCGGCGTCGCTCTCCGCCGGCAGCCCCGCCTCCCGCAGCAACTGCTGTCGTCCAAACGACGCAGCAGCCGCAGCAGCGGCGATGGCCTCGGCCTGGTCCTCGCCCGGAAGCACTGCCACCTCAAGCCCAAGCTCATCCTCCTCCGGCTGTGCGGTGCCCAGCCCAGCTGCCGCCTGGGCCTCGGCGACGCTTCCGCCGCTGTTGAGCGGCCACCGTGCGTCGGTCTCCCCTAGCTGGACCTGCAGCTCCTCCGCCGAAACCGCGGTCTTCAGTATTCCCGAATCCGCCAGCGAACCCTCCTCGTGGAGGTTTACGTGCTCCTGGTGATCAAGGTCCGCGTCTGAGGCCGACGCCCGCCCCACCCGCTGATTTCCACCGGAGTCCGCAGGGTCTTCCGGGACGGGTTCCAGCGGCGCGGCGTGGATGCCGCTGGTGATGAGGTCGCCGGCTGTCACCTCGCTGCGCACAGCCAGCACCGGCAGCGAGGCTGTGACGGCGTCTGTCACGTGCGAGGATGAGGCGGCTGAGGCTGTCCCCAGGTCTGTGGTGTACAAAACGCCAGAAGTCGAGGCCGGAGCAGGCGCAAAGTACGAGGCGCGGGCTGCCATGCCGTCATTTGGCGGCGCAGCTCCGATAGGCAGCGCCGCCCTGGGCGTGTCCGCGTCCTCGTGCTGCGGCAGCAGCTGCCGCCGCGCCGCTGCGAGCACATCCAGCTCCCCTGACTCCACCCCGCCGCCTCCCAAGCCACCTGCCGCCACACCGGCCGCAGCCGTGGCACCTGCGCCGTCACCATCCTCTGCAGCCAGGTCACGTGCCCATGCCGGCGGCCACTGGGCTTGGGGGGTAACGGGAGAGCAGTGGTCGATCTCAGTGAACAGCGCCGCTGCGCGCTCGTCCAGACAGGCAAGCATGGTGGGCAGCTCCTCAAGGTCAAGCAGCCCACCCGCGTCCTGCTCGCCCGCGTCCTGCCGGTCGCCCTCATGCGCATCGCCCTCCTGAGATTCTGTAACGTCAAGTCCGTGGCCAGCGGCACTGCGCCGCGGCGGAGCAGGTGGCTGCAGCAGCCACGGCCGTAGCGCGGCGCAGTGCACCAGCGGAACCAGCACAGCCATCGGAGGCGACGGCTCGGCCGCCGCCGCGGCGGCCGCAGCGGCGGCCGCGGGGTCGGATGGGTCGTGCTCGAGCACCTCGGCCGTCTCACCGGGCAGCGCCATCAGCAGGTAAGCGCCGTAACCGTCGTACTGTTATAATGTTATGCACGACAACAGAGAACAAAGGAGCCGCTTAGCAGAGGGGCACAGCAGGATTCTGGTGGTCATGCAAGCACAGCCCTCGGTCCAGGCGACAATAGGTATCGCATTGCCGCATGGAATGACTTTGCCACCTACCAACTCAGCGACATGGCACGACAGCATCCGGACCACGCCCGCCACATCCGGCGCGGCCAGCATGCGCAGCTTGACCTGCGTCGTATTACAGACCGGAACACTTACAGGCGGTGGAGATTCATTCATAGTTTCAATGCGGCGCAAGCACATGTGCTTGCTCACGGTGCATGCCAGGCCCCCGCTTATGTGACCCAGCCCTTGTGTTCATCACACTACCCTGTCCTTACCTGAGACAGCACCGCCTGCTGCCGCGCCAACCACTGCAGGGCTGCAGTGGGTGTCGGAGCCGCCGCGTACGTGCCCGCCGCCGTGCCACCAACACGTGCGTGCAGCAGCTCCTGCTGGCGCCCCAGGTCTTGCGACAGCCGAGCCAGGCGTTCGAAGGACGCGCGGCCTTTGGTCTTGCCGCTGACATCAGCAGGGGCAGCCAGCAGCGCCGGAAGTGCCACCCTCCGGTTCGCAGCCTCAGTCTCAGTAGCAGATGACATGCGGTGGCGCAGTGTCACGAGCATGGCGCTGCCGAGGGCGGTGATGGCCAGAAAGCTCAGCAGTAAAACCCCTGCCAATGAGGCTTGGCCCAGCAGCGGAGTTGCCGCAAACAGCGCTGGCATCAGCATGGCTGTAGACAGCGCCGCACTGGCCACCCTGTGCACCGAGCCAGTCAGGCCTTCAGCAGGTGAGGCGGCTCCTTTCGGGGGCGCTAGCCAGGAGGCGGCGGTGGTCAGCAACGACACGGCGGCCAGGGCCACAAACACTGCCGGCTGCACGGGAGCGGAAGCACCGCCAGCAGCTGCGGCACCGCTGCCGCCAGAGGCCACGTGCTGTGCCTGGCTGGATCCGAGACGCCTGGGTGTCAGTGGCTGCTGCAGGCACGCAGCTGCAGCCGCAGCCGCCACAGCGAACGCACATGCGGCCTCCAGCAGGGGCTTGACGGCGGGCGCGAGGCCCTCAGCGCGAGTGTGCGCGGAAGGAATGGCCGACGGCTGATAGCCACTGGCAGGCTGCTCCACGAGCGCAGCCTCGACACGAGTTAGCTGGGAGTCCTCTGCGACCACTGGCCTGGCTTGCCCAGCTGATGTGGGCGGTGCTGGCACATGCTCCACGCAGGCCTCCGCGGGAGGCGACCCGAGCGTTGCAAAGGGACTTGTGTCATGCAGACTGACACCCGGCTGCACCGCGCAAGGCTCCTCGGGAGAGCCCGCTGCTGATGAGAGTGCGTTGACTGACGATCCCGTGACAAGCGTGGGCGAGGTTGAGGCCGATGGGCTTGGGCAGCAACTTTGGAAGACATCTGTAGCTGCAACATCACTTGTGCCCAGTCCCAAGTCCCGCTGCTCCTGCGCTACTAGATCAGCAGGAACCACATAGGCAGCAGCTGCAGCCACAGCCGCGGCTGCGCTCTCACTTGGCGGCGGCGCGCGCAATGGGGCTGTGAGGATGGGGCGCAGCGGCTTGGGTGGCGAGGCGCGAAGCAGGAGCAGCCCCTCCACTGCACCAACCGCTGCTGCAGGCGACGACAAGTCGGCCGCGCCCACAAAACGCACGTGCTTATCATCCCTAACGGCGCCCTCTCGCGCCTCCCTGCCTGGAGAGGAAGCAGTCACCTCGGTGTCCTCAGGAAGCTGCTCGCCAGTATCAGCTGGGGGCATTGGAGCTGCGTCAACGCTGTGTGCTGAGTACCGCCGGATGCGTCCACCGCTTATGATCGCCGCAGATGCGGAGATCGGAGGAAGTACGGGCACGCCATAGGGACCTGTGAATGGCGCGGTGCCACCGTGTGCTGAGCCGGATGTGGACGAGCGGCGACGCTGACTGCCGGGGTACAGCGGCGGCGGCAGCGGCGTAGACCCTGCGCTCAGCCCCCCCGCAGCAACCGCGCCGAATGTAGCCAAGTTCAGGACGCCAGCAGCGCTGCTGCTGCTAATTGCTGTGGACTGTGACATGCCGGTTGCCAGGGCTGTGCCTGTGTAGCCACTGGCGCTCCCGGCGGCTGCCGTCAGCGTACGCGAAGAGGGCATCCGGCAAATGGACAGCAGCGGCACACCTGTGGCCGTCGTCACGCCGGTGCTTGGCGCAGTAGGCGCCGCGGAGCCGCCGCCTGCTAGGAGGCTGCTAGCTGACCGCCGCTGAGATGCCGGTTGAGCCATCAATAGCATCGGGTTGCTGGCCGCCGTGCCGGTGCCTGGCCCTGCCAGCACCGCAGCGCCGGCTGATCCGTCGTGGCCGGCGGTGGCAGCGACAAGCGCGCCGCCGCTCGTTACCGCCATCCGGGCTTGGTCTGCAACCGAGGAGGGGCGATACCGAAGCCCGGGGCAGGCGTAGATGGGCGGCGCCTGTGAGCGGCCTGATTGTGAGCGGCCGTAGGCGGAGCTCGTGATTGCTATAGCAGCACTGGCGGTGGCGCCGTCGGCAGTGCACAACAGCGACGGAGCCGCTGCCGCACCGCCGGCGCCGACCATAGCACCAGTGCCTTGCTGCATGGCGCCCGCGGTCAAGGCCCCCGCAACATTGCTGTAGCGAATGGACAGCACCCGGCCGGAGGAGGCGCGACTGAGGCGCCCCGTGGTTGTGGAGGCAAGCTGCCCCAGCCCGTATGCACTTCCGCTGGTGCTGCTGTTGTACGCCGCCGCCTCTGCACGCAGCGCTGCCACCACAGGCTGCGAGGCGCCTGACACGCTGCGACCCGCCCCGATCAGGGCCGCCGCCGCGTCGGCCAGGTTCAGGAGCGCCGCGGTTGCGGAGCCTCCAGCGAACGACGGCGTTCCTGGCTGTGATGCGGAGGCATTGTTGCCGCTTGACGACGACACGCGGCGGGAGCGGGCGCCGGTTGGCGTGGCGCCGCCAGCGGGAGACGCCGCCAGCGGTGTGGAAGGCACGGATGCCTGCCTGCCCGCGTCCTGCAGCGCCGCCCGCCACCTGCTCGCCACTGCCAGACGCAGCGCCCGCCTGTGCATGGTCGCCTGCTGCGTTGTGGCGGCTCCGCTACCCGAGATCAGACCCGTCATGCTACTCCCAGCCGGCGAGCGTGCATCCAGGCAGCCAGCCGCGCTTGCGGCGGCGCTGTGGGAATGGCCCCCATGCACCACGCCGACGACGCCAGTGGCTCCCTGTAGGCCTGCCAACGTGTCGCTGCCATGTGCTCCGCTCCCGGCAGTGGCACCGCTGCTGCCGCGCGCGGTAAGGCTGCTAATGGAGCGGCGCCCCGGATGGTGGCCCACAACAATGCTGGACTTGTGACGGACAAGACCCGACGCGTACACGTCCTCATCCTCCGCACCCTCCGCTGCCCCGAATGACCGTCCTGCCGCACCACTACCGATTCCGGCATCCTCCTCGTCATTGCTGTCGCTGTCTGCGCCGTCGCCGGCGACGCCGAAGATGGCTCGGATGTCGTCAATTGAGTCAACAACTGCAACACCGCCGGCGTGGCGTGGCCCGCTCATGTGGCCGTCTGCGGCAGCACCAGTCACTGAGGCACCGGCTACCGGCAGCGGCAAGTTGACCCTATCCCGTCCGGCGCTGTCGCGGGCAAAGTTGAGCGCACCCGGGCCGGAGGCTGCGACGGCTGCACGTCCCCGAGGCGAGGAACCAGTGCCAGCTTCAGCTCGGGCTGCAGCCACCGATGCAGCAGCGGCGGCGCTCCTGGTTGCCGCCAAAGCGGCAGCGGCGGCAGCCGTGGCAGCGACGTTCATCTGCTGCGCGGCGGCGCTATTGAGCGCTGCCAGCGATGATGCATGCCCCGGGTGGCCATGGTGGCCGTGATGCCGCGCCTGCGGTGGCGCGCGGTGCTGCGACTCCCCCGCCGCTGGCCGAGAATGGTTGGAGCGAGTCAAGCCTGCAGCCGCCGGACCAACAGAGGCCCCGGTACTCCCCTCTGCTGTTTGCCCGGAGCCTCCCTCTTCCTGCTCCTCCTCAGCGTAAAAGGCCTCGTACTGCGATAGCATGGAACGGCGCAGTTCGTTGTCAAACATCGGATTGCCCTTCGCCACTCCCGCCCTGGGGCTGCCGCGCGCCTCGGCCCCCGTCCCCGCAGGGCGGCCTGCAGTGGACGCAGCCCCTGTCGGCCCCTGGGCTGTGGTGGCCGGAACCAGAGGGGCGCCGCCAGGACGGCTTGTGGCGGCCAGCCGCAGCCCCGCTGCATGATGGGGAGCCTGTGGCCCCGGTTCCGTGCCGCTAAGCCCTGTGCCCTGGGCGGGGGCGCCAGTGCGGCCGCTGCTGCTGGTGCTGCTGGGCGTGGGACCAGATGCGGATGGTTGGCTGCGTTCGCCTGATGGCTGCGCCACGGCGCTGTGGCGGGGGTCAGAGTGCTGCGCTCTGACGCGGTCCACAGCGGCATCAGCGGCGATCACATCCCAGGGGCCTGTCGCCACCGGGGGTGCTTGCAAGCCGTAAGAAGTTGCGGCACCAGTCGGCGCCGACCTGGATCCTGCCTGCTCAAAGATTGCATTGGTGGCTGGCGAGCTGTGTCGAGCGACGGCGCTTGGCCCGTGTAGCCGTGGCGTCCCAGATGCAGAGGTGACCGCGGGGACGATCAGCAGCTCCGTAGCTGCTGGTGTTTCTTCGTGGCCCTGCGCCGCTGCTACAGATTGCAGCCCCGAAGCGGCTGCTGCTTGGTCTGCGGTATGTGAACCTGGCAGCACAGCAGCCGCATGCTGGGATGGGAACCGCACTGGTGTGACTGCTGGTGCGGCTGCGGTGTAAACTGCAACCGCCGCGACAGCTCCCGCAGGAGGATCAGGCTCCTCATTTTGCTTTCGTTTGGTTTTCGCCTTGAGCTTCTCCAACAGTCTCTTCAGCCCTCCAGGCATAGCTGCCGGTCCGGAGAGAGGTTGCGCTCGTGAGCACCTGTTGAGGTAGCGCCCGCGTCTCCAAGGTCAGCGAAACTTGAGGCAGCTTTCATGACATGCACACTTAGGACGACAAATGTTGTTGGGATAGCAAACTGGTATTTTCCCACGCTCTAGTGGCTCGGTTTGGCAGCACGCAGTCCCGACGCCCGCCCGGCTGGCGACATGTTACTGTCAGTTGGACTGACAAATTGAGCACGACTCGCTGTAAGTCCACCAAGGGACCCCACTCGACAATTGTGCACAAGCGCATGGCAGAAACTCCCTGCGTCACTGACCCTCAGCCTGTGCAACGAAGGCAGGAGCTTCACGCGCCGTATCTCCAGCGCTGGCTTCGATGGAGCTTCGCCTTCATTGGATAATTTAAGCCTGGAACTCGCTGAGAGTTTACAACGGCGGCGCTGCGGCAGTGGGTCCCCAGCGTTCTGTCCTCCGTGACCTCGAGTACTTTGCGCGTTGTGTTGTAACACGCCTACAGCTGACAGCAAATATCAAGCGATGTGGTATACTGTAAATGCCGACACGATATCGAGTTTGCGTTTTGCAAATACCACAAATTTGCAGTGTTGCAGAGCTTGACCAACGTGCTATAACTCTATGCTATTTGTAAGGTCTAGTATTATAGAGCGAGTACTATTCACACAGCCTGAGCTTGACTTTTTCGCTAACTCGACACGTTGACTCGCACCAATCATTGACTGGCATCTGGCGACGTCGCGTGCCAATGCGCTTATGTGCCGACAGCAAGTAACCTTGATGTATGACTATTCAACGCGCTTGGGTTGTGTTCCAGGAGAAATCGGAGCAGGAAGCGACCTCGCGACCATGGACACATTGAATTTTTGCTACGTAAACCACCGGCCCCGCATAATGATCGCCCTCTCGACGCCAACAGATCACAAGCTTGGCCTGAAAAAGCCGGAGTTACCGCGTATTCCCTTTGGGTGACCACCGCACTGCGGTCGTTGCGGCCCTTTGCCGTTTGCGGCTGCGGCGACCCACCGTCCACCGACGAACTCTCTGCCGTGCCTGCCTGCCCCTGCCCCAAACCTGCCCCTGCCTGCCCCTGCCTGCCCCTGCCTGCCCCTGCCTGCCCCTGCCTGCCCCTGCTGCCCCTGCCTGCCCCAAACCTGCACCCCACCTGCATGCCTGCCTGGCTCGGACAGGTGCCAACAACAACAATTTTGGGTTGCTGATGAGGGCTGATTCGCGCGTCTGGCTTTGTTTTCGCCCAGGGGTTTCCTTAGTTTCACCAACACCTAGGAATCGAAGACATGCATATCAAGTCAGGGGTCAGGGACAAATGCCGGAGGAATGCTTGCATAGGGCCGTAGGGGTCGAAGGAAAGCGACGACCAGAACCAGTGTCAAAGAAGGGGGGCGACACTTAAGTGGGTACTCCGTGGTAGGGTACTCGATCTCGGAAGCGCTTTGGAGCGGGGCACCACCATCAGTCAGGTCACCCGCCGTCACCCAGCAATTTTGTTGTGTGTGGTTACAAGGTGGTGCATACGACGCGCTTGCCTGACCTTGCAGAAACCGAGGCCCGGGCCGTTCTGGGCCGTTGTAACGCCAGAAACTCACTTTGTGCAACGAAGTTAGACATGCTCGACTATACTCAACTCCAGCTGCGTCAACTGCTGGCCCGTCAGCCTAGGTGTTTAGGTGCCTTGGCACGAAATGCCCTCCCTCCCTTCCATCGAGGCTTCAGCCCTTCTGCTTGGAACCCTTCGAAAGCTCCGAGTTGCTCCTTGCGCAGCGCATACCCTACGGACGTGAGGTAAGGCGCCACCACAACACCTGCGCTGCGAACCTGCTGCGCTGCCCTGATCAGCGCGCTGCGCTCCTGCGGCGTCACTGTCACCTCTACGTTCCAACGTCCCCCGCACGGACATAGCGCCCACTCACGGGCGTCCCACTCGCACTTGCGACTGCCTCCAGGTTCCCTGCGCCCCGAAACCACCAGTTGTGGGCGGGACGCCCCAACTAAGAGGGGAAAACCGTACAGGCCATCTCAACTACAAAACCTTTGTGCTCAGTGTTCCGGCCAGTCAATATTGATACTTCAGTATTGATCCCTGTTCGAGACGGGGCTGAGCCAGTCTTTCTCTCCCTAGTTCATGTTTAGCGTCTTCTACTGCAAGCCCGCTTCCGAGTCGGCGCTCCTCGCTCCGTCCTCCCCCTTGCTTCCGCGCACCAAGGTATGACATCGCAGGGCATTGGGTAGTCGTCCTGCTACACCAGTTGCCCACCGTTCTTAGGTTCGTACAGGCACTGCCCGGCGCCCGCCATGTGTCCAGCCGCGTCCCGCTGTCAGGCACAAGCACAAGCAGGCAACAAACCCAACAGCAGCAATAAATCCCACCCACACCGTGCCACGCTATGCTCGCCAGCAAAGGCCGCAAACAAGACACCGGCAGGTCTCAACTGCGCGCCGGCGGCGCCGCTTGTCGGGTGGCGCCGCGCTCTCCTCCACGTGGCCTTGGCGCCTTGCCTGCAACCTCGGCTATGTCCACCTCTTTACGCCCCCCCCCACTGCTGGGCCCAGGCCTTGCGCCGCCGCCAGGTCCTGCGCCGCCACCGCAGTGGCCAGGCCCTGCGCCGCCGCCGGGTCCTGCGCCACCGCCGCAGCCGCCAGGGCCAGCGCAGTGTCAGAAGGCGTTGCCGTAGCTAGCCATGAACGCACAGGGTGGCCCTGAAGACGGCTCTGCGACGGATTCCCCGGCCTACCGTGCTGCAATGCAATGCCAGGGGCTACGTGAGAGGCATTGATTGTGAGGACAACCATATCAATGACTTTGGCGGTTTGGCCGCGGCCTTACTGACTTCTGCCGTGCTGCCGGTTTGCTTATCTGCGATAGGCGCATTGACGAGGATCTTAATGGGCGCCTGACGACGTTTCCCATTGACAACAGAGGTGCTGTGTTGACCTGTTTGTTGCCTCACCAGGAAGTTGCGGTTAGGACTGGTGGCACCTGTGATCGTGTGTGTGTCAATCGCAGGGACGAGTCCCGAGGCCTTTCGTGAGCGCCCATACAGCCCGGACTTGGCCAGCAACCCTGACACCCGTGCCTGACACCCTTGCTGCAACTACAGCCGCACACCAGCTCATAGGGCTCCCGGTGAGCCGTTTGCGCCTTTTGCAATGCGGGATCCGCATACGCGAATTTGTGCATAGGGATTGCGCCAACAAGGAGGTGGCTGCCCAGACACTGTAGAACCTGCCGCTCCTTTATGGAAACCTATGTCCCCTCGCACCCATGCCAGGCACGTTCTGCACCTTCCAACCGCTGCACACATTCATCGTCTTATCTCTTCCATAAATGTCAATGTACTAGCAGAGGTCGCACGCTGGACAAAATGCTCCACAGATTCTGCGAGCACGCCACTTGGGTCAGCACGTGCCCGTTCCGCATAAGAATGTTCCACGGTATGCACCTCCGGGCCGGCCAGCATCTGTGCACAGGTGAGCCCACAACGTGAGCCCAATGTCTGTGCACCTGGTGCAATCAGCTCTGCCCATCACACAAGCATACCTAACCTGCTGCTCACCGCTGTTACCGCTTCGTACAAGCCCAGCTCGGCGTGACTGTCTTCAGCCGCCGCAGCCCTAGCGCTTGTCACGCACACTTGAGCCAACGTGGACTACACACGCCAACGACGCAGTCCTCTAGACCAAGAGATCTGGAGCAGACGTACGTAAGTAGGCGCACTCGCATAGCCCTGAGAAGTGTATACTACGTATACGAAGAGATCCATTGCACGTCAACAATGACTCAAGTGCCTGGCGTCCTGGCGCCGACATCATACAGCTGGGCCCAGCCGTGGGGACGGCCTTTGTTGGCAGCTGTCGAACCAATCCTAAGGACAAATAGCTCGTGGCTATGAGACATGCTCAGCGCTTTGATCTTAAAGATCCCCGGTGCTCAACATTTATGTCACAATATTGTCGAGCAATGCCCCTTCCTACCATGTAAATAGGTACCGTGGTGCGGCGCATGCAAGTTCAAACAACTATCATATAACAAATGAATACATGGCGTGCGATGCTCTGCACTCAACAACACCCCTGAAGCCTGCCGGAATGTGCCAAAACCATAACCACCACACAATCGTATACATGCGCCTGTTGCCATCAAGTAACCAGATAAAACCAACGGGTTATCCTGCAGCAAGCAGACCTGCTGCAATCAATCATTTCCCTTTCTTAAACTTGAATACAAGCGGCCATGAATTGCAGTTTGCGCTGCCCATCTCCTGAGCAGTCACACAAGCCGCGATGCACTCCATAATGTCTGCGTTATCCATGCATGCTTGCTTTTGCACACAGTGTGAGGCAGTAACAAGCGTATGCAGTCAGCCTTAAATGCGGGTTGAGACTAGAGAGGTAGCGCCCTCATAGAAGGTATAAGCACGCCGGTGCCATCGCCGTGAAACCCGTGCGTCCGTACAAACGCACGGCGACAGCCGTCCCAACATCTTGCATGCAGTGATATCGATGGCCAACAGTAGTAGCGTTCAGCAAATGCATTCGTGCACATGGATGAAGCGCAGTGTCCAGTCCCTTGTCAACACCATCGAATGTCCTACACGGTCATGGGGGCCGGCGCACCGTCGCCCCCACCTCTGCCGCCGGCCATGACCAGCAGAGGACTGCTCCCGCCAGGCTCTCCCAACTTTCCAGACGCCTCAGGTGACTCGTTTGCCCTGCTGCCAGTGGCCGCCTCCGCTTCTGCGCCATCCTCCTCGCGGTCCTCATGCGCCTCATGCAACGCAGGAAGTGCGGGGGCCAGACCCGAGCCTCCCATGCCTCCAAGCTTTATTCCCAGCTTGCGCAGATGCCGCTGCGCTATCGAGCTTTTGATTCCAGACCGGGCCCCAATTGAGCCACCCAAGGAGCCTATGCTGCCGTGGGTGCTACCCCCAACCCCTCCAAGGACGATGCCCGCGCTTAGCAACGTCGACGCACCCCCGCTGGCAATGTGAAAGCCGCTGGTGGCCACGCCAAGCTGTTCAGCCCCTTGGCTGGCGGTAATGCGTGGGCCACTCTCAACGCTCTTCTCATGCGTTATGGGCTTGGGCGGCGTCACCACAAGCTGTGGTGTCTCTCCGCCCAGCTCCTCGCGCATGCGCACCAGCTCTGACAGCACCTCCTCAAACATGGGCCGCTGAGAGGCGTCGGGGTCCCAGCAACGCGTCGCGAGCCGCACGAAGCCCGCCGGAGCGAAGGGCGGGAACTTGGGCCGCCGCGCCTCCTTGGTGATTGCGTGACCCAGGTGCGCACGCGGCACGCCCTGGAACGGGTCGCCGGCGCAGAACAACTCCCACAGGAGAATGCCAAACTGCGGACACGAGCATAATAGAAGGAACGGCATGCATCGTGTGCTGCGTTGAGAGGCAGTGGGTCAGAACACACCCGGCACAGGCGGACAACAGAAGCCTTACGCACCCAACACTGTACCCAACCTGCTCACAGGACCCGCTCTGCTCACCGAGTACACGTCCGCGGCCTTGCTGATGCGGCCCTCCAGCATCACCTCCGGAGCCATGTGCGTCAGCGTGCCCTGGAAGCAGCTGCTCAGGTGCGTCTCCTGGTGCTCCATGCGCGTGGACAGACCAAAGTCGGCCACCTTCGCCACGATGCCGCGGCCCTCTGTGCCGCTGCTCTTGAGCATGATGTTGCGGGCTTTGAGGTCGCTGTGCAGCACGTTGGCCGCGTGCATGTGCACCATGGCTTTGGCCACGTCCGCGGCCGTCTCCAGCATCGCCGCCAGGTTCAGGGCGCCACCTGCGCGGGATATTCAATCCGAACGTCGAAGTGAGTTCTGTCAGCGCCTGCACTGATGGCAGGTGTGGCGATGTCTATGCAATCGCTCCCTATGCCAGCAGGGAATTGAGGGTAAACTGATGTCGCGTGAGGCGCAACGCCCGCCCGGCCGGCTCACCCTGCATGAAGGCGGACTGGTCCAGCGCGTCCTTGAGCGACCCCTTGTCACAGAACTCCAACACCAGGCGCACCTGGGGAGCGGGATGGGTGTGAATGGGGCACACGCGTCAGTACAGCGATGGCGCTCATGTCGGGCACGACGGGCACAATCTATGACCTTATGCAGCAAGCACTGGCCCACCTCATAGCTGTGGATGGTGGAACTGTCACCGGTACTGTCATCTAGAGACGTGCGTGAGTCTGAGATCTTGCCGAGTGCGACCTCCCTGTAGGCAGTGCAGGAGGAGAGGTGGGGTCAGACGTAGAAGAACGGCCCGCAGGCCGTGACCTCCCAAGCACGTGCGAGTATGCGAAGCTTTAGTGAAGTACTCACCCTTGTGCGAGCATGTTCTGCACAGCCTCGTGTGTTGGCTCGTGGTATGGGCGGATGAAGTAGGTGTAGGTGGTCACTGCGAGGACGAAGCACAAGCACAATTTGATACGGAGCGCTCACGATCGGGTGCGGAGGCGACACTTTCAACACTACATGCAACTCACCGATGTTGGGGTGAACAAGGCTGCTGCTGATGGCCGCCTCCATCACCGCCATCTTCTCGCGCTTCTGCTGCCCCGTCATGTTGGCCGGCAAAATCATAGTCTTAACCGCCACCACCGTACCTCGCCAAAGGCCCTTCTGGACTTTGCCGAACTGCGGACGCACACGACAGGAAAAAAGGGCGACGAACCTCAGCGCTGGGCGCACAGTCATAGTGTGCGTGATGCTCCCTTGACACCTCGGCCCTCCTTAATTCGGGAGCATGCGTCTTAGTCGTCCAGACTTCTCGCCTGGCTCTACCGTCCTCGCAGTGACCACTACTCACCGCTCCAGCGCCCAGGACCTCGAAGACCTGGATGGGGTCCTCAACGGCTGACTTGGCCACGTTCAGCGAGCGGCGCGCGTCCTCAATGCGGGCTGCGCCGCAAAAAGGGCAAGCGGGGCATGTCAGCGCGCTTTTATTGGGGCGTGCCAGCACGTCTTGCCATCGTATTGCAAACGTCTTAAAGCCTACACCGTAGTTGACAGTTGCCGTGAGCTCAGATACCAGGCTATCAAACCGGTTGGCGAGCCACCTTGGTTCTCAGGTTGTTGCTGATCACGCAAGCCCACACATGCATACGGTACTAGATACCCCAACCGTCCAGCCAGCCCCATCTGCTCTCACCCATCATGGCCTTCTTGCTGGAGCCTACGGTGTCTGACACGTTAATCTTGCCGTCGCTGCGGTTTGCGTCCAGGCACCTCAGCAGGTCGTATTGCCGCACCAGCAGCACATCCATGCGCTCCTTCTCCTCCTCCAGGCGCTTAGTCGTCTCCGCCAGGTTTCGATTTGCGGCCTGCAACACAGTGTCAACACCGTGCGGAGCACACATACATACCACAGACCAAGCAAAGGATCAGCTATTCACTCCGTAGGCATGGATACGTCAAGCCATGTGCGGTGATCTTGCGCCGGCCGTGTGAAACAAGGCTTACCACCGTCTCTTGCAGCAGCAGCCTCTGCCGTCTGAAGGAAGCCAGGGCCACAAAGAGCAGCGCGGCGATGATGAATGCGATGATCACCACCGCCGCGATCAGCGCCGCCCGCCATGACGGCTCGAAACCATCTTGCGGCGCCACCTGACAACACATGCCGACATGTGGGTGCATGACCACCAGTCCATCATAAAGCTAACGTAGGTCAACTCTCCGTTATGCGCTGTTGCAATGCATGCAAAGCTTGTGCCCAACCCTAACAGCGCCAGCGCCAAGCTACCAAACTTACCCTTAGCTGCCACATCGTGGTGAACACCTTCACGTCCACGGTGACCGAATCGTGGTCGCGGAGGGAGCTGGGCCCAACCTGTGCAATTACCTGCTCCGCTGTGGCGTTGAGCGGCCGCACCAACGCGTAGTAGAAGCCCTGCATGCAACCAGGCCGGGGCCAGGCACGTCAAGTTCAAGCGCATTAGCGCCATTGGAAACTCATGCCCACTCCTACCAGCAAATGGTGCGCCCAGGTACCCACAACGTACAACGCAACCTGCAACTCCACGCCATGTCGTATCCCCAGTGCACGCACCAGCTTGCGCAGGTTCGCAAGGTAGGCGTCGTTGCCGCTGGTCACGGCGTCGTAGTTAATGAGGACCGTCATGACGCCCCACCTGCAGCCGCCGAGCGCAATCAGTTCGGCCACCAGCAGGGGCTGGGAGCAGCGCTTATCGCCACTATGCAAGTCGATACGGCACTGCCACGATGCGCAATGGTCGTCCTGGTCAAGTAAGCCCGTGCATCCCATAACCGGCATCTAACGGTGCCACCGCCTAGCAGCCGCATCGACAGCAACAAGAAACGCCGGAGCAGCCCATGACGCTCCCACCACTTTTCGCGCGTGGTGAAGTTATAGCATGGGCCCTGCTCCGTGCAGTTGCGCACACTGGCAGGGAGCATGCTGTACGGCAGCGCCTCGCGCGTGCCGTTCCAGTTAGAATGGATGTAGCGGAAGCCAAACGTCTCGTTCCTGCGGGAGGCAGCCAAGAATGGTACAGTTGTCATGCGGCCCGTCCAGGGTCAATGCAGCAGGCGCTGCTGCTGCATTTGCGCGCTTGCAAGAAAGCAGACTGCAAAGCGGTGCGGCGCCGTCGCAGCAACCCAAGTGCCAGCCTTAAAGCAAAATCCTCCCGCTCAAAACCGCACACGCACGCACGTACCAGTCCACGTTCTTGATGTAGATTGGATAGCGCACGAATGTGCCCCAAGACACGTTGGATAGGAGCACCGGCCCCACCACCAGCGGCTCGCGGGTCGTGATGATCTTCATGATGTCATTGCGCCGAGCGGGGTCTGGAGCAGCACGGAGCACACCAGCGGGTCAAGAATGTTGAGCACCGTTGGCAAGATGAGAAGGAAATCGCTTGCACTAAAGCAAAACCTTACTAGGGTAGCTTGTGCCCAGTTGCAGAGCACTCACCAGCGAGCAGGTCGCGGGGCGGGTTGACCTGGGACGCGTCCATGGCTGGCCGGAACGGGTTGATCATCATGACCTGCGCGAACGGCTGCAGCTGCAGGTTCCACAACGAACCATTCGGCACGCGCGACATGAGCTCCTGAGCGGTCGCGTTGAAGTTCTCAAACCAGTACCCAACGTCCGGTCGCTGCTTCACCAGCAGCTGAAACGTCAAACCAGGCGTAAAAGACTGCTGCAGCTGGATCTGCGCGGAGGACAGTGAGGATGGCAAATCGGCGGGAGCGTACAGAGCTGGCATGCCAAGTTGGGTACTGCGAGCTTGCAAGGCAGGCGTACGAGTGCATTAGCCAAACCCCCGCAATTTCTCTTGCTACGGAGCGAGCTGGCGTGGTCTGCACGGCCCCGTCCTCGGGCCTCAACAGTTATGGCAACCCCGAGTGCCCAAAGTCCTGAACCCGCAGGCTCTAGCCAAGTGGGTCCGACTGCTGCTCCGCACCTGGAAGCCGGTGACGGCGTCCACAGCGCGGCTGCGCACGTCGTCCTTCTGTTGCTGCACATAGGCGTTGGCACCGGCAGTGACGCCCCAGATGCCCAGTCCTGTATGATTGTTCAAGGCGGATTGTTTACGCACCACCACGCCATGCAATAAGGGCTGCCGTCAATTTCAGGTGAGCTTAGAGGCGGAAGGATGGAACTGGATGCTGGGCGCTGAATGCCCCTGATTCAGCCCCGAACCCCATGCGCCCAGTACTGACGTGGCCCTCATGTCTTCCGCCTGCGCCCCATGCAGACACCGCACGGTGCACAATCGCCGAGCGCATTGCGCTCATCGCGCTCCTAAGTCAACAGCTCGCTGTACTTGCCGATGTGGCACGCCACCCCTATGGCACGCCTTGCACACTCGGCCGGCCATATCACTGTTACTTACCGCACAGCAACGCGAAGACCAACAGCGGCACAATGATGACCGTCGGGTATAGCATGCAGATGTCAACCACCTCCTACAATTGCATTCGGTTTGAGGGAGTTGTGAGGGAGATGTCGTGGGCGAAGCGGATGGAACCCTGACTTCTCTTGAATACCCAACCATAGTCCGCAGCATATGTACTTCAAGGCCGAAAGTGGCTGTCATGCTGAGGAATGGAGGGTTTGAGGTGACAACCGTCTGAAAGGAACCGTGGGGAAGCGCACATGTCATCCTTGCGCGGTTGGGTAGGCCGTGTCGAGGGACCTCGCGGGTCGGGTTGGTCGCAACCCCACCTTGCAAGACGTGATGAACCCGTTGAAGCATCCCCTGAGCTTGCCGCCGTTGCTCTTCCCGGACGAATCGTCGGTGAGGCAGTCCGAGCGCGGCACCAGGCTCGCGCGAACAACCGGCGCCAGGGCCGGCTGTTTATTTGCCGGCTCGAGTTCCACAGCTACTTCTGGCATGTCCAGCGCAACATGTGTAGCTGCGACGTGGCCCGCGAAATCGTCCATGCTAGGCATTTTGACGGGGCCTTCGCAGACCGTAGACGCTCCCCCAAGAACAAACAAGCCGACATCCTGTGCTCCCTGCTTCAAAGCTGGTTTCTCAATTTCCGGCCTTGACTGCATTTGGCCCGGCGCTCCGGTAGACTGATAGACCGCCACAGCAGTGCCTTCGGGTGTAGAAATGCGCTGACCCGCCTGCGCAATTGGTAGGTAACACAAGCCAAAGTTGCGCGGGCGCGGCAGGTGCAAACACAAGCAGTGAGAAGCGAACAACAAGCCCACGCTGTTTCTAGCGGTGAACAGTTAAGCAGCAAGCCATTTTTGATATTCTAGCGCGGGGATTGAGCAAGGCCAAAGGAATACATCACCTGCTGCCGGTCACCGCACGAGGCCTCCCCCTGGCACACCATAGCTGCCGACTTATTCTCGTTGCTGGTTGTCTGAGCGCTAGTAGGGACAGGTGAGCCACAGTCGACGCGCCGTGCCATTCACGTTGCCATAGGGGGGCTGTAGAGCAGGGTTCGCAGCTTATTCCTTTCAGATCGTCTCACAGAATGATAGTCTCTGCTTGTATGTCCATGTTTAACGCCTCGCGCTATGCCTGTCTTGCAAACTTTGTCATGCCTGAACATCAATCGATCGGGCTCACACTCGTGAGTCTCCGCACGTGCCAGTGTGGGAAGGTGTGGCGGGGTACATCAATGGCCGCAAGTGCACGGTAAGCAAATAGGTGCGGCGGATGCCCAGGCACTGTGAAGCAGGATGCAAGGGTGGCAGTGAGAATGAGATAACCGTGGCGACGGGAGCAGACGGGAGAGGTAGCGCTAGACCACATGTCGCACCTTCCCTGATGTCGCATGTGGCAACCCCTGCTTCCCACGCCAACTTCCCTTCCGCCTTCCGCACGACAAGTGTACGCGGCGCGCGGGATGGTTACAAATCCACGCTAGCTTGGGTGTTGGGGCCGCCAGGCATCAGATTGCCCGTGCAAGGTGCCATTCATGTCTTGTGGTTTACATGGGCAATGTGCTTTCCGTGCCTGCCGTCCTCCTTTATTGGCGCCGTTGCCGCGACTCACGGGGGCACACGCATTATGGCAGAATAGACTGCAGGGCGGCAGGGCTGCAGGGCGGCAGGGCGGCGGGCGGCAGGGCGGCAGGGCGGCAGGGCCTGGCAGGGCGGCAGGGCGGCAGGGCGGCAGGCAACTAACACGGCACGGTCGGGCCACAGACGCAACGTTACAGCGCAGTTTATAGCGGAACCCATACATGTGCATGTGCGTAGCGGAGGGGCGAGCAAGGCCACGGGGAGGATGACAGCGCGGCGTCGCCCAAGAAGCGGCGCCGGCACGCAGGTTGAGGCCGGCCGGTGTCTGGTCAGCGGTCTTGGCTGGCAAGCATAGCACAGCACGTATGTAGAAGGTTGCAGTTGTGAAGAGCGTTGTGGGTAGAAGATTTCCTGCTGTTAAGTTTGTTGCCCGCTGTGCTTGCGCTGACAGCGGGACACGGCTGGACGCATGGCGGGCCGCGCCTGTACACTCCGACCCCGGCTTTATGTGTCCGGGAGATGAGCTAAACGCTTGCGGGCGTTGCGGCCTCAGACTGGAGACGTGGCGTACTGGCGTGGGCTCAGCCCACTTTTCCCATGCGAGGGGAGCCACCTTTCTTGTCTCACTTGCCTGCGCCTGCGACTCCCCTGGCCGTCACCTCCCCTCGTCCGCCTCCCCCCTCCCCTGGCCTCCACACTGTCCTAGGGACTGAGACGTCTGACGTAACAAGGGGAGGAACCATAGGTCCATAGCCGATAGCACTAGACACACACCGCAACACCACTCCGCCTGCAAGCCCACTCCGCCTTCCGCTCTGGTCTACGTATGCACTAGTTCCGCAACACTCGTCAACCACTCGTGAAGTAGAGTCGTAGCGCACCTGTCGGCAGTTGACCAGCGTCCATGAATGAGCGCCGAAGAGGCGAAGGCTACCGCAGAGAGAATGCAAACATACGGTAGTGCAGCAAAGCAGTGGCCGGGCCAGTGTGACAGGCAAGGGCAGAAACAGGGCGCGTCAAGACAGAAGACGTACGGAGCCCGAACATAACGGCTGAGTGGAGGGCGAGTCAAATGCGAGTGTGAGACAAAGAAACACAACAGTACATGTGTTATGTGCAACAGTAGAAGAGAGTGCAAGCCAGGCGCAAGCGGCCAGAAATGGCACGCGCGCCAACGTGCGTACCATCCCCCACTCCGCAATTACCTCCGCCAGGTACCGTATTAGCTCGCCTTCACTACTGCCTCCTGCCTTGCCTCACTCCACCACCAAGCACTCAGCCAGCGACAAGTGTAACCCGATTAGCTATAGTTTAGCTCCAAGGATCCTGGCGTAGGCGGACGCCCGCACCACATGAGTGTGCAAGGGAGCACGGGCGCACGGCTGATGGCGCATGGCGCGTGCGTGGCACGGGCGCATGGCTGACGGCATCTCGTCAGTGCTCTCGCGTGCCAGGGTAATCGCATTGCCGGGTAATAACCCGTTTCAGTACGGTATCATCGCAGCGCGGCGCTCCTGATGATCATACTCGCTGCCGTATTCTTTGCTTATCCGCTTGATAAGGTGCACATGAATGCATGACTGCGGGTACAGTATGCGACCACGCACCCGCACGCACCCAGGATGGTGGGCAGGGCTAGCGCATTCTCATCAACATACGCATCCGCCTCTGCAACTGCTTTGCTCACGTGCACGCCTTGACCACCACCAAACGCACAGGCGCATGGCTGACGGCATCTCGTCAGTGCTCTCGCGTGCCAGGGTAATCGCATTGCCGGGGAATAACCCGTTTCAGTATGATATCATCGCAGCGCGGCGCTCCTGATGCTCATACTCGCTGCCGCATTCTGTGCTTATCCGCTTGATAAGGTGCACATGAATACCGTACATGACTGCGGGTACAGTACCGTATGCGACCACGCACACAGGATGGTGGGCAATGGCTAGCGCATTCTCATCAACATACGTTACATACGCATCCAGCCATGCACTTCTGCTCTGGCGCTGCGAATTGTTCGCCGTCTGCTTGGGGTATGGGCGTCAGCTGCATCCTACGGGACCTCGCCAACCTGCCTAAACCCTGTCCCATCGCACACATCAACATAGGCATCCGCCTCTGCAACTGCTTTGCTCACGTGCACGCCTTAACCACTGCGGTCATGTCAATGTTGGATACAAGGAGGTGGCTGCCTTAGGGAGGCAGGAAAAGGGCTGAGCCCCCCCCTCCCGGGTCGTTATCAACCCAGCCACCTTGACGCGGGCGCCTACTAAGCACACGCAAATTGCACACGCCTCTATGTTGGGGGCCTTTGGCATCCCCGCAAATCCGGACGTGGCCGGTTGGGTGGGGTGCACAGTCCGTGCTAACCCGCAGCTAACAAACTAGTCACGTCACTCGCCGCCAATCGACACGTGCACCCTCAGCCCCACGCCCTGCTAGCGCCGTTCAAGCTCTCAGCCCGGCCCCGCCGCCGCCGGCGGCCATGGCGGCCGCTGCAGCTTGGTCGGCCGCTCGAAGCCCATCAGCTTCAGCAGGAGGAGCACACGGATCACGTTGGCGGCGGAGACGTCGCGGTTCTGGGGATGGATAACGGGGAGGAAGAAGAGAGCGCACATGAGCTGTCCCAACCGTCAACCTGTCAATCAATCCGTCCCCAGTGCCCAGCCGTCCCCGCACATGCACGGTCGCCCCCCCCTCCGGGACGCTGCGCTGGGGGGGCTCAGCCCAAAAATTTAATAACGAAAGCCAAGGTCGACAACCAAGATGTTGTGCGCCCCCACGCGAGCCAAGGCCAAGGCTAGATACAACAAGGGGTGTCAGCTTTGTACAGCTGGAAAATGGGCTGAGCCCCCGTACGCTTGGGAGCTAATAGGCGTGTAACGCCCCGTCAGAGCCTCCATGCCGCTACGACGCGCAGGCGCATCGGCTAGGGACACTCGGGTTGGGGCCGTGCGGGATTTCCCGCGCCACATGCGTGCCTTGTCACGTTCCCAAACACCCCAAGCATTTCTTTCGCCTCCTGCCATACTCAACACCTCCCCGGCGCCCCACGCTCAAAGGGCTAGGCGCGGGGCGGGGGCGACCTCGGGGCTCCTCGGCATTCTGGCGCGTTGGCAGGCATGGCTCAGCAAGTCGCTCAAAGACTTTCGATATACTTCCCCGCTTTGCTTGCCGCCAACATAGTTTGCCTTATAGACTGCATATCGGCGGGCACCGGATGCTTTCCTCGCGACCTCGCGAAAGTCAATTTCCATGGACGCGCGAAGGCACTTCTCGCTCCGCCCGAATTTTCCCTGCCACCTATTTACATGCAATAGGCATTAACATATACTAATACGTAGCAGCCGCGGTTTGCGCCAGTATGCTATGTTTTGCCGACGCACGCACGAACGAACGCACGGACCGGGGTGTTCCTGGGGGCTTCGCCCCCCCCCCTGGAACGCTTCGCTGGGGGGGCTCAGCCCAAAAATGGGCATGCGCATGACCACATCCGACGAGCCACACTTTGGCTCATCGAAACGTGCCATGGCAAACGGCGAGCGGGTGGTTGGCCTTCCGTACTCTAGATTTGAGCGAACATTGCAGGCACGAGTCGTAATGCATTCTCGTACCAACATCAACACACAACCACAGGCAAGCGCACATTACGTTTGGACGTCTCACATGAAGCATATATGAATGCAGTATCTTTCCACCTCGTTTCACTTCAGCTAACCACAGCTTTGTTCAGCAGCAGTTTTATGACTAACATTGCGCAACAAATGCCAACTCTTGCAGGTACGTTCAACGTTACATCACACCACAACCATCAATCTGTGCTGAAAAATCATGCAAACCCCCAGCCACAGCAAGCACTTGCCCGTATCAATGCATTGAGGGGATCCAGCATTGAAATGCACCGCCTCAAACGTTTCACGCAAAGCGCTCTGTGTCTTCTCAGCCGTCTGCACAACTATGTTGCATTTCCGCAACTGCATTGCCTTGAAATGCCAAGTGGTGGGCTCAGCTCATCATACGGAGTCAGCCCCATGCAACCTTACAACATCAACTGCGGTTTGACCTGAACTGGTTTTCTGGGGATCGTGCCCGCCTGCTAGCTCAATCACGTCCCCGTTACCTCCTTTTACCTCTTCTGCACGTCCATCAGCTGCTCCTGCCGTCGGTCCTCCACCCTCGCCTTCAGCTCTGCTTCCACCTCCTCCCTCCGACCCAACTTCAGCGCATGCCCGTAGGGAGCCGTCCCGGTCGCTGCCCGTGCCCTCCTGCTCTTGATCTTCCTGCAGCGCTGGCATCGCGGGGGCAAGGCTGAGCCCCAGTCCCGGACTGCCGTTAGTGCGCACGCCCATCTTGCGCAGGTGCCGCTGCGCCAGGGCGCTCTTCATGACCAAGCGCTGCGCCACCGCCGAGTGCCCAACGCCCTGGCCCGGCAAGCTACCGAAGCTACCCGTTGTGCTACCGCTGGTGCTGCCGCCCACCACAATGCCCGCTCCGAACAACGCCAGCGGGTTGGTGTACGTGGCGTTGCTGCCAGCGCCGCCGAGCACGATCTTGCCGCTGCCGCTGCTGTCCCCACTGTCGCCACTTGCGTGCTGGTGCTGCTGCTGGTGTTGCTGCCCAGACACCATCGACATAGCCGAAGACGACTGGGCGGGCTTTGGTGGAATGATAGTGAGCTGCTGAGTGTCTCCGCCCAGCTCCTCGCGCATGCGCACCAGCTCTGACAGCACCTCCTCAAACGTGGGCCGCTGCGAGACATCGGGGTCCCAGCAACGCGTCGCGAGCCGCACGAAGCCCGCCGGAGCGAAGGGCGGGAACTTGGGCCGCCGCGCCTCCTTGGTGATTGCGTGACCCAGGTGCGCACGCGGCACGCCCTGGAACGGGTCGCCGGCGCAGAACAACTCCCACAGGAGAATGCCAAACTGCGGACACGAGCATAATAGAAAGAACGGCATGCATCATGTGCTGCGTTGAGAGGCAGTGGGTCAGAACACACCCGGCACAGGCGGACAACAGAAGCCTTACGCACCCAACACTGTACCCAACCTGCTCACAGGACCCGCTCTGCTCACCGAGTACACGTCCGCGGCCTTGCTGATGCGGCCCTCCAGCATCACCTCCGGAGCCATGTGCGTCAGCGTGCCCTGGAAGCAGCTGCTCAGGTGCGTCTCCTGGTGCTCCATGCGCGTGGACAGACCAAAGTCGGCCACCTTCGCCACGATGCCGCGGCCCTCTGTGCCGCTGCTCTTGAGCATGATGTTGCGGGCCTTGAGGTCGCTGTGCAGCACGTTGGCCGCGTGCATGTGCACCATGGCTTTGGCCACGTCCGCGGCCGTCTCCAGCATCGCCGCCAGGTTCAGGGCGCCACCTGCGCGGGATATTCAATTCGAACGTCGAAGTAAGTTCTGTCAGCGCCTGCACTGATGGCAGGTGTGGCGATGTCTATGTAATCGCTCCCTATGCCAGCAGGGAATTGAGGGTAAACTGATGTCGCGTGAGGCGCAACACCCGCCCGGCCGGCTCACCCTGCATGAAGGCGGACTGGTCCAGCGCGTCCTTGAGCGACCCCTTGTCACAGAACTCCAACACCAGGCGCACCTGAGGAGCGGGATGCGGTCATACGACATTCACATGATGGATGCATGCATTCGAACTGTTGTATGTAGGCCATGCCCGGTCTTGAGAGCCAGCAGGCAATCGTTCCCTTCGCGACAGCACTTCAGGACGCACCTCATAGCTGTGAATGGTGCTGTCCGATGCAACACTCTCCGCGAGAATGGATTGTGGATCTGATGTCTGACGGCTCGGATTTGTGGGGTTGGTCAAGCTGAAACCAGGGCAGACAACATACACGGCCGTCAAGGTACTATTGCAAGCACAAACGATAGGGGTGCGCGAGGGTGTAGCGCGGACGTTCAACGCCAAACACTCAAGTCCATACCTGGGCACGGCTAGCATGTTCTGAACACCATCGTGTGTGGGCTCGTGATACGGGCGGATGAAGTAGGTGTAGGTGGTCACTGAGAGGAAGAAGCACAAGCAAGCACAAGTCGGACACTGAGCGCTCGAGGTCGGGCATGCAGGCAACATAACGTCCAGACATGTCAACAACGCATGCAGCTCACCGATGTTGGGGTGCACAAGACTGCTGCTGATGGCTGCCTCCATCACCGCCATCTTCTCGCGCTTCTCCTGCCCCGTCATGTTGGCCGGCAGGATCATGGTCTTCACCGCCACCACCGTGCCGCGCCACAGGCCACGCTGCACCTTGCCGAACTGCGGACGGACACACACACACACACACACACACACACACACACACACACACACACACACACACACACACACACACACACACACACACACACACACACGCACACACACAGGAAAAGGGCGACGAACCTCAGCACGGAGCGCACAGCCACAGCGTGATGCTCCCTTGACGTCGACACCTCGGCCCTCCTTAATTGGGGAGCATGCGTCTTAATCCGGACTTCTCGCCTGGCTCTACCTTCCTCCCAGTGACCACTACTCACCGCTCCAGCGCCCAGGATCTCAAAGACCTGGATGGGGTCCTCAATGGATGACTTGGCCACGTTCAGCGAGCGGCGCGCGTCCTCAATGCGGGCTGCGCCGCAAAAGGGGCAAGCGGGACACGTTAGCACGTCTTGTAACCGCTTTAGCTTATACTACAGTTGACAGCTGCAGTTAGGCCAAGCTCTTCGCTGTCCACTCACACAAGGACATGCACAGACATGCACAGGTGAACACGAGCAATGCTGCCCAGCAAACGGCAAGCACGAGCGCACGGCTCCAGCCCTTTGCTTGGTGCGATGTGAGCATGCGCCCTTGCTACAAGCACCACTCACTCATCATGGCTCGCTTGGATGCGGACATTGCATCGTCGCTGCTGTCGTGGCCGCCACCGTGGCGTTTGGAGCGGTTTGCGTCCAGGCACCTCAGCAGGTCGTATTGCCGCACCAGCAGCACATCCATGCGCTCCTTCTCCTCCTCCAGGCGCTTAGTCGTCTCCGCCAGGTTTCGATTTGCGGCCTGTAGGCACGAGAGCAAGGGAATCAGAGTTCAAGCGCCATAAGGCATGCACAGCCAGACTTATAAAGTCACCGTGATACTGTAACACCAGATGCAGATACATGCATAGCGCGGCGATCGCAGCCCTGTTGCTGTTATAAGTTGGCACGTACAGGCCCTGGGCTCACCACTGTCTGTTGCAGCAGCAGCCGCTGCCGCTTGAAAGAGGCCATCGTCACAAAGAGCAGCGCTGCAATGATGAACGAGACAATGACCACCGCTGCGATTAGCGGGTCCCGCCACGATGGCTCAAAGCCGTTGGCTGGGGCCACCTGCACGCAAACCACAGCAGCGTATGGACCAGTGGCAACACAATACGGAAATCGACCAGCACATCCCTCATTCAGTTTGCAAACTAGATACACGCATCAACTGCAATACGTAGTAGCACTCACCCTCAGCTGCCACACGGCGCTCAGCACCTTGACCTCCACGGTGACCGCGTCCTCGTCGCGCAGGGAGGTGGGGCCCACCTGCGCAATCACCTGCTCCGCCGTGGCGTTGATGGGCCGGACCAACGCGTAGTGAAAATCCTGCGAGGGTCCAAAGCACACAAGGTTTGGCGACGCGGTAGAGCTAGGGCGAGTCTTATTGGTGCTAGCTGCTACCTCGCTACTGCACGACCGACTGCGCAGCATCAGGTCATACATACGAGCGCTGCAGTGCAGACGTCAGGACCACAGCACGCCATGCACCTACCATATTACGGAGCGTTGCCAGATAAGCATCCTGGCCGTTGGTGACCTCATCATAGTTCACCAGCACCGTCAGCAAGCCCCACCTGGAGTCCGGGCGAAACATTTTCGGTCCAGGAGTGAGCATGAGGAGCATGAGGCGTGTTGGAAACCCTTGTAAGGCAGTAGGCTACGACGTGCAGCCTATGGCACGGGAGGCACGCACCAGTGAGAAGCATGGCATTCGAACCCCAAACGCTCACCACTTTTCACGTGTGGTGGCGTTGTAGCAGATGGTGCAGCTGCGCACGCTGGCCGGGAGCTCCGAGTAGGGGATGGCGGTGGCGTTTTCCTTGTAGTGGAACCCGAACGTCTCCGTCTCGCTGACGTTTGGCACATAGATGGGGTAGCGCACAAACGCACCTGTGAAGCCCTGGACCAAGTAGAATGGCCCATTCACACCTGGTTCCCGTGTTTGGATGATGTTCATGATGCCGTCACGGCGTGTGGGATCTGCAACGCAGGCAACATTGCAATAGCTCGACACAGGCAATCCGTAACCGCCATGGCAGGTCATTAATTGCGGGGTGCGATTGCTAACTTCCCCGTCGGGGTCATTGCCTTTGTGTATGGCCTGAGCGTGTTTCAGGGGCAGGGCTAATTCATGGTTGTTTGCTTCAGTTCTAATGCATCCCGCACCTCCAATCAGGTCGCGGGGTGGGGAAATTTGAGACACGTCCTCCGGCCGTAGTGGGCTGATCATCATGACCTGCGCAAACGGCTGTAGCTGCAGATTCCACAGCGCACCCTTCGGCACACGGGACATGAGCTCCGTAGCAGTGGAGTCAAAGTTCTGCACCCAGTAGTCCCAGTCTGGCCTCTGCTTCACCAGCATTTGCATTGTGACACCAGGCGTGAAGGACTGCTGCAGCTGGATCTGCAGAGGGCAAACGAACACAGGCGAGCAAGTCAGGAGCAGAGGCTGCGCACCCAAGCGGCCCATACACAACCTTGCTGTGCTCTGTACCGTGTTGCAAAGCGAAGACGATTTCCAGCATGCTGCTCCATCAGGAAGAAGAGGCATAACGGCAGGCTCCTCACCTGGAAGCCTGTCACCGCGTCCACTGCATGGCTGTGCACGTCGTCCTTCTGTTGATGCACGTATGAGTCTGCCCCGGCCATGACGCCCCAGATGCCCAACCCTGCATATTGTAGTTACTTCATGTTGTAACATGCTCGTGTTTCTCGAGGAAAGCGGTACTAAACACGTACCGCAGATGATGCCGAAGACGAACAGGGGCACAATAATTGTGCTGGGGTAAAGCTTGATGATTTCCCTGCGCGGGTAGGATGCGAATTGCAATTGAAGGGACAGCCCGCGGGTAGGCGTGGCGGGTAGGAACTCGTGCTCCGGCTAGCATGCAGGACATAATATGCAGCGATGGGGCCGCAGCACGGAATCAGCGACAGCCGCGGTCCCTGGAACCTCATTGCCGCCAACTACACTATCAGCATACGCATCAGGACCAGGGCCACTAGGAGCAACGCACCAGAGCTCCTGCGCGGCGGAATGAAGGCGAGGGGCTGTGGTCACAGGTGCAGTGACGAAAACCCGATTATCACATCACACTCCCGGACACGCTTGACCTGACCGCGCACCTTGGAAGTGTTCGAGAGACTGTAACTCACCGTAAGCGTATCGTGGAGGCTTGCCCAGCAGCCGCGGCATCCACGGTGCTTTCCGGCACTGGCCGCTTGAGCCGCATCGCCCACAGACAGTCGCGGTGGAGGAGCTTTAGCCCTCTCAGGCTCCTCGCTATCCTCCAGCTTTAAGTTTTCCTCCGGTTCTGACTGTGGCATGCTCGCCGGTTTCGCGTCCGGGCCAGGGTCAACCACTACCCTGGTGAGCCCAGCTTGCGTCACAAAGGTAGACTCTGCCCCTCCGATAACAAACAGGTCGTTCTGGACTCCCGGCGTATTGCCATTTCCGTTCACCGCTTGACCCTGAGTCTGCTTTGTGCGCGCCACCAGATCACGCACAACGGTTCCAATCCCTAATTTGTCGTTCTTGAAGAGTCTATTGGCCAAGTCTTCAGTCGAAGCATGCTGCCCGCCTGCTGGCGCGTCTGCCTCTGCCATAAATAACCTGTTGCTCTTATGATGGTTATAGCAAGCTTAGACTAGCAAAGTTAAAAGTCTAAAATGTGTGAGGTCGTTTTGCGGACACTGATTCTTTCATTCTTCCGTGAACGAACGCTGTGGTTGGTAACCTTGTATGATACGTGCGGTGGCTTGAGAGGATTCCAATGTGCAGTATGATTGCGGGAGAGTGGCATATGCGAGGCAAGGCCGTTTCCGGATGACACATGTGACATGTCATGGCCCATCCCATGAGGTGCCTTCTCCTCGTCCCCCCCTGCCCTCCCGCGCCCTGCTTATGCCGCTCCCGGTCCTGCCCAACGCAATCTTGGAAGGTTTGATACCCTAAAGCAGTCCCGGACAGCACCAGGACATATATTACGACACCCCTTGCAACAGCACCCAGATGAATGAGCACATACGCCGCGCCTGATCACAATGAAACGGCATCCCAGCACAGCCGGGGCCTTACAGTAGCACCCTGCTGCTCTAATGGACTGTACCAAGAGCTGAGCGCGCCCAGCAGGCCCTCACAAACTCCGTCAGAACCCCCAAAGCAGGCCTCATTCATTGTTCAACCTGCCAATAGAAAGACTCGCCAGCGGGGCGTACTGTTTTGGCCGCGTGGTTTCATACTCAGACTCTGAGCTCATTTGGGGGCGAAAACGATTCCCTCCCCAACTGAGCCATACAGCCACGTCTGAAGCTTATTGCATGGTCCCAAAAGGCATGCACTGCAGAGTGGGTCCTCAACATGCCTCTTCGTCGCCGTGTTCGTCCAGCGACGGTAGAGTGGGCGTCATGCTCGTGGCCGCGGGGCCGCCCAGCTGGATGCCCATCTTTCGCAGCCGCCGCTGGACCTGCGGGCCCTTGCCCTGGGGCCTGAGTCCCAGCGAGCTCCCGGCGCCTAGCGCTTCAGGCGGCGGGCCGGCCCTGCTTGTGCTGCCATGGGACGCTTCCCCGTGAGCCGCCTCGTCGCTGCTTTCTTCGCCCTGTCCGCCGTCACTGAGGCTCCGTCTCACCCAAGCAACCTTGCCTTCGCCGACTGTGGCCTGGCCTAGCTCGCAGGCAGAATGGCTGCCTGCAGAAGAGCTGCTGGCGCCGAGCACTGCGCTATGCAGTGGCAGCGGACTGGAGACCGCGCCGTTGGCCCAGCTCACGAATCTGCCTGTCCTGTCGCCACCAAGACTGCCACCTGCGGCTATTGCCGCCGCACTGCATGCTGCGGCTGTAACTGCCGTTGCACCACCGCTGACGCCACGAGCAGGCTCCGCCCCGAACGACGACAGGGCGTCAAGCGAGCGACTTTGAAACTGCTGCTGCCCCACGCGGGCGGCACTCCGCTGATCCTGCAGCTGAGGCACACGTGGGCTACCCCGGTTTGCTGCATTGCACTGCTCGGTGGAGGAGGGACGCCGCGGCCGTGCGAGCACAAGCTGTGGCGTCTCTCCGCCCAGCTCCTCGCGCATGCGCACCAGCTCTGACAGCACCTCCTCAAACGTGGGCCGCCGCGAGACATCGGGGTCCCAGCAACGCGTCGCGAGCCGCACGAAGCCCGCCGGAGCGAAGGGCGGGAACTTGGGCCGCCGCGCCTCCTTGGTGATTGCGTGACCCAGGTGCGCACGCGGCACGCCCTGGAACGGGTCGCCGGCGCAGAACAACTCCCACAGGAGAATGCCAAACTGCGGACGTAAGGACAGTGGAAAGACAGTAGGCATGGCCTTCGTCATGCACTGCATGGAGAGGCAGCAGTGCCTTACTAAAACCAAACCCGAAGGATTACTAAAACCCAACCCAAAGTCAAAGCCAAGGGATGCACTGGCCACAACACGCCAGGCACAGGCGGACAGAAGCTTTACACACCCAACACTTTACTTAACATCTGCCCCGCTCTGCTCACCGAGTACACGTCCGCGGCCTTGCTGATGCGGCCCTCCAGCATCACCTCCGGAGCCATGTGTGTCAGCGTGCCCTGGAAGCAGCTGCTCAGGTGCGTTTCCTGGTGCTCCATGCGCGTGGACAGACCAAAGTCGGCCACCTTCGCCACGATGCCGCGGCCCTCTGTGCCGCTGCTCTTGAGCATGATGTTGCGGGCCTTGAGGTCGCTGTGCAGCACGTTGGCCGCGTGCATGTGCACCATGGCTTTGGCCACGTCCGCGGCCGTCTCCAGCATCGCCGCCAGGTTCAGGGCGCCACCTGCGTGGCAGCATTGTATGTTTGTGGGCCCAGTTGCGGTATGTTTGGGAGGAATACACGTGTCAGGTGCCAAGAAAGGGCTTGGTTGCATGCAACATGCCCGCTCTGAGGCGAGCTGGTGGGGCTTACTCTGCATGAAGACGTGTTGGTCCAGCGCGTCCTTTAGCGACCCCTTGTCGCAAAACTCAAGTACCAGTCGCACCTGCGGACGGACCGGAATGCAAAGGCACGACTCGTTCAGGGATTTGGACGGATGCTGTGAGATGGTCTGGGCCCATAGTCAAGTGTTAGCCTATGGATGCATAATCAAATGCAGGCAATCATACTGCGGCGCTTGCTATGCATGTACGACACACCTCATAGCTGTGGATGCTTGTTGTCACTTCGCCGCTTGCCGCGCGTGGCATGCTTGCTCCTCGGCTGCTAAAAGCGCTATCCAACGTCCCTTGGTCGGGACTGTACAAGCGGGGTGCAGCCGGAAGAGCGTCATGCAAACCGAATTGTTGTGGCAGCCGAATTGCATATACACCTACCCGGGCCCAATCTGCATGTTCTGAATGCTCTCGTGCTCGGGCTCGTGGTAAGGGCGGATGAAATAGGTGTAGGTGGTCACTGCGAGACAGAAGCACAAGCAAGCACAAATCGGACACTGAGCGCTCGAGGTCGGGCATGCAGGCAACATAACGTCCGGACATGTCAACAACGCATCCAGCTCACCGATGTTGGGGTGCACAAGACTGCTGCTGATGGCTGCCTCCATCACCGCCATCTTCTCGCGCTTCTCCTGCCCCGTCATGTTGGCCGGCAGGATCATGGTCTTCACCGCCACCACCGTGCCGCGCCACAGGCCGCGCTGCACCTTGCCGAACTGCGGACCGCGGCGCACGACAGGAAAGAGGGACGGCCGACGTCAGCATGCATGCGCACAGCCCCATGGCAACGCCGGCAAGCGCATAGCCCCTCCTAATCATTAACGTACCGCGCCACAGCCAAGCAGCTCCAGCAGCTGAATGGTCTCCTCGGCCGCCGATACATTCTGTGACTGCAGGCCGCGTCGGGCCTCCTCGATGCGACCTGCGCAAACGTGGAACCAGTAGCACAGAGCAGTCAGCAGTCTGCAGGCAAAGGCGCATCGCGCACAATGCATCTCCGGGCAAGCAAGGGGCAGAGCAGTACGTTGGCATGCACCCGAAACACCTTGGAACTAAAGGAGGGGCCGCAAGGAGGGGTCGATGACTTACTCAGAATGGACTTGCGGCTGTCGTCGGTCGTGAGGGCATCAGAGGATTGCCGCCGGCTTGCAGCATCACCGTTGCCCTGCGGCTGCCGGTCACTGCGGTTGGCTGGGAGGTTCGCGTCCAGGCACCTCAGCAGGTCGTATTGCCGCACCAGCAGCACATCCATGCGCTCCTTCTCCTCCTCCAGGCGCTGTGTTACCGTCATAAGTTGAAAGTTGGTGTCCTGTGGATCCACCGCGCAGCATGGCACAAACATGGGCACGGCGGGGCTGGTTTCAGGTGGGACCAATGAGCGTGTACGGCGACAGACGGCGCAGTCCTCATGACATGTTGCGGCCTCAGAAAACACACGTACATGTTGCAACAGTGCCGATGCTCATAATGCCCTTGACGTACATAAGTGCCTGCGCGTATGCGCCTGAAAACGAGTATCACACCACCCCAGCGCACCAGCGACTCCCAGAGCAGGAGCCTCTGTCGCTTGAGCGACACGGCGGTGATGAAGAGCAGCGTGGACACCACGAACGACATTACCACCACGGCCGCAATCACGGGGCCCTCCCAGACGGGCTTGAAGCCACCGGCCATCGCAACCTGTCAGTGATGGCACGAGAGGGAAGGTCAGCTGGCCGAAATCGAAATCAAGACCGTGGTGCGTGGCGAAGGTCACATACAGCCCTGCTGCATTCCATGTTACCGTACCGCCACCTGCCGCTATGCAAGTCCCCCCCCCCAAGTCTAGCAGTTGCGATCCTGCTCATTGACCCATGCACAACTCACCCTCAGCTGCCACACGGCGTTCAGCACCTTGACCTCCACGGTCACCGCGTCCTCGTCGCGCAGGGAGGTGGGGCCCACCTGCGCAATCACCTGCTCCTCCGTGGCGTTGATGGGCCGGACCAACGCGTAGTGGTAGTTCTGCAGAGTGTCACACAAAGCTGGAAGTAATTAACGCTTGCCAAGTTCGCTCAGGAAGAGGGCAGCGAGCAGGGACATGAGCATAGCCCATACGAGCGCTGCAGTGCACACGTAAGCACCACAGCACAACGTACCACATAGTGCACGTACCAGCTTGCGAAGCGTCGCCAAGTACGCGTCTTGACCGCTGGTGACCTCGTCGTAGTTCACCAGCACCGTCATCAAGCCCCACCTGGCGTCCAGGCGTCAGGGCAGGAGTTACGCTGACACAACAATGGGCCAGCATGTACTGTTCATGGCGCTCTTGCAACAATCCACACCTCCATGCACCCACCACTTCTCGCGGGTGGTGGCGTTGTAGCAAATGCTGCAGTCTCGCACGCTTGAGGGGAGTTGTGAGTACGCAATCGCACTGGAGTTGTCCTTGTAGCGAAACCCGAACGTCTCCGTCGCGCTGACGTCCGGCACAAAGATGGGGTAGCGCACGAAAGCACCTGTGAAGCCCTGGACAAGCCAGAAGGGTCCGTTCACGCCGGGCTCGCGTGTTCTGATGATCTTGTATATGTCATCCCGGCGGGTAGGGTCTACGTGACAAATGAGGGAATCGAAGATCAGAAGGGCAATAGTTGAAGGCTTTGCAGGCATCATGCATCTCCCCCATGCAGGCGAGTGTCGCACTGCCCCTCACCTCCAATCAGGTCGCGCGGCGGGTTAATCTGTGACAGGTCCTCCGGTCGCAGCGGCGTGATCATCATGACCTGCGCGAACGGCTGCAGCTGCAGGTCCCACAGCGCACCCTTCGGCACACGGGACATGAGCTCCGTAGCAGTAGAGTTGAAGTTTTCAAGCCAATACTCCCAGTCCGGCCTCTGCTTCACCAGCATTTGCATGGTGACACCGGGCGTGAAGGACTGCTGCAACTGGATCTGCGGGTATGCACAGCAGTACAGAACCATGTCAACATTAGTACGGTAATCGTGTACCCAGCTTATCTAGGCCAGCTATGCACGCTATCCGTTGCTTCCTGCTTCCTCTTTTGGCCCAGACTACACTGCTGCCAATACCCATGCGCATGCTACATGAGATGCGCACCTGGAAGCCCGTCGCCGCGTCTACGGCCCGGCTGCGTACATCGTTTTTGTGCTGCTCAACGTACGTGTTCGCCCCAGCAATGACGCCCCAGATCCCGAAGCCCGTCAGCAGAGCAAAGACCAAAAGGGGCAGCAGCAGCGTGGCAGTCGGATAAACCCGCACGATGTCTAGAATGTCCTGTAGCAGGCAGCAGGCAGCAGATTGAACACGTCAGGGATATCGGGTACCGCGGCATTTCCACACGAGCCCACGACGGAATGAAGATGCACACATAAAGCTTACCTCGCACGTGTCCTTCAGGTCCAGCCACACCACCGAACAGCAGGACAGATTTGCCGGCTCTATTTTTTGTTTGGACCAGCCTTCAGGTGTGGTGTTACCTTCCCCGACCCGCACACAGACGTACGGCGGAGGGGGGGTCTTGGCGACCGCCGGCGAAACCCCCACAGAGCTAGCGCTTCCTAAGGTCGCCCCGAAGCCAGCTGCATCGACTGGCGTGGCATGTCCGCTTGTTTCGCCTGATGTTATCGATGCCTTTTGGTCCTCAAGCGGTCCGGCGCTGGAGCTCGGCAAACCCCGACGCTCAGGAGCCCGCACATGGCCGTGCCGCTGCGCCCTTGCGCGGTGCCGCGCATTCACACGATGTTGCAAATCACGCACGATGTCTCTGCACCAGGACACGAAAAAGTCAGTCCAGCACCACGAAAGTCTTCTTGGGATGACACTTCTCAGTGCCCGACGTCGACTCACGTCTCATGTTCATGGGCATCACCGTTCCTCATCTTCGTCACTGAGTTGACCGACGTTGAGGACGAAGGGCTCCGCTCGGCTGTGAGCTCCGCTGGAGCCTCAACCTTGGGTGGCATTCCTCAGGTCATTTACTTTAAGAAGTATTGCCACTCTAACATATTCTAAAGCTTCCCGGATGTATTCGGAGTTGTCCAGAAAGAAGCCGGTTCGAGTCTGCAAAATGGCCGCGCGCGGCTTGCGCGAGGTTAATGCTGATGTAACGAAGCAAACTAGCACTAACTTGGCGGGGATCAAAGTCACACATACTGCAGCCGAATGCGCAGTTTCGCCAGATCGTACTTGCACGACTCCAGCCTTACTCTTCCAGTCAACGATGCAACAACGCCAGACACCACATAGCGAACGCCGTCCATTATACTGCGCTCAGCCCCGCCATCTGTCGCCGTCACCGCCACACCGACCCCCAACCCATCGCACCTGCCCCAGTGCCCCTACCCCATCGGGACAGTACCCAGTACAGGGTCCTTTCCTGAGTCTAGTCGCTGAAATATAAGAAGGCTCTAATCACGAGGCCGTGCCCCCCATGCATCAAGCCACCGCCGCATCTGCATCACCTGCGGCCGGCCGCCTCACCGGCGCCGGCCGCTCTGCTGGCTGCTTGGCGTGGCCGGCGCGGGCGAGCGGCGCTCCATGTAGTCCCCCTGCTCATCGGCGTCGTCCTCGTCACCCGTGGCGCCGGCCCCGACCAACAGGTCATCCTCTGGCATCTGTGCGCGCCAACAACATGAGATTCAGTTCGACGCGCGAGTTGCTGTCACGGGTGGCGTGCATAAAAGGGTGCATGTGCCGTTGGGCGGGCTGTCATGCGGTGGCAGCGAACACCGGCAGGCAGACGGCCCAGCACGCGGGCGGACACGGCGCCAGCACACTTACGTCCTCGTCGTCGCTGTTGCGAATGACCTTGAGGTACTCGTCCTCGTACGGCTCGTAGGGGTCGTACTGCCGCTTAAGCACCCGGTTCACGTCGAACAGCGCCTGGTGGCAGCACCCGCAGAAGGGGAGGGGTTTTGGAGGGTGGTGGGCTCTGGTGCAGGAGGCCTAGGCCAGAGAGACAGGCCGGCCCGGCAGTCAAGGCCCTGGTATGAAGCGCATGAGCGAGAATGAAAGCAGCGGTGGGGTGCCATGGCAGCAGTAGCAGCAGCAGCAGATGCCAGCCTGCCCCAAGCACTGGCCCGTCCTTCCGCTGCGTCCCGTGATTCACGCTTCTGGCCAGGAGCCCTGGCGGGGCAGCGTCATCGGGCAGCTGCATACACGCACACGCAAACGAAAACAAAACACACACGCACGGACCTGCAGGTAGTTGAGCGAGGTGTCGCTGATGCGGCGCCCGCGGGCCAGCGCCTCCAGCTTGCGCGCCGCCTGCACGAAAGCGCCGCGCACCAGGTCGATGCGAAACGTGCCGTTGCTCACGTCACGGCCTGCGGGCAGGAAGCCATGGGCAGGGGCAGGACGGATGGGCGGTGGCGCATAGAAAAGCACGAGGAGCAGGCTCTTGCAGGTATTGTGGAGATGATGGAGGCTGGATGGGCGGTTCGTCTGAGTGGCTGTGACTAGGCACGACACACACACGGACTGCGTCTGGCTGCATAACCCTTCAGCCAGGCCAGACCCATACGCGCCTGTCAGCGGGCAGTCCACGCACAGGCGCTCGTTCCAGCTGACGGCGCCATCGTAGGAGCCCATGGTGACAGCGGCCTGACGAGCGCTCTCCATGGCGAAGCCCAGAGACATCTTGGGCACGATGCCGCCGCTGGCCACCGACACCTGCCGGCACGGCACGGCACGGCGCGGCAAGCGCAAAAACGGCCCGACAGTCAGCACCTTTGTAGTTTGAGTTACACGGTAGCTTACACAGGGTTCCAATAGACCAGCTCCACCCCGCAGCCCACGCCCCGTGCCCTCCTGCACGCACCGCCTGGGAGCTGTAGTCGTGCTCCTCGCCGAACCGCAGCAGGAAGGTGTACAGCGTCTCACCCAGGTCGCTCACGTCGTGGCCCGACTGCGGCGGCGAAGAGGGAGGAGCAGGCAGGTGAGACCGGTGTTATGCTGCCCGAGCGCGCGGAGCGCAGGCATATTTCTCGCATATTTCCCGCTCGCCACCGCGCCGCCCCCCTCACCTTGAGCTCCTCCTGCAGGTGCGCGATGACCATGTTGGTGAGGCTGTAGGAGGAAAGGCCGCCGGAGTTAACTTCATTCAGGCGGCAGGCCTTGAGGTACGCCTTCAGCACCAGCACCTGCGGCAGCAGCATAACAGCAGCGGGGCGCAACCGCGTGAAGAGGGGCATGCAGCGCGACAGCGGAAAGCATCCACCCATGCGGGCTGCTCGGCCCCACTGTCTGCCCTCCCAAAATGACCCACAGGTATCGGTTGCAGGAGGATCACAGCAGTGACGAGCGAGTGCGCGGGCAAATGTCACATGTGCTCAAGTGTTCCTCACCAGCGGCTTGAGGGGTGGGTAGGCGCGGCACTGCTGCGCCATGTAGCGCGCGGCGCGGGGCCCGCTGTCATCACTCATGCTCACGTCCACCGTCACACGCGCCTTGGTCCACAGCTGCAAACAGGCAGGCGGGCAGCCGGCAAGATGGCAGCAGCAGGGGCAAAGGTAGGTGGGCCCAGACAGTTGCCTGGCCATGCAGCCCAGCGGAATCGGCTGCCCATGCCCAGGCCATGCAGCTAGGCGCTGTCACTGTGTCACGGCATGATGCCCTCCAACAGCGACTCCCCTGCTGCTCCCCTGCTGACTCCCGCACCTTGAGGATGGGAATGCGCGCCCGCGGGATGAGCTGCTGGCGCTCGATGTCGATGGCCTTGCTGCGGTTCAGTGCCTCCGCAATCTTGCGCAGCTTGGCCGTGATGCGGCCGCGGTCATTGATCTCGTAGCCTGTGTAGAGCGCCCAGCATCACAGGTTACACGCTCCAACTGTGCGACCACGCAGCCGCTTTTTCCACTCGATCGGCTACCAGCTTCATCCGGCGCCCAGGCCCATCCCAGCCAGCCGCTCTGCCCCTCCCTTGCCCAGCCCTCCGCCCGTTGGCCAATCCTTCTCGCGACTCCCAGGTCCGCCCCCAACGCGAGGCGCGCCCTCCCTAAATCTTCCGCTCTCACCTCCCGTCATGCGGTCCGGCTCGTAGATGCCGGTCACCACCAAGTCCAGGTCGCTGTTCCACGTGGACAGCCCGTTGGCAAAGGAGCCAAACACCTGCAGCTCCACACCGCGGGCGCCAGGCCACACGCGCCGCACGCCGCCACGCACTCTGTAGTATGGGTTGCGGGGATGAGGGGCTTACGGTGCAGTGAGAGTGCCATGGGAGGGGTGGGTCGGGTGCAGGAAGTGGCGGGGCACCGGGGGTGGAGGCAGGGAGTTATATGGACGCCTTGCGGGGCGCGGGCTGCAGCGTGGACCAGTGGCTGGTTCGTGTGCTCCCGTAGTAGCCATGACGCCAACCCGGTGGCGTGTTGCGCGCCCGTCTTCCACCAGTCTCTGGAACACCCACAGCCCTGCCGCCGTAAGCGACCCCAGCACTGAAGTCCCAATTGCCCCGCTTCAGCACGGCCATCCCCGTAGGCCCGCACCCCGAATCCCTCCAGCACTCACGCCTCGATGACCTCCTGACGCTGTCGCCGCTCGCCCTCCGTTGGCACCACCCGCTGGCAGAACTCCTCGATGTTGTAGTGAAGCGGCGAGTACCGCACGCTCGGCTGCGGCGGCACCACGGGTGCCGGCACGCCGTCCGCCGCGCCCGCCTCTTGCCCGTTACTCCCACCCGCTTGTGCCACCGCCGCCTGCTTCGCCGCAGCGGCAGCCGCCTTCTGCTGCTTCTTCGACAATGGCTGCGCCGAAGACTGCTGCTCCGGTGCAGAACCGGCGCGCACGTTCGTTGCGAGGCAGCGGAGCCCAGCGCCTTGCCGCGGCAAGAGCGAGGGGCCAGGCAGGCCGCTTGGCGAAGCTGAGACAGCCGCCGGTCCGGACACAAGTGGCGACATGGATGCGTGTCGGTTGCCACCTAAAATCGCCGGTGCGGCCACCGAGACTCGGTGATGTGCGGCGTGCGCGCGGGCGCCCAGCCACACCCCCGCACTGCGCGGCAGGCGCACAGAAGCTGTCCGCGGGGCCGACGATGAAGCTGCGGATGTGGAGCAGCAGCTGCTTGTGTCCGATCCAGGGGAGGAGGCTGCGGCAGCCACTACGGGTGAGCTCCAGGCACCATCACCCCAAGATGCGGAGCAGCACGCTGCGGCCGGCACAAGGGCGGAAGACCGGCTGCACGCTGCAGCCCCCACGTGCAAGCGCAGCAGTCCTGGCAGCATCTCCGCCTGCTGCCAGCTAGCGCCGGAATGTGCCGGTGCGGCCGGAGGGCTGCTCCAGCAGTGCCCGGATGACGGAGGTCCCCGAGCAGGCGCCAGTGACCGCGCAGGTGTAGGGCACGCAAGCCGGACTGGGGCAACGGCAGCACTGCTGGGTACCATCGCCGAAGAGTGCAAGGCTGCTGCAGCTGGCAGCATCCGCGCTATCGAAGCAAACGAAGCTAACGAAGCCCGGGCCACCGCGTGCAGGTGCTAAACCGATGGCGCCAGGGCCCTGAGCGATCAGGCGTTCACAGGACCTCAGCTCCAAGCAGTCTGATAAAACTGCCGCGGGAGTTTCTGCTACAACAAATTTGGGTTGCAAACTGCGTTGTGCAAGGGTTGAGGATGGGCGCCAGGCAATTCCTTGGTTAGGAGTGCACGTAGCAAACGTGAGCTAGTGTTGATGTCCGCGCATGCAACAATGGTGTCAGCGAGATATCATCTGTTTCTCCCGAGCTTGCGCCAAAACTCACCACTTCTTCGCTCGCGCGCTGTGTAAAGCCCTCGAACTTTACCTAGCTGCAAATTTCTCAGTATGGAAAGCGCACAGTCATTAAACAGTGGTGGAAATCCGCGACGACGAGCCGAGCACACAGCGTGAACGGGGTGCGCGCTAGCGTCTGCTGGCCTAACTTCTTGCCAGTAAAGACATAACTATAATGCTGACACCAATTGGTAACGGCAGCCTGGGGGCTTTAAGAGGAATCCAGTGGCCAATGCTGCGTCCCTCACCAGTCCACCCTCAGGGCACGGCTGCGACGGCTCCGCCCGCACGGTTCGCCGCACTCAGCCCCGACGCACCCGCCGATGCCAGACATGAATCTGTGCACATGCTTGTGCTACCACAAGAAGCCTACGCACACAGCGCATTATGACTACTCATTTCTACCCCATGGCAGCGGCCGCAGCGCAACTTTGAAGCCAGGCGAAACCCTAGCTCCTAGCCAACAGCGCACAAGGGCGGCTGACGGCGCATCGCTCCTCAGGCCACCCGCTGCACCCAGGCAGCGGTTACAGCACATAGCAGCCCCATAGGCATTATTAAGTTACACTTCGCAATCAAATTGTACACTAGCGGGCGCGTTCACGCAGTCGTGCTTCAGCAGCAGAGGTAAGCACACACACCCTCTGAAAGCCGGGACCTTATGTTTATTGTTAGCCTGGAGTTCACAATGGCGTCTTGCATTCGCATTCACTAGCAAGCACTTCGCTTATGCCTCTGCCACCAGCAGCTGCACCGCATGCTGTGCCAGCGCCAGCGATGATGTCAGTCCCGGCGACTCAATGCCGTACATGTTGACCCAGCCCCGCAGGCCGTGCCCCCGCCCGCCCCGCGCGCCCTGCACCATGAAGTCCGCGGCCGGCTGCCCAGGCCCCGACAGCTTTGGCCTGCACGGCAACAAGACGCTCAACAACGCAATTTACGAGGTTGCTGCATCTGACTGAGGGCGCAATACTGCAAGGCACCGCACAACCAAGGCATATGGTGCTTGCAGTCGGAGGAGTAATGTGCCTCGGGCTCTTCAGTATTGCCGAGCCGCAACGTTCTGCGACCCAAATAAATGCGCCATATACCAAAGACTCGCAGCGCCGCACCTGCAGCCACTGTAGGCGGGTTGCAGTGCTCCGTCTGGTAGACTGGGGAAGAAGCGGCGAATGGCCGGGTAGAATAAGTCCGCGCGGTGGGGGTCAACCTACGACGTACAATGCGGCGCGCGTGAGGGGCATGTTGACGGCCACGTGGCGGAGTGCAGCGCAGTTTAATGTCCCCGAAGTCGATGTCCCAAACACGTCATAACACATCGTAACAACGGCGTGAGGGAAGGTGCATGCGCATGTACATGTACATGTATATGTTACGGTATGTGCCACTCCCCTGGTATGTATGGTTCGTGTGCTCAGCTATGCGAATATCGAGTTTAAGGATGCGGATTACAAGTGAAGGGACAGCCCGACGGGTTTAAGGCCGTGATACTGTGCCCCGGACACACACACACACACACACACACACACACACACACACACACACACACACACACACACACACACACACACACACACATGCACCGCACTCCACAGCAACCCGCCGCCTCCCATCCCCTCACCTTGTAGTCTACATCAATGGGAGTGCTGGGGTCAAGCCCTGGATCGGGAAGCCACTCCACGTCTGGACCAAACCTGCGGCCGCAACGAGTTGTGCTTACATTACCAACGCGGGTGCGAAACCCTTAGGCAACAACCTACTGATATCGGCGGTTGGCTGCGATGGAAGGGCGCTCAGGCTGGCCAGGAAGCGCAGCACGCATACCGTATGAGAAGCCTCACCTGGCCCCACCAGCCATGTCTAGCGTGAGGTGTGTGCCCAGGCCCGCAAGTCCGCGCTCCGGCATGGGGTAGATCAAGCGACCAAAGGGACAGCGGCCCGCCAGAGAAAAGTAGTTGCCCTGGATCGGGTGAGGCCACAAGCACCGCCGCGCTGTCGTTTCACTTCAGCCAAGCAGATTCCGAAAGCATTTGGAAACATTATTCTAGGCCTACACAGGCAAGAACTGGTGGCCGTGTTGGTGCGCTGGCACAGTGGCCCGCCGGGGGCGACGCCTACCTTTGCTAGGTACAGCCGCGGTATGGCGCTGCGGGGCAGTCCGACCATGGTGGCCGCCACCCGCATCGCGTGGAGGCCTGCAGGCGCACGAATACGCGCCTGTGAGGGCTGTAGCGAAAGAGGCTGTGAGGCTGCAAGGCTGTATCAAAAGAGGCGCAAACGGTGCAGGTGTCCTGTGGACGCGGGATGCCGGACGTCGCAGCTCACCTGCGGCATTCACCACCCACCGCGCGCGCAGGTGGCTGACCTCAACCTCAGCCCCGCCGGGGGCAGCAGGCGCGCCGCCGCCGCCAGGTGCAGACGGCGCGCGGGTGTGAAGCTCCAAGACCTTGCGCGCCACCGGCCCCGGCGTGTTGCCCTTGCTGTTGCTGCTGCTGCTGCTGCTGCTGCTGCTGCTGCTGTCATTGCTACCACCACTGCTGCTGCCAGGACTGTTCGTGCCGCCGGCTGTAGCTGTGTGCGGTAGCGGATCCACCCAGCCGCCCGCCACGCGAGTGTTGAGGGCCAGAACGGCGCCGTGCGCCTCTGCGTCCGCCAGTAGCGCCGCCATGTAGCTGCGGGGACGGACATGCGTATACATACATGTGCGTGGGTGTAACGGTATTGATGTGAGGCATGCGGTGCGTCGTTGAGGACTTCCGTGTGCCATACGCCCAGCCAGTCCAGCCAGCAGGAAGACACTCACTGCAGCCCCGGTGACCGCCCACAACCCTGGCAATGGCTGCAGCCGCAGCCCCCGCCGCTACGCTTCCTATACAGTGGTACAGCCCCATCCAGTGTCAACAATTCCATCATGCTCACGCGTGGCTGTCCAGGATGCCGGTGGAGGGCGACAGCAGCGCTCCCGCTGCTGCCAGCGCCGGCTCCAGTTGCTGCGCCTCGGGGCCGCTCAGGCGCTGCAGGTCGGGCACACCGTGTCTGGCGGCTGTTTCGCGGAAGGCGTCCAGGTCGGGCAGCTGGCTGTGGGGTTGGCAGGGCAGTCCAGTCCAGGGCCAAAGCAACCGAAGGGTGTTAAGGACAATTTACAGGAATGGTGGGCGAGCGGGCAGCCGCACGGTTACGGAGTGCAGGCGCGGCGGTGCAGCAGGTGCGCAAGGTGTGCTGATTGGGATCGCTTTCAGTACTGCGCAGCAGGCATCATAGCACGGACCCGCGACTCATGCAACGAGTACATCATCAACAGCTTTCTACTAACAACAGCAACCGTTGTTAAGCCTGCGCCGTACTCCCAGCGCAACTTGCAAACCACGCCCACCCACTCTTTGCTGGTGGCCACAATGAGCTTAGTAATGGCCTTGTACGGCACCCTGTACTGCCTGCAGAAGTCGTACAGCCGGGCCTTGCCCTCCACGCACAGCCGGGCCTTCAAGCTGCCCAGCGGATAGTAGATGCCTGCATGAATGACTGTCAAGCAAGCGGAGAGCCGCACGCATGAGGGTGGGCATGGCGTCAGTGCAAAGGCGTGAGCGAACGGGGCAGCCAGCCGGGCGCTCGGCACGGGTGTTGCAGCAGGCACGCAATGAAACGCCACCTCTTGAGACGTATACTGCAGATGCAGCTGTAACTGTAAGCGGCTATAAGCAGCTGCAAGCGGCTGTAAGCCGTGCAGCGACATTTGAACGCGGAAAGGCAATGCTTTGCATCCGCCCCGTGTAGTGCTCCGCCCACACGCGGCACGGCTGCGACACGCTGAACTCTGACTCTGTCAGGTTCCGAGTCAGAGTCAGAGTCAGGGGCAGGCGCCCACCTTCGCTGTGTCGTGAGCTGGTCTCCGTGCCGATAGCTCCGGCGGCCTCCACCACCACCACCTCCTGGCCCCTTTGCGCCAGGGCACGTGCGCATGCCAACCCAACGACACCTGCGTATGGCAGAACGGCACCAGCGCGGCACTGAGCAGGTTGGCCCATCACCTCCACTTCGTCACAGGGACAGAGGCGGAGATCAGCTGAGCAACAACCGGGCGGCAGATACTTCGACCGCCAGCACACTACCAGGTGCTGTGTCGCGCGAACAGCACTCACCTGCTCCAATGACGACGCAGTCGACGTTGGTGGCCTCCGGCGCTTGGGAGGTGGCGAGGGCCCGTGCCTGCGACTCTGGCACGCGCACGCTGCTGCTACTCGAGGTCAGTGATTTCAAGTCACCTAGAAGCCCAGATGGCACAGCCGCGTGGCCAGTGCGCATGCGAGCGGCGCAGAGGACCTGTCCCGCGAGTTTACATCCGGAGCTCGTCATCGGTAGCTATGTCTTTCACGTTGACTGAGTTGACCATTACATGTCAAAAGCGAATTTTGCAATCTAGGTCCTTTCGCGTCTCATAACATCTCCAAGTCGAACCATAGTGACGACGGTTCTAATAATAACTATACACGTGAATAACTATTCACCTCAAATGCACACGAGTGTATGGCACTCCGGCCGAACGCATAATATGACGCTCATGGGCAACGCCAGCAGCTCGCGCTCCCGCCCACGCTCCCGCCCACTTGGCACGCAGTCAGGTACCTCCGCAATTCCGCATACATGCTATTGGTTTCACGCTATACTATACCCTCGCAGCGATACACGCGTCTCTCAAATAGCTTTCACCTACCTGTCACTCAAACACTGCTGTAAATCTTCGTTCCCCGCTGTTATTTCACACGCTACTCTGGGCACACGGATGAGTTACGACCTGCGCACAGCGCGACCGCACGCCCCTCCACCGCCAGGCACAGTGCTTTCCACTAACCTGTCATTGTAGCACATGCGAACCAACCAAACGTAAAAAAACATCACTCGACCAGGTCTTCTTGTTTCACCAGTTCACCCCCGGTACATGCAAAACTCCTGCCTGCAAAACTTGCTGAAAGTATCACAGTGTCCGCTGGTGCAACCGGCGCCCCTTCACATTCCTGGTGATCTTCGCATTCGTGTGGTTAAGCACGCCTTCGAGCATGCTCTTCATGAACTTTGCCTTGGTTGCTGTAGCACCGGTGCATGCGAAATGGCGCAGCAGCCACGGCGATGTGGGCGATGCCCCTTCGGGGCTCCCCGCATCTACCGAATCCTCCTTCCCATCTATCTCATCCTCAAACACATGCCCACCCCCTTTCCGGGATCCCCTGCCTTCGTCCCCACCTAGCCAGTGCCGTGGCTCGCACTCATTGTCGCCCACAAAGCTGAGGCCCTTGCTGCTTTGCCCTAGCCGGTGCGGCTCCTGTGCGACCGCGTCAGCGAAGGTGCAGCCGCACTTGGGGAAGCAGGCTGATTGGAACAGCCGGGGGTCTAATGCCTGTTTGGGTACAGGTGTGCGCATGTACGAGAATGTGTGTGAGTGCATGAGCTTGTGTATGCGGCGGTGATGAGTAGCGGACATGGTGGTGAACGTGTTCCACCGTGCGACGGCCCAATGAAGCCACAACTCCAGGCGGGGTATGGCAGCATTTTTCGTATGCATAAAGCTGGCGTGCGGTAAATTTACCTGCCATCGCAGGTGGTGTTGCCGTGCACAGCGCATGATGAGCTTGCCGTAAATATCCTGCGGATCAGGGGAGATGTTCGGGGACAGGTTCGATTCTGTGGCGTGAGAGCCGCCTCACCCCGGTTAGCGCACGCGCTTGAGTGCTATGCTGCAATACCGTGCCGCAGTAGGGTATTCGGCATGGCTCATGCATAGCTTAGCCACGTTAGCTTTGGGCGAGAAACCGACCGCGGTACACGGCAGTGCCGCCGCTGTTAACACATGACAGCGGAAGTGGTTTGGCAGCCATTGAGCCTAGAGACCAGGCATTGACCCAGGGTCTGCAGTGCATGGATCCAGCGTGGTCCTAAACACAGGACAGGAACGTTTAAACACACCTGGTCCCACACGAGCGGTCGATACTCCACTTGGAAGTACATATCCGATATCCAGGAGTACACGCAGCGCGTGACACCGGCCGTTGCTTTGAAGTGCAGCACACCGATATTTAGCGCCGGCAGCTTTGTCGGCTCGATCTGTCAATGCCATCGGTGTGCACGCACGGGGCACTGCGTGATAAAATGGGCAAGGGACATACCGTAAACCCATCTAGCGTTTGCTACACGCTGCTTGACCCCGCTCAGGATTCTTCCTAGGCTTCATCCGCAATAAGACTGCAGGCTTTGCAAGCCATGTAGACACGCAGCCGACGACACTGCACCCAGCATCGTTCACCTCAACATCCTTGGGTAAGGACGCCAGGCTCAGCGTGTCGTTCCACACGACACATTTCTCCTGAGCGGCCCACATGTCCGCCCCTCGCCCCAGGAAGTACGGCAGCGGGTCCTGCAGCACGATGATGTCCGTGTCCAAGAACACCACGTCGTGCCCAGCCGACAGCCCGTTCAGGATGTACTTAATCTTGGCAAACCTGAAGGGTCCAGCGCACATGCAGGCCGCGCCACGCAACGTTAACAAGGTAGCGATCCGGAAAAGAGGCAAGGATGTGCCACTGACCCATGCCTATGCCATAACCCAATAACCCATACTGGTGGCCGGTGCGGTCAACCCAGCCCAGACTCACCCTAGTGCGTTGAAACCTTCACTGTGGAAACCGAACGACCCTGTTGCGGCCTTGTGCTCTGGGTCACGCACACACTTGTGGTCAAACTGGCCGTTGAGTGCTTTGCAGGCGGCCATTGCCGCCTCCGACCATGCGACTAGCACCAGATGCTGGTCAAGCGTGCGCCCTCTATGGCGCCCTCCGATTACTTGAATGCGCCTGCAATTGCAGTGGGCACAGCGGGTCAAGCAGCCAGGGTAGGCAGGAATGCCAAGTGCCTGCGCAGATGCAAAGCGCACGGTAGCCGCCCGCCATTGATGGTTCCGCCAGTGCTGCTGCATCACGGCTTGCAAGCTCCAGGCGCTGCCAGTGCAGTACTATGCCATTCTGGTATGCGGTCCCAGGGCCCACGGACCTGAGGCTTGTGAGGAAGAGCGGCACCGTGTGGTTGAGGGCCTCCTCGTTCGCCATGCCCAACAGCACCAGGCTCTTGCGACACGAGAGGTGGCGGATGTCTATTGACGCCTTGGAAAGGGCTCCAAGGAAGTCAGGGGTTGGCAGCCGAACACCATACTGTGGTAAAGGGTTGTATACGGGCAGCCCCACGCGAAGACGCGCGTGTCAGAAGCGGGGGGTTCGGACGGCGTGAAGCACACGGCGAGCTGTGTGGCACCAACGACTGGGCCACATTTCCAGCGAGCCAGACATATTTGCAGACGCCTGTTGCACTTCAATATGTTATCCACTTCACAAGCTCTTCTTAATCACAGCGTTCGCTAGAAAATTTCCCCAATATAATCGCACCCGCAGGAAATGAGCCTCCGCGAGCTGCGCGGCTGTGTGTCGTGCACCTACATAGCTTACAAGGCAGCAGAGCACCGCGACAGCTATGTACGTTTGTCGCCTTGCCTGCACCGTTACCGGGCAACTACTTGCGTCACCCATAGTCCTCAATTCCTATTCATGATTACATAATAGCGTATGAAAGACCAGGTTGCCCAAATCATCTGCTCAGGATCAACTGAAGCTGTGAAGTGACCCAGACAGCCTCTACGCGACTACGCGAGAAACCCAGTGTTGCAAAGAGTAAGTTCAAGATCTGTGTTGAATTCTTAATTCTGGGCTAACATATCACGTTTCCAGCGTAACAATGGGAAATCTGGGCACGGCGGGCGCTCCGCGATCCAAGTCTGCATCAATGCTGCACGCAGTCTCTGCGATTGCTGATAGTTGCCCCGTTTGACCCCGTGGTCCCTTGGCGCATGCGACATAAGGGAAGGCCCTGCACGGCACGCCGTGCCAGGCGGCCCCTGCGTGCCCCTGCAGCCGTCGCCTTCCAGAGCAGTCCGGAGCGCCCATCATGGCCCATCCGTCTGAGTTGTGTGTGGAAAAAGCATTAGCTTTTAGCTCCGCCATGCTTACGGACTTGGAACGCACAAAATACAGTTAGCACTGATTGTCCACCTGTGGCCAGTCGCGTATGGGCACTTTGGCCACTTCCTGTGACCGTCCGCCGGGTTGCTCAAATGCCCTTAACTGTTCACAGCCGCCGCTTCACGCGCCTAGTAATCTTCGCATTCTTGTGATGCAGCACTCCTTCTAGCATGTTACTCATGAACTCTGCCTTATCTGCCGTAGAGCCTGAGCACGGGAAATGCCGCATGAGCCACGGCCGCGACCCGTCTTGGCCGGCACCCCCGCCGCCACCGGCCGCACCCTCGTCCTCATCCTCGTCCCCCTCGCCGCCCTCGCCCAGCCAGTGCCGCGGTTCGCACTCGTACTCGCCCACGAAGCGATGACCCTTGCTGTTGTGGCCGACCAGCTCCGGCTCTTTTGTCGCCGCATCCGGGAAAGTACAGCCGCAGTTAGGGAAGCATGCCGATTGGAACAGCCGTGGGTCCAATGCCTAGTGGACGGGAAAGGAAGGCGCAGACGAAGAAGAATGAGGACTGGTATGGTATGACCCGCTAGCCCATAGCAGGAAGGTGCGAGTAGTGGTAACTGTGAGCAGGCACGTGACCAGTGGCCCACCTGCCATCGCAGCCCGTGGGATGCACCGCACCGCAGCAGGATTTTCCCATAAATGTCCTGCATCGAAACAGCATTGGCAAGCTGCCAGTTAGCGGTCAGCGTGTAGAGTCCCTGACGAATGTCCTTGCACAGAGTTCTAAGCATCGCCTCAAGTGGCCTTCCTAAGTTTCGAGAAGCCGCTACTGCGTTATGCCCACCTGGTCCCACACGCGAGGGCGTTTAGGCACTTCAATGTACATATCGAAGATCCAGGAGTACACGCAGCGTGTGACACCGGCCGTCGCCTTGAAATACAGCACACCAATGTTGAGTGGAGGCAGCTTCTTGTGCACCGCCTGTCAGTTGGCACGACAGGAAGGCCGCATCTGAGCTGCAGGGGCACGCGGTCTTTTCGATTGATGCTGAGCACGCCTATGCATGCTCTTCCAGCGTGCCACCCGCACGTTTCAGTGCCACACCCAGCGTGCAACCCGCACGTTGCCTGAAACAGCCCACCTGCCTGCCGGAGGCTTGCACGGCACTTAGTGATGGCATACTGCACGAAGGTTTACCTGGAGCTCCGGCGGTAGCGAGAGCATGTTCGCCCGGTCATCCCAGATGACGCACTTTTCGTGAGCGGCCCACATGTCCGCCCCTCGCCCCAGGAAGTACGGCAGCGGGTCCTGCAGCACGATGATGTCCGTGTCCAAAAACACCACGTCGTGCCCAGCCGACAGCCCGTTCAGGATGTACTTAATCTTGGCAAACCTGAAGGTTCCAGCGCACATGAAGGCCGCGCCACGCAACGTTAACAAGGTAGCGATCCGAAAAGAGGCAAGGATGTGCCACTGACCCATGCCTATGCCATAACCCAATAACCCATACTGGTGGCCGGTGCGGTCAACCCAGCCCAGACTCACCCTAGTGCGTTAAAGCCTTCACTGTGGAAACCGAACGACCCTGTTGCGGCCTTGTGCTCTGGGTCTCGCACACACTTATGGTCAAATTGGCCGTTGAGTGCTTTGCAGGCGGCCATTGCCGCCTCCGACCATGCGACTAGCACCAGATGCTGGTCAAGCGTGCGCCCTCTATGACGCCCTCCGGTAATCTTGACACGACTGCAGCATTTGTTATTCGGGTTCATGGGTGGCTTGGGATAGGTTGTCAGGGAAGCACGCCTTGGCAAGGCCTGGGCACGGAAGCATTATCACCTCCAACCCACCTTTCACAGTACGGCATAGGCTCATCCTGCGCACTATGCTGATTGTCAAGCCATGAGCATCGCCCGACAACTTTGCCTGCCTCTTACGCCCGACCTGCCTGATTTCCTGCGGCAGCCTACCTAAGGCTCATGAGGAAGACCGGCACTGTCTTGTTGAGGGCCTCCTCGTTCGCCATGCCTAAGAGCACCAGGCTTTTGCGACAAGACAGGTGGCGGATGTCCACTGCGGCTTCTGCCATCGCCGCGAGGAACTCATGTGTGGGCAGCCGCACACCGTGCTGTGGCACGGGGTTGTGGTTGTGGCATGCATGGGGCAGCCCCCACACGAACACACGCATCACACGCATGTCAAAAGTGGGGGCCTGGGCCTCTCTCGCATTTCCCATATCTTGTACAAACTCCCGTCTTGTATTCTGCCTTCTACTCTTGCTCTGCCCTTGCAAGGTAACAACGCATGCGACAGGTGTGATAGTGCGCGCGACCGCCGCGCCACGCTGGCCCGCCTCCGCTGACGCACCTGCAGAAAGTGCGCGTCCGCAAGCCGCGACGCCTTGTTGGCCGCATCCACTGGCTTACATATAACTGTGCTCAGCAACAAGGTAATCACAATTACCGGAAGCGTCGCCCGCAAAATTTGCAAGCAACAGCCCCCGGCTCCCTCCATGGCTCTGGTCGTAATTTCTCTCTACATAGTAGTAATTGATATTAGTATTGACACAATTAACAACCGGAGCTGGTGTGAGGTTGTGCTCGTGAATGTTCGTCTGTCTTGAAATCCAGCGTTCAGCGCCGCAGCGTGCTATTTTATTGCTTGCCTTGAAATAAAGTCCCTATTACAGAGGTTATGACAATGTTCGTGGGGTGACATCCGTACCATGATCTGTCGCCGGCTGACTGCTTGCAACCCCGATGACACGCACGCCAAACATGAACCAGCTTCGGCCATGGTACACGCGCAACACCCCGCACCAGAACACGCATCCCCACACCGTGCATCAGGACGCGCAACCTCACACTGTACCCTATGCAGCCAGTGGCAAGCCAACCGTGGAGAATCCAACCTGTCCGAGCAACCGAGCACGTCAACGTTCCGTAGCATGTACCCGTAAAGCATCTTCGCCCTTCAATGCCCCTTATTGCCGCCTGCGATTCCGTGTGATTACTGCGCTGGTAGAGTTGAAAAAGCCCTCCATCAGCCCCGTCATCAGCTTTGCCTTCTGGTGCGTCAGCCCCGAGCAGGGGAAGTGGCGCATGAGCCAGCTGGAGAAGTGCTCGGGACTGCAGCGCCCCTGCCTGTCCGGCCTGTGGCCTTTGGCAAACTTGCCCACCCGCTCGGGGTCAGTCATGTCCGAATCGGAGAAACTGCAGCCGCAGCCCGGGAAGCAGGCCGACTGGAACAGGCGCGGGTCGAGCACCTGCCAGCGCAGCTCGTGCAGGGCAGTGCATTTGACCATCACCTTGCCATACAGGTCCTGCAGGCAGCAGCGAGCGGCAGCCGGCAGCGAAATGGGGCGAGATTTGAAGCGAGCGCACAGAGGATGGACGGCGGTCATAGCGAAAGACACCACACACAACTGATGCCGAGCGGCAGGGAAGGGTGTGTGCTGTCGATGCATGAATGCCGTTGCAGTTATGGCTAGTCGTTGCGGTGCGCGCACCTGGTCCCACACCCGTGGCCGGTTCAGCACCTCCGTGTACATCTCCATGAGCCTGGTGAAGCCGCGAGAACCAATCCATGGTTAGCGGCAGGCGGAATCGGGCCGAGGCTGTCCTAATCCCAGCGCACATCCACCGGACGAGGGGCAGACATGGCGGGGCGCCGCCGCGGCCCCACCAATAAACTGCAAGTCATATGACCAGGCACAATCAAAAGCTTGCTAAGCAGCGACCACGCACCAGCTGTACACGCAGCGTGTGACACCGGCCGTCGCCTTGAAGTACAGCACACCGATGTTGATTGGCGGCAGCTTCTTGTGAAAGGCCTGGCCGAACACAAGGACATGAGCAGGTGGCGGAGGGTCAGGCAGCAATGCTGTGGCGTGGCGCAAAGCACGTGCAACCAACGCTGGACTGCTGTCAATCGATGTTGTATGTTTCTCCTCCCGCTTCTGCCACCACACAATAACTGTCTAGGCCCGGGCTGTACTAGTGGGCTAGCGGCAAAGCTCAGCCCCTCGCACCTGGAACTCGGTTGAGTGGAAAGACATTCTGTCTGGGTAGATCATGCACTTCTCCATAGAGCCCCACATGTCCGCCCCTCGCCCCAGGAAGTACGGCAGCGGGTCCTGCAGCACGATGATGTCCGTGTCCAAAAACACCACGTCGTGCCCCGCCGACAGCCCGTTCAGGATGTACTTAATCTTGGCAAACCTGAGGGATGCAGCAGTCGGCGGCAACTTTGCCTTGCGTGGCAGATGAGTACCGTATGGAAGCACGATGCGGGGCAAGGAAGACACTCTGTACCCACGCCCAAAGCCCTTGTGCTATTGGCCGTAGCCCCTGGAAAGCCCAAGCGACAGGCCCTGCCTTACCCAAGTGAGTTAAAGCCAGCGTCATGAAAGCCGAAGGAGCCCGTGGCCGCTGTGTGCTCCGCGTCACGGACACACGTGTGTCCGTAGCGGCTGTTCAGCGCTTGGCAGGCCGCCAGCGCTGCCCCCGACCACGCCACCAGCACCAGGTGCTGATCCAGGCTGCGCCCACCATGTTTCCCGTCGGTGACAGGCACGCGTCGGAGGCTCTCCAGGAAGAGGGGAACTGTGTGCTCTAGCGCCTCCTCGTTCGCCATACCCAGCAGCACCAGGCTCTTGCGACACGACAGGTGGCGGGTGTCGACCGCGGCAGCCCGGAGCGCAGCCAGGAACTGACGCGTTGGCAGCTTTGCTCCATGACGGGCAAAGTGCGACTCCGCAAACCTAGCTACCGGGTTTGTGAGCGCCCCCGCGTCCGAAGCTGTTGATGGCACGCAAGCGTGCGCGAGGAGCACGAGCAGCACAACCGCGAATAGACTACATCTAGCGATATTCAACATGCCAAATGCCTTGAATTCGGCTACATTGTCCGGCAACTTCAGCACTAGTTTAATTTGCGGTGAGTGGCAACGCAATCATATCAGTATACGTGATGCGGTGTTTATTGGAATAGATAAGCTTCAGGTCGAGGATGAATCGCAGTTTCGATCCGCCGTGTGGAAACGCTGGCACCCCCGCCCCCGCGTGGGGCTCCCTCATCCACGCCCGGTGCGGCGGCGTGCATCCAAGACAAAGACATTCCTAATCATAAGCCGTCTTGCCTGAGCGGATGACAGCCACGACAGGCAAAATAAGCTAACCCCAAATCCGCATCCTCCATGTATTACGGCTGTTGCTGGCTGTCATCTGCATGAAGTGAAAGGTCCCTGGCATTCAGCATCAAACCCCAATATCGATCGATGTAACATGCTGACGGCTGCTGACATGCGCTATGTTGGTTCTGGCGTAAAGTCGTAAAGATCCCCTGAGGGGAAGGATGGTGTCGTTTTAGGCCGGAGATGGTCCCATATTAGCATACGGCTGCTCCTGGCTGCTCGATTGCCCCTAACAGGCCACGCAAAAGGTATGTGCCACGGTTGACCCACAAGGTGTTCACCCAATTAAGGCTTGTGAGCGTTGCGACTCAATGACTGAGGTCCCTCTTGTAACCAATGCAATCTGACTCACGCTCAAGCAAATGCGTGTCAAGGAGGGTAACGCTCGGTTGTTTGGCCATGTCCACGCGCGTCAGGTGACCTTGTTCAGCAATGCCAATTGTTGCAGTGGCACTCAGGTGGGTAATCCTATCCTCGCAGTTTTGCTAAGAGGGGCCAGCGTCTGACGAGAATCCACGACATTGTACGTTTGCGCCTGGCGCTTGATGCCCGCTACCCTGTTTTGCCATCCTGCAACACCATCCTGGCTTCACATTCCGCAGACACCTCGTCTTGGCAAATCTTGCTTCACATTCCACACATACCCCATGTCATCCCGCAGCCTCTTTCGGACTGCGGCTACCCCGCATAACATTGTAGTCCGCTGGCACCCTATAGCGGCTGCACTCCAGCCTCGGGTGTAGTTCCCTCCGGTGCATCTGGTAGGACGGTTTCACCGGTATGAGCCACTGTAGCTGGGGCCGGCAGAGGGGGCGATATGGGGCGCTCAGGACGCGCAGGCAGGACCGACGTGTCAGGTGTCGCTGACGGGGGTGGCGGCGGTGGTGACAGCGGCCGGAGGGGCGGCGCGAACGTAGCGAACATTAGCTCTTCCGCCAGCGGCGCCGCCAGCGCCACGTGTCGCGGCGTCATCATCGCTGCAGCCGCCGCCGCCGCCGCAGCTGCAGCTGTGGGCGTGGTGGGCAGCACGTCCCTATCAGCCACGGCGGCTGCGGCTGCGGGCTCCTCCAGACCCTGCGCCGTGAGCCCGCCGTGGTCTGACACGCCCCGCCCGCGCTCCCATGTGTGCCCTGGGCCAACCCCTGCTCCGGCATCCACAAGCTCCTGTGCGTACTCGTGCTCCAAGACACCGCTGCCCACCCTACGACCGCCGACATCATCATCACCGCCATCGCCGGCAGCTGCCTCCAGGTCAGGCTGCATGCGGTGCCGGGCCTGCCCTCCGCTAGGCAGCGCGAACGCCGCTGCCACATTGTGCAGCGCCTGCATGAACACAGCCTGCGGCCCGCCAGTGGGCTGTGGCTCGTCTGCTGTGTTCTCATTCGTGGCGGCTGTGCTCAGAACCGCTGCGGCTGTGAGGCTGGACATCGGTGTGCCCAGGCTGGCAGTCCTACGGGGCCACCGCCGCTCCTGGTGCGGCTGGGAGCCCTGCTGCTGCTCGAGCGCACCGACCGGGCTGTGGCCCTGGCCTGCTGTGTGCATGGCAGCGACTGACGGCCCTGGCCTAGGCGCTGGTGCTGCTGTGCCGGGAGCGGATAGCCGATGCGGCGGCAGTGGGCGCGTGGGCATGGGGCGCAGCAGCTGCAGCTGCGCCTGCGGCTGCGCGTGCGGGTCGGGTGCACTGCCAGCATATGGCGCCCCTTGCAGCTGTACCGACGGCGCGAGTGTTCCCTGCGGCCACAAGGCCTGGTCCGCCAGCGCCACTCCGACCGCGGCCATAGCCCCAGGGCCAGAAGCAACGCCGCTGGCTGACGACAGCAGCAGCGCCGGCTGCTGCTGAAGCGGCGCCGGAGCCTGCAGCTCGACGTCACCTGTGACTGTGGCTGTCACGCCACGGCTGGCTGCTCCCAGCCCGACGGAACGCAGGCCCGACAGCTCGACCACCCTGCTCACTGCTGCGGCGCTGGATTGCTGAGCGCTCGGCGTCAGCATTACAGCTGAAGCCGCGGCGGACAGCGCAGTGAACTGCGGCCCCACCATGGACGCCGCAGCGGTGGGTGGTGGCGATGTGGGTCGGGAGGGCGGCTGCAACGGCGGCTGCGCGTGAGCGTGCGGGTTGACGACTGCTGCCAGGGTGGCCATTAGCCCAGTGGCCCGGCGCGGCACCGTGCCTGAAGATGCGCCGCCGCCACGACCTGAGCCGCCACCTGCTGCTCCTGCCGCGCCGGCTCCCACGACGCCACCGCCGCCGTACACGACGCTATGAGCATGTACACACATGCACACGTGCAGTCAGTTCATGTTCTGTCCAGTTGTCAGCAAGCACACCCGGAGAACGCAAGAACGCTCGCATACAAGCTCCGTAGGTAGGCCCCTAGCATGGCGGCGACACGGACGCCATTCGCACCTGCTGTACGGCAGAACGGCAGTACCGCCCCACCGCCATGCGGCGCCGCCACCGCCGCCTCCCAGGTTGGCGTGCGGCGTGTCGTACACTCCGTCGGGCATCATGCCGCCGGCGCCGGCCGCAGACGTGTGCACTGCCGGCAGCAGTGAAGCACTTCCATCGCTGATCTCGTCGTACGCCCCTTCTCCGCGCAGCCCTGCCGAACCCGCCTGCAACGCGCCGCTTGGGTACTGCTGCAGCTGCTGTCCCGACTGCAGCGGCGCAGGCAGGCCACCCGGTGCATCCCCGGCAACACCGCCCAGCCGCTGCCCACTGGGCACGCGCGAACGAATGCTGCCGGCGTGCCGCCGCCGCAGTCCCATGCTGGTGGAGGCGACGGAGGCAGCGGCCGAGATTCCCCCATCAAAGCCGCCGCCGCCTCCCAAGGCGGCGCCTAATTCGTTGCTATCCCGCGGCGGCCGTGTGGCGTTGGCGGCCCTAAATTGCGGCAGGCTGGATGAGGCCAGCCGTGCACCCGCCAAGGAAGATGCTGCATTGCCAACGGACCTGCCCACCCTGGTCCGGCCGCCGGCGCCGCTGGCGCCAAGCAGCGGCGCGCTGTCTCGCGCGCCGGCGGTAGCCGATGGGTACAATGGACGGCCGCCCTCAACCGCCCTCAGCCGCTTGCTCGTGCGGCGCGCACTTTGGCCGCCGTCCGTGCCGTCAGCGGGTTTGGCAGCTGCGTCGCCGGCGCCGTCGCCCTCCGGGCCGTCGCCGCCACCCTTGCCGTCCGTACTCACGGCCCCATGGCCCTGCCTCCCCATCCCCATCCCCGCCGCCGCGTCCTCCTCATCCTCGCTGCTGTCCTCCCCCTCCTGGTCGCCCTCAAGCAGCTCGTCACCATCCCCCACATCCTCCTCGCCCTCGTAACCCCGCCGCCGCTGCCGCCCCGGCTGCGCCTGCTGCTGTGCCGCCAGTAGGCTCTGCAGCTGCTGCTGCTCGCGCTCGGCCAGGCGGTAGGCCACGCGGTAGGCGTTGGCGGGAGCCAGGTCGGAGCGCGTGATGAGGCCAATGATGGGGATGTTGGGCGCAGTGACTGCGGAGTGCGGGTGTGGTGGGGAGCCGCGGTGGGGTTGGGACACTTCGTAAAGGGTGGTCATGGGCGGCTTTAGCCAGGCGGTGGGTAGATTGTTTAGGACAGCCGTATGTGGGTCATGGGAAAGGAGTCTGCACTCAAGTAGACATGCTCGCGCAGCGCTGCGTGCCCGGGATGCTCCAAGGCACGCACGAACGCATGCACTGTTGCTGTATACCAAACGCAGCTACGCATGCGCTCGTTTTACACACTTTCCGTAGTGTTTCCTTCCCTTTGTATCCTCACGCACGCACACCCAAGCGCGCACCGAAGATGTGGTGGAGGCCGAGGCCGCGGAAGAGGCGGTAGGTCCGGGCAAGTGAGGCCGTGGCAGGCACCACGTACGGCACACGCTGCGTGTCGCCGTGTCAAATACGTGGCGTCAAGATGGTATCCAGCATTTGTTACGGAAGCGGCGGCGGGTCACTGTCACGCACCAGTAGCTACGGCATGGCCTATACTAGGCCTCTCTCTTCGCGTCTCCCTTGTGACATATACACACCAACCCCGGCCGTGCTGACCTGCATGTAGTGCCGCAGGTCAAGGCAGCCCTCCAGGTCCGACGGGCTCAGCCGGCTCAGCAGCTTCTCCTCCCCAGGCCGGTCGGCGGGGGCCTGGTGGCGGCGGCAGGCGAGCACCGCGGCAGCAGCAGCAGTGGTGTTTGCGGCAGGCCCGGGCATTCGGTTGGAGAGCACCCGTGGCCATGCGCATAAAGGTTATACGCACACACGCCCCCACTCGCGTCAGATGACTCAGTGCACACCGTGCCACCGTGCAGCACGCGCCGAGGTGAGCAGCTCGCCTAGGCACCTGCTTCCGCCATACCGTACATGCACGCCGCGCACAGGTCCTGCAGAAACAGGACCCCACTCCCGTCCCCTCCCCTCCCCTCCAATCCGCACGGCACCCACCTTGGCTGGGTAGTTGTCCACCGCATCCAGCAGCCGCACCGCCCGCTGCCGACTCATGGCCGAGCGCCGGCCGCCCAGCCACTCCGTCGGCTCCTGACGCCGCTGCCCCTCCTTGTTGCTGTCAGCTACGGCGCCCTTGCCACCAGCGGCTGCGCCCGGCATGGCGGCCGCGCCGCCTGCGGCCGGCGCAACGGCCGCCGGCGCGTAGCCGCGCCAGGGCTGCAGCAGCCGCTGCCACACCCACCAACCGCGTGTGGGTGCAGGCTGGCAGGCTGCAGGGTCGGAGCACGTGGAGGAGGCCGTGGAGGCGGTGGCCAGGCGTGGCGCCGTTGATGACGCGGCCGCCAGATCGGCCCTCATCTCCAGCAGCTTCAGAAGGACGCTGCGGCTGATCACGCCTACGATTGAGGGCGGTGCCGCTGCCGCTGGCGGCGGCGGCTGTGGCACCGCAGCCGATGCCCGTGGCAGCGGCGTGGCCGGCGGCGTCGTCCCGACGACAGCGGCGGCGGCAGCGGCGGCATGAGGCAGCGCGGTCGCCGAGCCGTTGGCTGCTGGCGGCGGTGACAACGGCCGCTGCGAGGTGACGGTGGCGGCTGCATCGGCAGGCCCTTCGGGAGGCCCCGCAAGGTGCCTGCGGCTTGACGGCGGCGCTGCCGGCTGCTGCGCCGAAGTCTGGAGCGCCAGCGGGTGCTGCGTGCCGGTACTGTCGGCAGGTTGGGCATGCGGGCGTGCAGGGGGCAGCGGGGGGCGTTGGTTCGGGCCCGCGGTAATCGGCGGCTGGGGTCCCGCGCGCGCTGCCGAGACCTCCGATGGAGGCGGTTGCGCGAACGCTGACAGCAGTGTCAGGTGCCCCAACAGCACCTGCGGCTCCTGCTGCGGGTGCTGCGCCTGCGCCTGTGCGTCAGTGCCCCTAACGGCGCCACCGTTATCGGCGCCCTCTGCAACGGGGCCCGGCACACCAGCCGCGCTGGTGCCCTCGGCGGGGCCGCCGCCTCCACCATCAGTCCCCTGCGGTAGCCCGCTGCTGTCGCCGTGCTCCACTAGCAGCGCACTCCTCTCCAGCTGCGCTGAGGCCGCGGCGCCAGCTGCCGAGCCTTCGGCCCCATGCGCGCCGTCAGGCAGGCGGCTAGCTTTGGCTGCTGGCGGCGGCGACGCGCCGCGTGCGCTGGGGCTGGCGGCCGCGCCCAGGCTGCCCACGGCAGCGCTCAGGGGCACGCGCGGGAGCGCCGCGGCGGCAGGCATGAAGAAATTGTGCGCTGGTGGGTGCTCCTGTGGGTGCTGAAGCTGGCCCGGGGCCTGCAGCGGGGATGCGCTGCTGCGCCCGGCGGTCGCGGCCGAGGACCGAGCCACAGCCGCGGCGTCATCATCGGATGCGATGCCCGAGGTGGGCGTGGGCTTTCGCGAGGGGTTTGCCGAGGGCGTGGCTGACGGCGGCCGTTGCGGCGTCGCGGTGGCGCCCGCGGCCGGACTTGCGGCTTGCTGGGCGCCCGCGGGCGCAGCGGCCGGCGCAGTCACGTCGGTAAGAGGGAAGGTGGAGTAGTGGGGCCATCTGCGGCAAGGAGGCAGCATTGGACGCGTGTTAGGGGTTGCGGCGTGGGGTTGCGGGCGCTCGGGTACCGCAGCCGGGGATCGGCGCCGGTCCACGTGCGGGGCCGGATGCTATGATTGAACCCCTCTTCGCACGTTGTAGCCTTCCTCTGCCTAGCTATCGTTTTCCCCTGGGCCGTGTCTTAGCGTCTCGTCTATGCGGTAAACGGTGAACAGACCCCGCCTCCAAACTCCAAAGCCCGCGTTGCCAGCAGACCGCCCCAGGCACACTGGCCCGCTCCTCACCTCCTCAGCGACTCCACCAGGTCGCCGATGCGCACCACTGCCGGCAGCGTCACCAGCTGCGGTGGGCGGTGGGTGGGTGGATTGTGAGAAGCTAGCGGAGGGAAAGCAAACGGAGCAGTGACCGATGTGGGTCATTGCCAAACGGCCGCACATAGCGTGATGGCGTTGCCTTGTGCGACACTTACACTTGGCGGTTTGCATCATGAGAAAAATTCTACCGCCAGTGCCCAAAATGAAACGAGCGGAAGCGGAAACACACGCGTTACAAACACGCACAGTGCCGAGCCCAGTTTCCTCGTGCTTTTCTGAACGCGCTGGCTCCCACCTGGCTGCTCATGACGTCGCCGGCCGCCAGCGCCTGCTGCAGCTTGATGTCCACGGGGTCGGCCGGCTCCGCCTCCAGGTAGGGGTAGCCGGCGCGCGCAATGGCCACGTCGAAGATGCCCGGCTGCAGCGCGTCCGCCACCATCTGGGGAGGAGGCGGCAACACGTGTGTGCCCGGCGGTTGTGCGTGCATGGTTGCGGGCGCACTCTGGGCTGCATCATGGGCTGCCAAGCGGTTGGAAGGAGCGGAGAGAGCCTGCCTACGCCTATGGGCGGCCAGCCCCCAGCCCCCAGCCACGCTGCCCCCAGCCGCACCTTGGCCACAAAGGTGGTGACGATGAGCGGCACCGTCAGTGCGGTGGCGCCGGCCGTCTCCATCACCAACACCGTGTTGCAAAGCAGCATGCGGCTCACGCCGCCCAGCACCGCCCCCGCGCCCACCACCGCGTAGGAGCTGAGGCAGATGGACACCGCCGGCGCCGTGGCGGCAGCGGCACCGGCGGCGCCACCGAGGGATACGCTGGCCGCCAGCGGCGCGATGCGGGCGGCGATGGCACGCACCGCACGGCCCACGAGGCGCCCGCCCGCGCCGCCGACCTGTTGTCAAAATGGAGGTGGTGTACCGTATGGTTGGGTGATTTGTTTTTTGGATGTGGTACAAGGTGCCCGCTAATGGAAGGACGTGAGTTTGTGCTCAAGATGCCAGTGACCCCAATGCATGAGGGCATACCACAACACACGGGCGCACCCAAACCGCCATCATGCCAGAACCCCAAGAATCCACATCCCCAGCCCTAAGCACGTACACACAGAGACCAACAAACTCCCCTTTCGCTTTCCTAACTTTCACCCACGCACCAGCAGCGAGGGCACGAACAGCCCGGTGACGGCTCCCACGCCGAATGTGGCGGTCATGAACAGCCACGCCAGGCTGCTGAGAGCCGCCAGCGCGCCGGGGGCGAACAGGAAGTTGGTACCGTCAGGGAACTGCGAGGCGACAGATGGCAGATGGCAGGTGGTAAGTTGAAGCACGCAGCGGCGTCTCGCTCCTCGCTCCCCGCTCACGCTCCCCGCTTCCCGGTTCCATTCCCCCCGCTCCCACTCCCCGCTCCCAACCCCGCCTCCCCACGCCCCCGCCCCCCACCTTCCACGCCACCTCTTCCCCCCATACCTCGAATTGGAACAGAAGGCTGATGGCTGTCATCTGCGGCAGGAAGAACAACATGCCGTAGGAGCTGTAGCTGCCGGCCGGGCACCACAGCTGCGGATACAAGCCCGCGTACAGCACCGTGGGCGTGCGCGCCAGCGCTTCCGCGCCGCCCGCAGGGCCGCCCGCCGCCGCCTGCTCCTGCACGTAATGCTCATCCACCAACCCGCCGCCATCGCCAGCATCGGTGCCGCTGGTCGCGTTGGGGCCGCCGGGTCCTGATGAGGCAACCAGGCCGAGCTGCGACAGGTACGGCCGCGGCGGTACGGGCAGGCAGGGGGAGAGGTACGACGGCAGCAGCCAGGCGGTGGCGGTCAGCGCTGCCAGCAGCACAACCTCCGCCACGCGGCGGGCGGGGCGGGCGGGCGGCACGAAGCGCTTGCGCAGCGCGGTGATGCGGTTGTTGACGGCCACCATGGCCGCGCCCGCCAGGCCGCCCGCCACACCCATGAGCGCGAAGATGGGCAGCTCCCAGGCGTAGTACCAGAAGCGGCCCTGGAGGGCGGGCAAGGGAAAGGAGTAGGGTCAAATTCATGATTACGGTAGTTCTAGTTAAGAAGGGGCGGTTTGGGCGCATGCGCACTTGGGTGATGGGCACGGACAGGCCGTTGTGATCTGGTATCACCCGCTGCATGTGCGTCTGAGGGCGGCTTCAGGCAGTAGGTTTGCGCCCATGCAGACGAGAGCACCGGGGCGCAGGATTCCCCACCCCACCGGCCCCTGCCCCTGTCCTTCACCCTGTTCCAACCCTGTGCCGCCAGGCGCACCTTGGTGGGCACCTCGTTGAGCAGCGCGAACTGCTGCGGCGCCGTGAAGGCGGTGCGGTACAGGTCGGGGCCGTGCCACAGCGCGGCCGACAGCAGCAGGCTCACCTGAAGGGGGAGGAGGAGCCGGAGGAGGAGGAGTAGTAGTAGTAGTTTTGGTGCTGGTGAAGGTGCATGGTGCTGGCATCCATGTGCAGAGGAAGGCGTGCAGGTGCTGGCGTGTTTCTCTCATAGCAATCGGGTAAGGAGCTGATGGCAAGGGTGCTGATGCATAAGCAGCGCCGCGTCTGCTGCACTGCCTTGCATTGCCCACCCACACATACTCACAAAGATGGCAATACCCGCGGCCAGGAAGGCATGACTCAGCATACTGGCGCTGTAGAAGGACGAGCCCTGCGGGGTTACAGGTGTTGTGGGGCGGGTGAACGAAAGGAGGGCCGGCGAATTGGACTAGTACCGGCGCTCACCGTCCCACCGGGCCCACACCCTGCACGAGCCCCAAGATGAGCCCACCTGTTCAACGCTGAACAGGATGCCACCGATGGGTGCTCCGAAGGCGGAGGATACACCTGCACGGTGCAGGGCCGAGCCGACAACGTGGCAGCATTCCAAAACACATAATCTTCAACATAGACCATCATAATTGCGTTTCACCCTTCCTCTCCCAAACTCGATCCAGACTGGAAGGCCTCGGGCCGCCGCACCTGCCGCCGCGCCCGCCGCCACATGGTCGCGGTGGCTGACCGCCGAGCGGAAGTAGCGCCCAAAGCGTGTGCTGCGGACCACATGCATGCCGTACATACAGGATTCGGGCAGAGGAAGGCACGCACTTTAAGGGCTGATGGGACCTTCTGCCCGCCGAGCCCTGCAACCCTTACCCAACCGCGTCTCATTCTGCTTGGGTACGAATATGTCTGGCCCCTTCCCCCGCGGCATGCTTGGCCGCACTCACCGCAGCACCGCCCGCCAATGGCCGCCGGTGGCTCGCGTGAGGGTGGTGGAGCCCAGGCCCGCCACGCCACCGCCAATGATGGCGCCCACGTGTGTGAAGGGGCCCTCCTTGCCCACCACCAGCCCCGCCGCGATGCTGAAGAGCACCCCGAAGGCCTGCATGGAGACAAGGTCAGGCGTGGGCAAGGAACACCCGAAGCGTACGGCAAGCGTGATGGAGCTTCCCTTGCAGCACCACGGCATCAACATCCCCGTCGCGCCGCGGCCGCTGCGCCACCGGTTCTTCGAAGGGCCAGTAGCGACCACGTACTGCACACCTCGGCTCACGTGTCACCAAGCTACGCAAAAGTTGAGTGTCACACCTTTGCAAAGAAGGTGCGGATGGTGAGCAGGCCGCGCACGTGGATGCCGTTGAGGTAGCACCGGATCTCTGGGATGCCGCTGCCGGCCGCCTGCGGGCTGACGTAGCTGCCCAGGATGGCGGCGGTGGCGGAGTACAGCACTGCGGTGCAAGGGGAAGCCGTCTGTGAACAAGAGGGAATAAAAAACCCCACGCTTGAGGTGCCGACGCCCAGGGGTTGCGGGGGGGATGAGGTGGAGCGTGTCTGTTTCGTCGTTCAAAGGACGGGCGAGGAGCGGTGTGCGTGACACATGCTGCAGCTGCCCACCCTGCCACACGCGCACCTGTAAACGCCATGTACACGCAATAGGGAATGCCGAAGCCGCCGCCGGACGTGATGAACTTGAGCGTGGTCTCAAACTTCCATTTGTTCAGCCTGCGTGCATGTGTTCCGCGACCTCGAGGAGCGAAGGAGCTGAGCGGTGCTGCAAGACCTCACGTGTTGTGTGGCTGCGTCAACAGCGTTGCGCATGTCCGCATTGGGCCGGTGGGTGCCGGCCACGTGCGGCGCAGCGCGGCAACACGCTCCAGTCGCCCGCCCGTGGCTAGTCCCGCGCCACGCCCTGACACAACGCACAACGCCCCAGCACGCCACACCACACGCCAACACGCCGCATCACACCACACGCCAGCACAGCACAGCGGCGCGTCGCCTGACTCACATGTAGATGCCCTGATTAAACAGGAAGCCGGCCTGCGCAGCGCAGGCGCGAACACAGGTCAGCGCGTAAACAAACGCACAAAATCCCAAGCGCGCAAAACCGCACAGGTACAGGGTCATCGGCAGCAGGCCGCTTGAACGCCGGGAACGGCACGCCCGCGATCCACGATCCGGCAGTCAGCACGCGCGCCTGTGACCAGGGACGTCAACCCGCCGCTTTGCCTCCCCGGCACTGCCACTCTTCGCACCGCGCCATGCCTCTCCGTGCCGGCACCTCCCAGCACCTCACTTATGGCACATCGCACTATAGCCCCGCACACGCACCAGTCCCCTCACGAACATCACACCACACATGCACAAGCCCCTCGCACTCACCACGCCGTTGAGCAGGCCAATCACCACCGTCAGCGCCCAGGAGAACGCCGCCTCAGCCGCGAACTGCCGCGGTGTGGTGTTGAGGATGAGCGAGCGCCGCAGGTCGGATTCCCCCACCTGCACCGGAGCAGGACACGCCACGACACGTCGGCCCACAGCGAGTTACGGCAATAAAGACGCGGTCGGTCATGTGCACGTGCTAGCTGCGCAGCGCTGTGCGAGCTAGCTGCCGCCATGTTGCGTGCTGGGCGTGTTGAGAACCCCACAGCGTGAGCAGCTTGCAGGAGTTAATCCGGAGCCCACAGCAGCCCTTTCCATTCGCCCAACCCAAGCGGCATCTCCAGAAAGCATTCCTACTGATGCACATGCAGCTCCAGGCTCCTTCGGGCCCTCCCCGAGATTTCCACTTGTTGGACGGCCGGCCCTACCGCGTAGTCGTTTGCTCGGTAGCGCGGGAACTTGGAGAGTAGCGTCTCGGCCCGTCTGAGCCGCCGCTGTGCCTCCCGCACCTCCCGCTCCGCAGGCACCAGTGCTGCCGCGCCCCCGGGAGCTGCCGATGCGGCTGCCGCTGCCACCACCGCGACGCCACCATTGTGCGCCCCCGGGTAGGAACCTCCGGGGTACGCATCGCAGCCGTGGGCGGAGGCGACGGCAGCTGCGTACGCGCCAGAGCCCCCGTCCAACTGCCCATCCATTTTGCCCACCTTCCGTTTTTAGCTCATGAACGGGTCAGAACTCGCGAGCATCTACGGGCGTGCGCGATTCCACTCGAAAACCACGTTCCCAACCTTGGGCCACATCATAATACTGATACCGTCGTTTAAATATATGCGAGTCAGGTCTATGGCTTTTTTTTCAAGCAATGGACAAACGGTCACTGTGCCGACGTGGATTGCAACATCGTTCGGTTAATAGGAGAAGAGGTTTATATCTTCAGTAGAAGCTTCGGGCTTTTCAAACGCTTGACGCGTGGGAGCAAGCGAGCTTTGGATCCTGCCTGGATCTAGAGCAGTCTTGAACTCGTAGCCCCAATACCCTTTGCCCCGCAGCAGTCGCCATCGGAGCGACACACCCAATGGGAAGAGTGGGATGGAAACAATCCAAACATAATCTTCCATCGCCGCCCTGTCCCTGCCAGCATGTGCATGTGGCACTTGCGGCGGTGGCATCTGGCATGAGGCGCTTGCGCTTTACAGCGCATTAGTTCCTCGCACATTCTCTGTTAGCTGCGCTAGTTTGCACTCCCCGCACACACACATACACCCACACCCACACACAATCCCTCACGCAGCCTTGGTGGCCAGCCGCAACAAGCCCACATTGGACAATTCTTGTTCATGTACCGCACACGCCCAGGCAGGCGGCGGGGCGGCCGCAAGGGCGGGCCCCGAGCGGGCGGGCGCGGCGCAGCAGGAGGCAGACTGGCAGGTGCGGCAGGCGCCGGCTGGTCGCGGGGCAGGACTACCGGATGACGGTTGTGGACTTGTGGGTGTTGGTGCCGTGTCTGTAAGCGAGGAAGCTCGCCAACTTGCCAAAGGCTGGCGTTTAGCGTGGCCTACCTTGGCTTGCGCACCCGCACCCACTCAAGTACACACGCAGGCTGAGGCTGCGAAGGAGGCTCGGCTGAAGTGCCCTCACGCCTTCCCGCTGACCCACCTCATCTCCTTCCCTGGTCTCCATCTTCCACCGCCTGCGGGCCTCGGTGCCGAGCCTGGGATCCTTAGCTACCAAACATCAAATAAGGCAGTCAGAATTCCGGAATTCCCGACCTGTCCTCCGTTGCCGGTTTTTTGCTGACGTAGACCCGCACTGGCATACCGTCCCTCGTTACAACATTTCAATTCCACAAGATCGATCTCTAATGCCGTCCTTGGAACTACCCCGCCGCGCTAGATAGGTGCGCACCTCCATAACCGCATGTTGACCCAGCCACACCCCGGTCCGCCAAACAAATGCACCACGCCCCAGCCCACCACGCATGCGGCATGCCTCGAAGTACGCTCACCATATCACGGTGGCAATTCTTATGTACGTTATGTATGCGAGAGCGAGCAAGGCCCGAGTCCACCAACCGCCCGCGTTGCGGCCGGCCACAGACTTGTTCCTACCTGCCCCACCGTTTCAAATGTTTGCGACTGTCCAGAGCCTACCCCAACTCCTGTCATGGACGGCCCCACACATTGCCGTGCCTAGATATACACCTACTTGAAGGCGGAAACGCGCCGCCTACTTCCTGGTTTCTAGTACTCGCGATACCACTGCCTATTGGATGGCCTCTGCGCCACTCCTTCAGCGCTATTAATGCCGCCTCTGCCTCCACTTCCACCTCCGCGTTCCACCCAGCCCGGAGGTCTAGGCCCAGATGGCCAGGATGCACATGGAGCTAGCCCCGAGGAACAGTGCCAGGAAGCTGAGTAGCCGGGCACTGGCGCCGCCGCTCCGCGAGCCCGGCACGAACCTGCCCATGTCCTCCGCCACCAGCTGCACCAGGCTGATGTACAGCAGCATGCCGCCCGACACGCCGTTCAGGGTGCCCTGCACGGCGCGGGCGGCCTCCGACTCGGCGTCATAGCTGGAAGCAATGGCCATTCCCACAGCAATGCCCACCGGGCACGTCAGGCTGTAGATGAGGATCATGGTGACGCCCTTGCGGGTGCTGAAGCCGCTGCGCAGCAGCACAGACGCCAGCGAGATGCCCTGCGAGAGTCAGGTGAGCAAGCAGAAGCTGAGCCATGTGAACAGGAAGCAACAGCATGCCGTGTGTTGGGCATCATGTACCCAGGCCTCACTCCCTGCCCCTGCCCATGCCCTCTACCTCCATGTAGCCACGCACCTCCCAAGCAACCGCCGATCCCCGCTGCACCGCGAGTCTCTCGAGATCCTTCCGCCTTGTGCCCCGTTGTTATCAACATGGTGCAAACACCCCCGCCCGACAACGGCCTCACCTCCAGGAATTGGTGGAAGCTGAGCGCAATGAGCAGCGCCCGCACCTCCACCAGGCCGGTGGTGTTGACGCCCAGGCTGATGCCGATGATGATGCTGTGAAACACGCAGCCCAGCTCTGTGTGGAGGTGTGGGTGGGGGTGAAAGTGGGCAGGTAAAAGTGCTGCATGCGTGCAATTGCAGCACTAGCAGTGCGAAGTAAGGCCAGCATCGCAGCAATGTTTGAACTCCGCATTCTAACGCCCCCTTGCATGCCTGTGCCCAACATGTTAGGGCCCCGCCCGGGCGTGGAGCGTTGGACCCCTCCCGCTCAGTTTGCTCACCAAACATGTACGCCAGAATCTTCAGCCGCAGCGAGCCCGACGCTGCTTGCGTGTTTGTGGGAAAGGTGCTGGAGAACCAGTTACCCGCCGAGCCGCGCGACACGCACACGTGGCTGTGCCCCGGCTCTCCCGCCGCCTTGCCCTCCGCCACCACCACCGCCATGGCCGGCTTCATCGGCACGCTGCTGCTGTCGCCGAGCACGCCGCAGCTGGGGTCCGCCGCTTCGCAGTTGCTGCTGGTCTGGGCACTGGCGCGCTTGGCTGCGCCGCAGGCGGTTGCGCCCACCTCGACGTCCGTGCCGGAGCTGGGCAGCATCGGGAAAGCTGCGGCCGCCGAGTCGGCGGCGGAGGCGTGGCTGTGCGGCCCGTGCATGATGATGTGCGCCAAGTGCTCCAGGAACACCATCAGTGCCACGCCAAACAGCACGCACACGCCGCCCAGCGGGTACTCGATGCCCCCAAGACCCACCATATCCTCCACGGCCTCTGTTGTGTGTGTGCGTGAGGAGGGGCAATGGGGGAACGTGAGAAAGGGACGGCACCGGCACCAGCAGGATGGAGGGAAGTGGGCAGTGTCCGTAGCGGGGTGTTACACCGTGTTAAATCACCGCTCCCTCAATCTAAACTACTGTCTCGTCGGGGTGCATTTGTTTCTGTTCCTAGTTTTGAGTGGACACCTGTCCGCCGCAACAGGAGGTGTATCGCAAGGGGCCAGGGCCCGCAACCGTCCGCCGCAACCATTGCACGAGCGAGCTGTGACACCCACCGGCGATGCTCACTAGGTTAACGAGGACGCACTCTGGCCCCACAACCCTGCTTGCCTGGAATGATATGCACCAATGGAAGTGCTAGAATAATGCCGGCCGCGAACGAGCGGACAAGTAGCGTGAGCATCCCCTCCTGGTCGCGGAAGATCTGCATGTAACACAAAGGGAGCCATGATGCAGGTATTGCAATTAGTCAATGTTGGAGTCACCAAAAGCCCGACTCGGATAACGACCCTGCGCCAACCATTCTTGCTGTTCCATCGCAACCTGTCCGCGTCCCCCCATGTCCCCCATCTGCAACCCACGTTGAGAAAGAGGGGTGGTACGCCTCCGAGAACACCAGCAGCGAGGATGACAAAGATGGAGGCGATTCTGAGCGCCTGCGTGTTCTCCGCCTTCGCAAACAACTCTTGTGGCGAGAGGACATCTGAGCTAGTCCCTGGTTGTGCCACGGCATCCAGAAGCACGCGCCCAGCGCTTAACAAGGACATTTTGGAACACGAACTCGGCCAAATGGGGGTATGTAGACAAGTGATTAATGTGCCAGCAGCTAACAACAAAGCTTATGAGCAGTCATGTATGGGGCAGACAATGAATACGGCAAATGGCCAAGCAAAATGTCCGGCTCGTTGTAACCGGTACCGGTCTTCCGTTACTGACGCGTTTGTTAGTACCACCTGTTCGTATCTGCACCTGCACCAAATTATACAACTCGGGCTGCTTGATACAACCGGGCCTGCTGTGACATAAAGGCTATATGTTGCAGTCTAACAATGAACGAGCGAGGCTCATGGGCCCGTCGCCACGCGGGTACCACTCCGGGGGTCAAGGGCGGGATCGCAAGGTCTATGCCCAGACTGTCGCCCCGACCATGAATTGACATCCCATTACGCATAATAAGGTCCCTGGATGGTGCTCGGGCATAATTTTGAGCGAGAGCTCAAGTCGAAATGCTGTATGTCGCGCTCGCCAGGACCCCGCCAACTTAGCCTGAAGCTATTTTGATTACATCTATACGAGAATTAATGTCGACGGCAATAGATTCAGGCCCCAAACAGCGCATATGCGAGATATGGGCTTCGGTCAATTTCGCGACTTGAGCCCCGATAAGCATAATTTGGACCTTTGCCGACCACTTCTGGCTGATGATGATGTTGGTTATGTACCTACAGAAAGGCGGTGTCTAATCCGTGCGGTAGGATTTGCCCCGGGGCAACGTCCAACGTGCGGGTTTGGCTGGGAAAACGCACCCCCCGGACGGCAGCCCAGTTTTCACCACGGGCAATAGCTCGTACAAGAAATCTAACTAGCCAGGCGGATAGAGCGCTATCGAATTGTGGGGGGTAGGTCGGGTCAGCATCCTTGTACGAGTTATTGCTCACAGTGAAAAGGCCCGCGGAAGAAGAGACTCCCCTAGACCCCATCCAGCCGCCTGGTGGTACCCGCGTGCCCGTCGCTCGTCTGCCTACTCCCATCCACGCCATGCAGCGCCATGGCACCCGGTTCGTGCTGGTTCAAAGCTCCACGGGATGATGCGCAAACCTGGCTAACATTTGTACAAATACACAATAGCAACGACAGTAGCATAGGGCTCTAAAAGCCTCTCGCGAGCGAGATGTCTGGACGAGCCGCGCAGGGCATGCAAGGGCGGGTAGGGCAGCAGGCGGCGCTAACAGCTTTACGGCTTACAAGCACTCAGCAAAGGCGCGCGCGCGCGGACACAGACGGTGAATGCTGAGCTGTGTGACACTCAAGCGTGACATGCTGACGACTCGACAGCACCGCGGACGTGGCATCATGTATGCCAGCAATCGCAGCGACGTGGCACGGTGTTCGGCTTTGTTGACTTGAGCAGCATTGAGAAGTAATGAGGATGAGGACGAGAAGTAATAAGGATGTGCGTAGGCTGGCTGCCGGTGCTCAGGGCACGCGGGTACCACTCCGGGGGTCAAGGGCGGGATCGCAAGGTCTATGCCCAGACTGTCGCCCCGACCATGAATTGACATCCCATTACGCATAATAAGGTCCCTGGATGGTGCTCGGGCATAATTTTGAGCGAGAGCTCAAGTCGAAATGCTGTATGTCGCGCTCGCCAGGACCCCGCCAACTTAGCCTGAAGCTATTTTGATTACATCTATACGAGAATTAATGTCGACGGCAATAGATTCAGGCCCCAAACAGCGCATATGCGAGATATGGGCTTCGGTCAATTTCGCGACTTGAGCCCCGATAAGCATAATTTGGACCTTTGCCGACCACTTCTGGCTGATGATGATGTTGGTTATGTACCTACAGAAAGGCGGTGTCTAATCCGTGCGGTAGGATTTGCCCCGGGGCAACGTCCAACGTGCGGGTTTGGCTGGGAAAACGCACCCCCCGGACGGCAGCCCAGTTTTCACCACGGGCAATAGCTCGTACAAGAAATCTAACTAGCCAGGCGGATAGAGCGCTATCGAATTGTGGGGGGTAGGTCGGGTCAGCATCCTTGTACGAGTTATTGCTCACAGTGAAAAGGCCCGCGGAAGAAGAGACTCCCCTAGACCCCATCCAGCCGCCTGGTGGTACCCGCGTGGCTCAGGGTGCTCCCAAGCTGACATGACGCTGGCCAGGCCAGGGTGCTTACCGACTGACACATGTATGGCTGCTGCCTCCAGAGCGGCAGAGGTGCAGAGCCTACGTGTGCAGGGCACGCGGCTGCCGCTTGGTATGGGGCGAATTTGTGGGTCAAGGAGCAGCTGGATCAGGCTGGATGGATACTACATGGATGAGTTAGACCGGGCGCGGGCTGGGGGCGGGGACGCTGGGAATCGGCCTGTTTGGCGTTCGTTCGCGAGCAGGGGCCCGAGCCTTGCTGGGCTGCTGCAGACCTTATGCAAAGCTCTTAGAGTGTCGGGCCACGGTACCGGGCTGACAATCACGGTTGGCCGTCCCAGCAGCAGCCGTATGGTGACGTCTGATGCTGTTCCGTGTGTAGGTCTACTGGGTGGCCCCCAGGGCCCCGTCCTCTTTCGTTCCGTACTCCGTGCAGAGGATCATAACACATCTCCTTACCCGGAGCCCAGAGGGGGGCCCTTGGGTTTCGGCGGCTGGCGTTGTGCTTGCTCGCGTTGCAGGTTGCGTGACGATGTGGTGCCGTGCCTTTCCCTCCCTTAACCTCTCGCTCAGAACAAAAGGCTTAGCAAGTTCCGGCCGCGTGAAGGCGTGTAAGTTGCGTGCGGTCTACTATGAGTCTATGAGGCCCCATGAGTGCGTGTGTGGATCGACTTGGATGCATCGCGCACCAGTAGGAGGACCAAAGTCAATTATGCGCGCGTCACACGGCAAGATTCAGGTTTTGCAGCCCAACCTCGGCAGCGGGCTGTCCATCCCTGTCCAGCCGACCGGGGTCATCCGGGGCTCTTTCACACTCGGCGCGTTCCCATAACAAGCACAACTAGAACGGGCGACAACAGATTTTACAGAATGTGGAGCAAGGCCACACCACAGAGCCCAACCACGCGGCAGCGCCGCGCACACCGTCCTGCAAACTGTGCATCCTTGAACCGCTGCGCGGTCCACGGTATCACCAGCAGATACCAAATTCGGCACTCGCGTCCGCTGACATAATAAGCATGTTTCACATGCGCAATAGTTTCAAATGAGGAAACGCAGGCAACTTGCATCCCCCCACGGAGGCCTGATGGCCTTTCATACATATTCCGAAGCGTCAGCGTGAACGACAATTCTGTTAGTAGTGGAGCAAACCGTGCATTCGCGACTGCATGACACCACAGTTGCCGAGTACAAGCGCACATATGTTCTTCGGGGAGAGGTTCGCATTCCCTGGCATTCGAGCAGCACAGCAATATCTCTTCATTCACACCAGATCCAACATACACACGAGCCGGACACAGGCCGCGGTCGTCCCACGCACCCCTCACACTATCTGATCACCATGCGCAAGGTGATGTCGGGACACCCGCCCATCATTGAAACCGCACGCCAATGCAATTTCAGGCTGGGCTCAATCACGTACGTATACACGACACATCCAAAAAGCTATGTCCTTTATTGCTGTCTTGAACTGCAACACAACGCCAGAATCATGCCCCCGCCCCACATGCTCTCGAACCCCGCCCATGGTCACACGCCCCGCTCTCCGCGAACATCACGCCGCCACCGCCACTGCCATTGCCACCCCACCAGCGCCTGCCATGTACGGTTCCACGCAGCCGTACAGCCTGCCACTGACCCCGAGGCCACATCGCCAGGCGAGAGAGGAAGCCTAGGCCTTGATGGGCTCTGCGGCGGCCGCCACCACGCTGACTGCCGCTCCGTTCTCGGCGCCCGGCTCCGCGACCACCACCTCCTGCGGCGGCAACATGCCGGGCGCGACGGACTCCTTGATGGGGCGGTAGTCGGTCCAGAAGTACAGGAAGGTGACGGAGCCGCAGATGGCCAGGATGCCCGACAGGAACAGCGAGGTGAAGGGCCAGGCGCCGATGGAGCCGACGTAGCCGTCCTTGGAGCCGGGCGGGCGGTAGAAGGGCACGGTGAAGAGCAGCACAATGCCCATGAAGGTCCAGAAGTAAGGGTTCAAGGTCTTGTCGCGGCGGGTGCCAATGTCCAACCAGCGCGGCACAAAAGCGCTGTACTGCTCGCCGGCGTGGTGGCCGGCGGGGATGGTGTGGTGGCCAGCAGCGTCGACGGGGACGGGCGGCAGCTCGGGCGCCTCAATGCCCTTAGCGGCGGCAATGGCGGCCTCGTTGGCGGCAATGGCGATGGCGTCCTGCGAGTCCTGCGAGGCGGCGTCGGTGTCGCCGCTATCGGGGGCAGTCTCCTCCTCCTCGGCGGGCGGGGGCAGCGGCTTGATCCAGGGGAACAGGCGCGGGAAGAACTGCATCAGGCTGCCGATGGAGATGACGAGAGCGATGTTGATGCAGAAGCCGATCCAGGCCGACGACAGGCCGCTCGCGGTCATGTCCGAGCCCACCGAGCGCGAGATGTTCTTGTCCGAGAACACAATGCCCAGCGTCACACCCAGGCCGGTCACGAAGCCCACCAGCACCGCCTCGCCACGCAGGCCGCGCCAGTGCAGGCCCAGCCAGACGGCGGGCACGACGTGGATGGGCGTCACGTTCTGCAGCGCAAACAGGCCCGACAGGTCGGGCTTGCCGGTCTCAATGGACAGGTTGCCGAGCAGTACGCCGATGGCCAGCGCGATGATGGCCACGACCTTGCCGAAGATGAGCTGCTCCATCTGTGGACCGGTAGAAAGGCAGGAAGGTGACACAGACAAGAGTAGTCAGGGTCGCTGTGAAGAATGCGGAAGGAGCCAGCGAGGCGCTCTTGTCTGCCCTGCACCTCCATGACCAGCAAGACTGATCCAGTCCGCGCCGCCGGTCTTGAATCCCCACCGCCCCCAGACTCGCTCACCTCGCTGGCGTGGGGGCGGAAGTACTTGGTGTACAGGTCGCGCACCCACATGCTGCTACAGGCCAGCAGCGCAGAGTCGGCGGTGGACATCATGGCGCAGATGGCGGAGGCCAGCAGCAGCGCAGACACCACGGCCTGGCCGGTGCCCTGCTGGGCGACAAGCAGCAGCATGGCGCCAAAGGCCGAGGAGCCCTTGGGCAGCACGGGTAGGGCGGCGATGGCCACCCAGCCGGTGATCATGGACGAGAACTGAACCACAAAGAAGGTGAACACCTGCGGGTGCGGCGTGCGTCCGGGGCCAGGTAGAGGCAATGAACCGTCAAATGCCGCGTCACGTGTCTGCCAGTTGGCCTTTCTTGTGCTGGGCTTCTCATGCCGCCGAGGTGCCGAGGCAAACCGCAAATGAGCGTTCCGGTATCACCAAGCCAGAACCCAGCCATGACGAACTCCGACAGGGCGAGCAAATCAGGTCTGCAACACCGGCGGCAGAGTTGCCACAGCCGCTCACCATCATCGACATGCCCTTGCGGATGACCTTGGCGTCCTTGGCCGCGAACAGGCGGGCCGTCAGGTGGGGGAACATGGTGGCGGCCGCGGTGGTCTTGAACACGAAGTCAAAGTAGCTGACCTGCAGGTGGAGCGGGCGCGCAGAAAGATTGCGAAGTCAGCTGTCAGCGAACAACAAAGGAACTGACTGCGCTTAGTCAAGCCCCACCCGTGCGAAGATTGAACGCAGCTTTAAACGCAAGGCACGCACCTGGTTGACCTCGTTCGGCACGTGCTGCATGTTCCAAACACGCGGTTTGGCCACATTGGCAGGGTTGCCCCAGTAGTTGTGGGCATCCTCAAAGCCGCCAAGCTCGGTCTTCTGGATTACCAGGAAAATGATGGAGCCGCAGAAGAGCACGACGCCCTGAAGCACGTCTGCAAACGAAGAAAGTTGGAGTAGGGCAGGCTCGGGGTCCAGGAACGATCCATACGGTAGTTCAGTGACACAGGACGGAGTCCCAGTGACGGAGCCCCTCGCAACACATTTGCGACGGCTGGTTAGGTTGGAATATCCGTGCAGGTGCCAGGATCTCGTGCGAGTCGCACCAGGTCAGCGACCCACCTGTGAAGGCGACGGCGCGCATGCCGCCCAGCAGGTCGCAGATGAGCAGCACCGAAGCGGCCACGCAGATGGCGGTGGTGGCGCTGATGTCGCCGGCGGTGAAGGTGCGCACCTCGCGGCCCAGCGACTGGAACTGGGTGATCAGGTAGGTGAACACGGGCAGCTGCAGGCAGAAGAACGCCAGCAGCGCGATGATGTGCGGGATCTGCGGACGCGTGGCGGCAGGAGGGGCGAGGGACAGGGGGCAAAGGTCAGAGAGGTGAGCGCAGGGCGGGCAGGCTGCGCCTTGGTTCCGCAGGAAGCTGCCTCTCAGGGAAGGACCAGACTGGTGCGGAATGAGTCTCCCTGGGCTCCGACCGAGCCCAACCCCGCAGGGACCCGCACTCACAATCCAGTGGCAGCTGCTGGGTCCGGAGAAGCGGTCAAACAGGACCTGAGACATAGTAAAGTAGCCGCGGCGCTTGGCGACTGCGTGGATGCGCGGCGCCATGACGGCAAAGGCAATATAGAGGCCCACACCGCCGGGAATCCAGCGAGTGGCCATCCAGCCGGTTCCGTAGGCCTCGTTCACAATACTGTGGAGGTCAGGGTGACAGGAAGCAATGTACCTTAGGATGAGAAGGGCGCGGGCAAGCAGCACTGGAGGCGCCCAACGCTTGCCACACTCAACACGCTCTTTCGTCGTACTCACCCGGAAACCGAGTAGCCCGAAAATAGCGTCGCCATCATCGTCCAGAACCATACGAATGTGCCTAAGCCTTTGCCGGCCATGAAGTGCTCGCGCACCTGCAGGCAGGAGAGAGGGAGAAGCAGGCGTTGTGGGCGTTATGTCTGTGTCGGCACTCGGCACGGTGTCGGGCAATTGGGTCGAAGCAATGCCCGTGCAGTAGGTTAGCAGACAGTGCATAAGCACAAACGCATCAGCGCGAGCCCTAGGGCAACTTGCAAGCCCAAACCGGACCGTGAGCCGCCGATGCACTTTTGCGCTGGCAATTTCGGCCACTCGAGGCCAAGCCCAGTCAATATTTCCGTGATTGCATGCATCCATCTAACCGTCCCTAAGCCGTATGTCAACGAACCTTGTCGCCATGGCCCTTGCGGAGGTGGATGCGGTTCACGAACGCCGCAAGGAGGCCGGCGCCCAGGACCAGAAGCAAGTAAACCCCCAAAACGGGATAAGCCACGTTTGTGTTGGCCATTTTCTAGAGCTTTCAAGGGCAGCGACTCGCTCCAAGGAAAAATGCGGGTCTGACAGCTCCACCGACGTGTGCAGGTCAAGTTAGATTGCCTTCGTCTTCCCTCCGCGGGTATTACCCCGAGCAGGTTCGGCGGGTGTAATCTCAGCCCTCAATATTGAGAGCACCCCGAGACGGTCTAGGCAGAGGCTCTGGGCACAAAGGCCGAGTGAGAGTCTGTAACTATCAAGCTAATGAGCCACAGTATCGGTCGCTGTGTTGGGTGGCCGACATTTATCTTGGCGCTTGCACCGGATGGGGCGTGCACCCATGCAAGCAAAACGTTGGCGGGTCCTATACCATCTTAAACCGAAAAACAATACTTTTCATGGATAAGTATACGCTGTCAGGAGTAACTAGTGCCTGCGCGGCCTGACCGCCTGTGCCTCGCTCGCACCGCGTCGGGTTTGACGGGTGGGGACTGTGGGCAGGTTTGGGGGTTTTGACGGGCAACTAGTCCACGACAATCCCGTCTAACTACCAGTCCTCCGCCCTCCATGGTGGAACATAGGACCGCGACGTGAACGCGGCGCTCAACATGCGGTGCTGCTGATCCTGCAGCTGCTGGGCGGCCCCAGCAACCGGCCGGCCGTCGTCACGCGCGGGGGCAGCTGAGCGGTGTCTGACAGGAAGTTGAGCATTGAAGCCGGTCAGGGCCACCTCGTTACCCACGAGATGTGCGGGCATTTGCACCGCAGGTGGCTCCCGGTTGGTTGTTCAAGTAGACCGGGTGTGTTGAACAGCAGCCCGTGGGGCGCTGGGTGTGTCCCGGCTGTAGCCGGGATAACGGTGCTGGGGGCCGAGGGCGCGCCCCCATACCGCCAGCACCAGCGGCAGCCGCAAGTGTCAGATAAGGTGGCTGTAGGGACACGCGCGGTAAAACCCCCCCGCCCCAGATAGTATTTGCCAATTGAGTTTGGACAAATGGGGGCGTGACCGCCTGCGCCTCGCTCGCACCGCGTCTTTCCCATACCCACCCGTATTATTGCATCCGCAATTTGTGCATTTTCATGACCCAGTTCAAGGCTCAGTGGGTGAGGGCTCAGTGGGGCTCAGTGGGGCTCCGTCGTGGGCTCAGTGGGGCTCAGTGGGTGAGACGGCTGGGTGATGGCTCAGTCGTGGGCTCAGTGGGACGCACTCACTCTACCCTCCCGACGGTGCAGGGACGTGACGTCAACTCCGCAACCAACATCCGGCACGCGCTGGTGGAGATGCTGCTGGGGCACAAGCGACCTGCATCGCTGCAGACTGGCGGCGGCAGCGGCGGCGGTGGCGGCGGCGGCGGCAGCAGCGGGGGCGCGTGCGCGCATCTTGGTAGCGGAGGGGGCGGGAAAGGCCACGTGGAGGAGGAGAGCGCAGCGCCGCCCAAGAAGCGGCGCAAGCGCGCAGGCTGAGGAGCCGGCTGGTGTCTAGGTAGCGATCCGCGGTGGGGCTGGCAGGGCATGCATAGCGGCATGACAAGTAGTGTGGCTGTTGACAACTGTGCTGCGTCTGGCTACGGTTGGCTCTGCTGTGGCATCGCGACTGCTAGATAGGCACCTGGTTTGGCTACGTGCCTGTGGAAACCGACCCCGGCTATGTCCGGGCGATGAGGTTGTTCGGCCTCAGACTGTGGAGGGGCTCAGCCCCTTTTCCCGTGACCGGGGAACACTTGTCATGACCCAGTTCAACAGCCGCTTCTGTGTCACTGGGGTGCGATGGGACAGGTTAAGGTGTGCGATGGGACAGGGTAAGGGGCAGGTTGGCGCACGTTGGCGTGGTCGCTAGGGGTCTGGTCTCGAGGGGGACGAGCGATGCTCAGCTTGGACTAGTGATGGGCTGATGGCCTAATGGGCGAGGGCTTTGTCGGGGCGAGTTGGGAGCTTGCAGTTGGCACAGCTTCGTCAGAGGCTTGAAGTTGCGGGTGAGTGTGTGCTGGGACAGTGTTAAGGGCTCAAGGCACGTTGGTGAAGTCCCGTAGGGTGCAGCTGATTCCCAGACCCAAGTGAGAGCAGTGCACGACCTCCAGGCACCAGAGTACCAGGCACAGCAAGAGCCGAGTTTACAATGTACCGTAGTGCTCCGCACCGCTGCCACGCTGCCCTGGCGCTGTCCCTTATCAATGTAGCGGCCTTCCTTCTTAGCCCCTTTGCAAGCACACACGCACGGAACTCCGCGCGTGGTCCACCACTCTACCCTCGCCGACTTCTGCTGCAGATACTTTCCTAGCTCTATCACCGAAAGCTCACTGCCACTAACGTGGATGAATTACCACATACCCGGCGCTCGCGCTTGTAATGCTCCTGTCACGCCGTTTGCCACATTTCTTCCGCCAGCCGCTGAGAGTGTACACCGCCGTCGCACCAAGCGCGTCAGCCACACGTTGTCGTGACACACACACGCACACACACACACGCACACCAGCCCCCTTGAGAGCGTGTGGACACAAATTCCCACTCAAGGCTCGGTAGACGGGAGTTGCATGATGATGGTAAGCCGGTGGCAGCTCAGCAGCAGATATGCAGGTAGTTTTAGGTAACATCCGTACGCCGTCGCGTTGCTGCATCGCATACACAGTCTTTGCGTTTATTTCCTTGTGCTTTCGAACACACCAGCCTTGCTGCTGCCGTTTCTGCCCTACCTACATCATGCCAGCCGATACAAAAATGGACGCGCACACATGCCGGCACATGTAATCCTGCCTAATCTCTCGCAGTCCTTCGCTATAGCCACCCTATCACAGCAACAATGAACTCCCAACACCGCTGACCCTGAACCCTCAAGCAGCTAACCCAGTCCAAGATCCCATGCTGTCTTCCTCGTGAATATGCGTACAACTGCGTGCCACACTGTATTGCGTTGCGCTGCTGCCCATCAAGTCAGGATCACGCATGGGCGCCCTTCTATTTTGCAGGTCGTCTGTCCCGTAGCCCGAGCCACTAATTGACGATACGGTAAGGCGCGTTCCACGCAGACTTGGTCAGCAAAGTGCATGTCTACGCCTTTTCTAACGCGGCAGCAGCTGCCTGGTCACACAGCCTGTCGTACGCTCCTGCTGCTATGGCTATGGCTATGGCCGGCCGGCCTGCAGCTGCTGCTGCCACACCTGCATCGGCGCCGCAACCGCCCTGCTGCCAGACTCCCTCCAAAATCCACACCCGCAAAGGGCACAGCCTGTAGGTGCGCGCGCTTCTTGGCCTGCCGCTGGGGCTCCTGCTACTGACCGGCTTTTGTTTGCCCAGCCCGGGACCGCCACAGCCTGTCAATGCCGCCGGCAGCCACTGTCTCTGCCGGTTACTGCCACCGCCACAGCCTGTTGGGCCCTGCTTGGTGTCCATCACCACGCATGCCGCGCGCGCCACTCATGCGCAGCTTACTCGCAGAAGTAGCGGTCCTGTGGGCATATGACAGGGCGGAAGAAGGCAGAGCTTGAGACGGAGCGAGACTGCCTTTTGCATATAACTCGCTTGCCCTCCTCGCTGCAAGCAGATCCTCCCAGCGAGTTTGTATGCCCCGGCTGTCCTATCTCTATGAGCCCCGCGACCCCCTTCCTGGATATGTTAAGCTACGCAACGCACCCCGTAGCTTCCGGCTCCAGGCACCAGCATGTAGTTCTTGTCGACGTACTCGTCAACTGAGGGAACGGATTGTGATACGAGCGAACGCTTTGAGCTCAAGTTATGTTTGCGGTGTCTTCGGTGTGGCAGTGGAAGCGTTTGGAGGCTGTGAGCGTGTCAAGGCTGCGTGCGCCACCCGCTCCTGGATGTCCAGTTCTCCAGTCCCACCGCCCTGCTGCGTTGTGCGCTGTGCCGGTGGCACGGCGTGCGGACCCAGAATTTCACACGTGAGCCCTGTAACGCCCCGCCTCACCCCTGCTCATGTACGACTACGCCATGCATCCCTGCAGCATCCTGCCCGCCCCGCACCCTCTGGAATCTGCTGTGCAAAGCTGCGCCGAGTCACCACCGCCATTGTTTTACTAGCCGTGCCGTGTATCCCCCCGCTCCCTCCCTGCTGCCCTCCCTGCCGGCTGCCTTACCCTCGCTGGTGAGCAGCTTGACGCCGGGGAAGCTGCTGCACACGCGGTGCACGCCCTCGGGTGCGGCGATGATGGTCAGGAACAGGATGCGGTCCTCAGGCACGCCCCGGTCCTTCAGGATCTGTGACCAGGTAACAGCACGTAGGTGCGTGTGGGTGCGTGTGGGTGCGTGTGAGTGTGCGTTGGAAAGGCAGAAAGCGAGTGTTTGCGTGTCAGGTAGTCGGTGCAAGGTCAGGTAGCCGGTGCAAGAGCTGCACCGGGGCCAGCCTTTGGATGCCGTGAGGGGCGCACTTGAAGCTCTCAATGTACTGGACCGTCATCGCCGACATGTGACGCACGTGCACACCGTCGATCCAGCTATGGGTACATAGGACGCGAAGCTGACTCCGAAGGACTCACGCGCCCCCCCCCCGTCGTCCCATCGCCTCCCGCGCACCTGGATGGCCTTGACGGCCGTCCCGCCGGTGGTGAGCAGCGGGTCCAGCAGCATGACGTGGCGGTCGGCGATGTCGGAGGGCAGCTTCTCGTAGATCACGTCCGAGCTATCGCGGTGGCTGCGCAGGCGGAGCAGCAAGTTGGAGAGCACGGGGAAGGCACGTCGGGGCAGGAGGTAAGAGGCCTCGCATGGCGCTGCGCCTGTTCAAGCTGCCGCAACGCTGCGTAGCTGCGGTCCTACCAACAGTCCACCACCCCTTCCCCCATGCCCTTTTCTCTTCCTCCACTCCCTCCTCCAGATACCCCCCCTCCATCTCCAGCTCTTTCTGCAGCTTACCGGTGCACCAGGATCTTCCCCAGCTTGATGCCCTTGCAGCACGCCCGCAGCGCCGCCTCCATGGCCTCGCCGCTGCGAATGATGCTCACGCCGCACAGCTTTCGCGCAAACCCCACGCCCGAGTAGGCGTTGCCGGTGGGCGTTATGACGCTGCGCTCGGTGAAGGGCAGGAAGCCCAGCCCCGCCTCCACCACCAGCCGGTTGAGCCGGTCCGCGTAAAACACAAAGTCTGAGGGCCGTGGGGGTTGGGGTTGGGGCTGCGGCTTCGGAGGTTTGTTGGCAGGGAGGCGGAGGACGGCGTGCACCGACTCGTGGTGTGAAGGGTGGATTGGACGCCCGGCAATGCGGCGCGGACGCATGAACGGCCGCACGTGCATAGGGGAGTATGCGACCGCGCGTATAGAATGCATTTCTGCTTGGCCCGCTGTCAGACCATGCCACTCTGTAAGGGCTCACCCCAACAATCCGCCACGCCCCGAATGACCAGCCCACAGCCGCCTTCTCACCCTCCTTGCTGGTCTCCCGGTCACGAATGATTGTGTGCATGCCCTGGATCTGGAAGTTGGAGGGGATGATCTGCAGACGAGGGGTAATTGACGTGCAAGAAAGAGGGAAGGCAGTTGCAGGTTTAGGGGGCAGGGGGCCGGTGTTCATGAGAGCGGCTGGTCGCGGTGTCGCGGACGTGGCATGTACCGCCGGTCCTCAGCCGCCATCGCCTCCCAGGAGTACCCGGACGCCCCGCCCTGCCGCACCCCGCCCTGCCACAGCTACTGCTACCCAGCTGACCCGTAGGGCTCCCGGCGCGTGACCGTCGGCTTACTGCCTCCCTCTTCTGCCTCCTTCTTCTGCCTCCCTCTCCTGCCCTCCACCCCGCCCTCTCCTCCCCAGGGCCCCCGCGGCGTCGCCCTCACGCACCTGGAAGTTGGGGAAGACGCGGCAGAGGTCGGGCTGCTGCAGCTTGGTGCGGATGTGCTCCACGATCAGGTCGATGGCGACTAGGTTGTTGTCCCGGCTGTGGGTCCACACCGAAGTGGTGGCGTAAGGGGCAGGAGGCGGAAGCCAGGACGAGGGGCGGCACATGGTAAGCCAGGGCCAGGTAGTCGGCCGGTTGGGCGGCGCTTTGGTACTGACACAACGCCTGTAAACCCTCCAACCCTCCAACCCTGCCTCCCGCCTTCGTCCCCCACCGCCAGCTGCCAGTCCACCTTCATCCACCCCGCGCAGTCCCGTCGCGTCCCTTTCCCGCCTCAGCCCAGTCCTCTGGCCCGCCACCGCATCAATGGCTCGCCCCCGCCCTGGTGCCCACACACGCGACTCACTTGCCCCAGGGGATGATGACATCCGCATGCCGGCGGCTGGGCGCCACGTACATGTCGAACATGGGCTTCACGTGCTCCGTGTACTGCTTCAGCACGCCTGTGCGCGCGCGCGTGCGTGTGTTCGGAGCGTGCATGTGTCAGCAAAGCACCAGGTGTGCGTGTGCTTGTATGCGGTGTGTGTAAAGGACACGTGGCGAAGGGGAACGCACGCGTGGGCGTGTGTGTACATAGTACAAATTGGCGCCGGCTGCGTATCCGCCGCTCCGCTCCTGCAACGGCCGCTCCTCAACCCGCGTTGCATTGAGTGAACTACCCGCTTCCCCCGGCCTAGGGTGGTCGCCAACCCCTCCGCCCCCTCCTTGCCGCTCCGCGGCGCCGCCCCCCCCCTCCCGCGCTCACTAGCCACGTCGCGGCCGCGGTGCGCCACGTCACGTTGGATGCGGCGGGCCAGTCGCAGGTCGTCGTCTGTGGGCAAGCAAACAATGTTGTTGGTGGTTGGGGCAAGTGCGGTATGGGGTATATTGGTGTATGGCAGCACTTGGGTGATCGTCGGTGACTGTGTCCAAGATTTGCTTGATTCTCACAAGCTATATCCCACCCAATCCTCACAAGCCACCAACCCTGTGCCCCAGTACACGTTGCCGCCGGCGTCTTCCCACGCATCCCTCATGACGCCACTCACCCGTGTCCACAAAGATCTTCATGTTGCACATCTCCCGCACCTCCTGCACATGGCACGTGGCAACGGAATGATGGGCAGGCACGGACTGTTCACGAGGACTGCGGGCAGTCGCACTTGACTTGGGGGTTCGGCATGTATCCGGCCCACCCCACCCCACCGCTCATTCCCTCGTTATCTGGTCTTGGCATTGACTACCCTCCCCGCCCAGCCCAGCCCCACCCCCACCTGCATCGCCAGTACCAGGATGCCCTCCACCACGATCACGTCGGCTGGGCCAGTGGTGTGCGTCTCCTCCGAGCGCGAGTGCTTGGCGAAGTCGTAGATTGGCACCTCCGCGGACTTGCCCTCCTGCACGGGCCCCGTGTCAAGTCGCAAGAGAGGGTGATTACTGTGTCATTGCGTTTGCGGCTGTCCTTACTAGCGTATGTGCGGTGAGGAAACCCCAACCGAACAGTCTTGTGCCTTCCGACACTCGGCCACACACGCACGCCGCCGGCGCCACCACGCTCGGTTGAGCCGACACTTCTACCCCGACGCCATTACGCGCTGGTTCGGGCCCTTCCCGACATCTGCAAACGGACCGCGGACCGCTGCAAGCGCCTCCGACCAGATCAGTCCTGATCATCAGCTTCCGCTACACGCGCCAACCCACGCCTGCCCTTACCCTATCGATTCCCGTGAAGTGCTAAGCGCCCACCCCGCCCCATCCCTTGTCGCACTGAGTAAGTCCCCTCACCCGAAGGTCCTGCAGCGTCTTCATCAGCAGCGGCACATCGAACGCGCTGGGGTGGTCGAAGTTGAAGGCTGGGATGGGAACAGAAGGGGACGAAGGGAACGGAGTCAATCCTAGGCAGAGAGGGCTGGGCGGACGTAGCCGCCAAGGATTTCATGCTTTGGAACTAAGCCAGTGCGCTTTGGGGAGTGCGCAGACAAGCTGCGCAGCGCGGGCCTCGGTGGTGCACGGGCCGCCCGCAGGGTGGCCTCGCGTCAGCACCGGAAGCTAGGGTTCCGGTTCGACTTGCTTCCGCGCAGCTGCTCTATGCCCACGCGTTCCCAGTGCCACATGTACAGCGTTATACATGGGTTGCCTGAGGGTACAAGCTCGTCGCTCGAGCAATGCGACCACCGCCGCCCACAAACACTCGCTTCGCTCGCTATCTGGGCCCGCTGAAAGCGTTGTGTGATCAAGTGGGTTGCAAGCGACATAACATCGCTGCGAGAGGGCGCCTAGCGCGCGCCAGCACGCCAAGGTCGAATGCATGTTCTGCAACAGCCGGCGTTGCACAAACGGATTGCACGCACCTCCAACGTTCTGGCGCTCCTCATCTGTGAGACATCGATAGAAGCTGCGAGCACGGACAGAAACGTATGTCAAACCCAGCGGACATCGGCACTCAGCGCGAGGTGCCCAGTCGTGTCCAGCCCCGACAGCTAATACCTCTGACACCCGCCCATCCACCGTTACAAACAGCCTACACCACACAGCGTAAGCAGCATGCCGTCGCCGGCGCGGAGCAAGCCGACGCCCCAAACGCACCTGTCCTGGCTTAGCATAACAACGCACGAATCGTGCAGTCGCTGCATAATCTGGTCACAGACGGTTGTCTTGCCCGACGCGGTGCCCCCAGCGACACCAATAAGGAAGCAGGCTCCAGCATGCAGACGCTTGTGCGTGCCGCCACCTCCACCGCCACTAGCGCGCATACTTAGGGCAGGTGGTCGCCCGCTAGGACCCGCTTGCCCGTCATCCTGCGCCGCATGTGCTTCAACCGTCAAATGGCCATTTGCAGGGGGCCCCGCCTTTGCAGGCGTGCCGTTTCCGCTGCGTCGGTGATAGTCAAACATTATGATGTCGTGTTTATTATGTATTGTGTAGCCCCGAAGGAGCAGCTGTAGGGAATTCAGGCCCGATTGCGGCAACGGCCGCGATGGGGGTCGGCTTTTCCGTTTCCAGCAAAACTAGAAGCCGAGACCGCATTACTTTAACGTCTTATACATACACCCAACCGTCATCTGCCATTAGCTAGCTCCAAGTCTCCTGTACTGACTGTTCCGGCTTCCCGCGCGAAACCTGAACCTGAACCCATGTTCAAAGCAGCAGGCGTATCCGGCCACAAGCAGCCCAGTCATGGCTCGCGACTGGCACCTAGTATCGGCGTCTCGCGTTCAAGCGGCTTTGTGACCCGGCGCCAGCGCCAGCGGTCGAGTCCCTGCGGCAGCCTGACCATGGGTGGAGATTCCGTCACCGGTCTGAGCGCCAGCCTGAGCTCTGGGCTGTCCAGCCTGCGCCAGTTGGTGGTTGCGAAACTGCCCAAGCGGTGGGGCGGCCAGGGCGACTACTCTGACGCGCTTGGCGGTGCCCTGAGCTCCAAGGACTCGCTGGAGTACGCATTTCGTGTGCCCGCTGACAGCGCCGCGGGTGCGCTGCTGCAGCGTGACGCGGACGGCGTCCGCGCGATGGCGGAGGCGGGTGAGCAAGGGCCGTGCGACGAGTGGGCGTGTCGCGCCCGACCCGCAGCCCCGATTCTTGTACCCGCAGTGTGGCCGTCCCACGACACCCTCCATATCCCCAGCAGCGCTCACTGATGCCTGCCCACCCGCCCCTCATTCCGTTTCGTTGTATGGCGCTGCCGACTGCAGAGGAGCGGGTGCTGCTGGTGAAGCTATCGGCCCGGCTGCAGGCGGCGTCCATTGCGGCGGGCGGGCTGCTGCTCACCTCCACGCAGCACGACTCCTGCATCGCCAAGCTGGGCGTCATGCAGGTGAGACCCGGGGCAGGGACAGCGGCGGGCGTACGTCTGTCAGCAGCGCAGTTGCACCGAGTTGACACACGCATTTGGAGGGCAGTCTTGATACTTATGTAAGGCGGCGCCCATCATGATGGTTCCTATCAATGCTCTGCTCGCAGGCCGTGGCGGTGCTGGCTGCGGCGGCCAGGTGAGGCGCCGCAGGCAACTGGGCAGGACGTTCCCTGTACTGGACCAGCATGCTGTAGCAGTGCATCAGCAGCTGCGTACGTTGCGTTCGGGCCCTGCACAGCTTCACACCACTGAAAACGTCTGCGCGCAAGTGCAGCTCTTGACCTTGGTGTTCATGGCGCCGTCAATGCTCAAGTATGCAAACTGACGCTTTTGTGTATCGCTACGCCCGCCGCAGGTACACGTCGGCCTTGCGCCGCGCCGTGCACGCGCAGGTGGAGGAGGCTGCAGCTGCAAGCAGGGCTGCAACGGCGACAGCTGAGACCGGCAGCAGCAACAGCAGCATTAGCAGCCTGTCGGTCGCACTGCGCAGCGATGTGGGCCCTGAGTCCCACGAGGCGCGGATCATCCTGCCGGCACCGCTGGGTGCGTGACAGCATGATTGCTGTGTTGCCTGAGCCTTGAGGCTGAGGGTGGGCAGCTAGGTGTGTAGCCGTTGATTGCAGGCTAGGTTAGCACGCGCGCCTAGGAGGCTGCTGGACACAAAGGCCGTGCTTCACGGGCTAACTGCTTTGCTGTGCCAAACCTCGGGCTTTGCGTACCATCTACAGGGAAGCCCACCGCGCCCGCCACGCCAGGCGCTCGCGTCGAGTGCCGCTGGACCTCCAAGCCCACCAGCACCACCAGCTCCACGACCACGGCTGCCGCGGGGCAGTCCGCTGAGCCCGAGGCCACCGCCACAGCTGCTATGGCCATGCCCAAGCCGCCGGTGGGCGTGTGGACAACGCTGCGGCTGGAGCAACTGCCGTCGCCGGCAGCGCACTGGGTGCGGCAGGAGGCAATGCGCAATGCGCTTGCGCGCCGGCTGCAGCAGGAGGGCAGTGCGGAGGCCGGGGCGGAGCTGGCGGAGCTGGCGGCGGCTATTGAGATTGAGCACGCCGGGTGCGTGGCCGATGGCTGGGTGGGACGCAGATGCCTGGACAAGGACAGTATGATTGCCTGAAAGCCGTCACCTTAGGCTTCGTCACAAGACACAAGGCAGTAACTGCTGTTGTGCCCGTTATTGTTCCTACAAGGCCTAATGGTAAGGGCTATGCGACCCGTCTCTACCTGACCAGCCGTGTCGTGCGTCCGCTGTTCCGCCCCTCAGGATGTGCGGCCATTGCGGCTGGTGGCAGCGCGCCTACCAGCTGGCGGTGCGCGCCGTGCTGGCTGTAGCAGCCGTCGCTGCGCTTGTGGTGGCACGCGGCGTGCTGGGGCTGCTACTGCCGGCCCGCTTTGCGCCAGAGCCTGCTGCGATGATGGCCGTCGGCGCCGCTGCGCCTGAGAGCCGCTGGCAGCGCGCGCCCGCGCCGACTGCACGGGCCCAGCACCACTACATCAACAATGCAGCACACGATGGCGGCATCACAAGCAGCGCCGGGCACCGCGCCACGGCCGTCGTGAAGATGTCTGATCCGCAGCTGCAGCACTGGTAGAGCATCAGCGGTAGGACGGTGATGGAGCACACAGGCGCGGGCATCTAATAGGCTGTGGATGAAGCAGATCGTGTGCTGGCGGCGCCTGGTTGGCAGGAGGTGGCACCTTTCTGTCAATGGCTGACGCGCATGTTGCGGACAAGCACATGGATCAGGACACTGGCCGATGCCGTGCACGCTCGAGAGAAGAAACAACATGGCTTGTGTACGTTAGGCCCGCATCCGGGTCGGCTGTTTTGTACGGTGTTCCTTACGCACAGAGTATTGACTAAGCATTACTCGTGCGCCTAGGTGCCATTTTGTGGTGCAGATTTGCATGGGTGCATTGCCAGCTAGTATCGTACATATAGAGAGAAATGGACCGTCATCAGACGCGATGCGCCGGCTTCGGGCTTCCAGGAGCCACCGCGGGGGCTTCACCAGTTTTGCATCCATCACCGCTGCTCAAAAGATTTGGTTGTGGCTGTTGCGTATAATTGCTAGGGCTCTACTTCAATAAGTGGATCCGTGAAGGTCCCTTGTTTTGTTGGACGAAACCAGAGCCACAGCCATCATGGTGCCGGTCGATGTGCAGAAGGTTTTGTACAGTAGCCTACACCGTCCTGAGTGGTCGTCTGTCCTAGGCGCAAGCTCAAAACATTGTTCGCGTGTGGGGACGCCGCGTTGGCGAGAGCCACGGATGGACACCATGGGGGCATGCCGCACCCGTGGAGGGCACTATATGTCATACATTACATGAGAATAGGAGGCATGTTGAAATGGCGGTCTACGCCAGTTGACATGGTATTGGACATGTACGATCTGGGTTAGCGCAGTACAAGCACACGCAGCTGGTCTTTGTAAGGGGCTGCGCGTCTGTAAGTTGTGCAGCCGCTGGCTCCCTGGCCTGCTGACGTGGCCTTGTCTGACGCCACAGATCTGACGGTCACCAGGACCACCAATGAGCAAGCAGGCTCCGAGCACGCAGACCTCAATGCGTGCTGATCGGTTGCAGCAAGGAATGCAGGCTGCTGGCACGCGGGTTCAGGGCAGGTGGGCGCCCCCTAGAAGTGGGTCGCCCCTCGGGCGTAGTCCACAAAACACCATGAGTGTATCACTACGGTCATTGGCAGGCAAACCGTGCCGCCGATGCTGCGGATGCACTCATCACGTATACCACGTACGATACATCGGAGAAGGCGCCGGCAGGTGATGCGCACGCCTTTAGTAACGCAGGATCTGCACGCGCAAAGAATGCTCACCTGCGCACTTGCCTCCACACAATTCGTCCCATCTCCTCCGTCTTCCATACAAGATGAATCAATTGAATGCCATCTACTATAAGCATTGATGCCGCACGCCCGCGCTGCACGCTGGGGGCCTGGCTTTCGCACCGTCTGTCCCCCTTTCCTCACCGCCGCTCCTCCTTCCCCCCCTCCTCCTCGCGCTCAATCCCCAGTACTTTCTTCATCACCGCCACGCGCGCCGCCAGACTCGCCTCCACTGCACCGGCCTCCCCACCGCCGCCAGGCGGCGCCGACGATATGTGCACCGCAACCACGCCGCCGCTGCCGCCACTGCCTTTGGCCAACTCCGACGCTGAAGGAGCATCAGCGCCGCAGGTGGTGAGCACAGCGCTGGTGGGCAGAGCAGCCAGCCCACGACCCAGCGCGCCCATACAGGTCGGCATGAACGCAGCAAACCGCTCCTGCTCCCACACCACCGCTTCTTCCTCGCTGCTGCTACTGCCATCGCTGCTGTTGGGGCTGCCGCGACCGACGCTGTGGCCCCGCGAGGCGAGTGAGGCCATGTCAAGCAGGAGCGAGTAGGCGCAGCGTAGGGCGGCAGGCGTGCTGCGGTAAAGCACCAAGCCCGTGGCGTACCGCACGCCCTCGCCCGCGTCCACTCGCGGCTCCGACCCGCCCTCCTCTTCCCCATCCTCTGCCGATGCCAGGACCCGCCTGCTTTGGTGACGCTCGCTGCTGTCCGCTTCGCCCTCGCCACGGCTCCCACTGCTGCTGCTACTGCTGCTGCTGCTGCTGCTGCCGTCCAGAGCCTCGGCGTCCCAGGCCTGCGCCGCGCTGCCACAGGGCGCTGTGGCAGTGGCCACCACCACATCCGCGTCCGCCTCCTCCGCCGCCCGCAGCAGCAGCGGGATGGGGTCGCGCAGGAACACCGTGTCCGCGTCCACTGGTGGGAGGGCCGGCGGTGCGGGACAGGGCGCGGTATGAGGGCCATGCAGGGGCCGTTGGCGGCAATGCTGTGTGGTGTGATTCGGCCCTCGTGTCCGTGAGGCACCGGTGCTAGCCAGCCCACCGGTGCTAGACAGCCCACCATCCGCGCACTGCGCCGAGCTACAGCACGGACTGACGGGGCTGCGGCGGCACTGAGCCACCTACCCCCCGTGCCGTCCAAACTACCTGCCCAATCACCGGCATGGGTCGCCACCAGGCACAACCACACTGTCCGCCGCCAACACACGTCAGCGTCAACTCACCATACACGATGTCCAGGTTTGTGGTCAACGCGTTGACCATGTACCGCAGCTTGACCATGCCGTACGCTAGCGCCTTGTGGCTGGGGTACACGTTGTCCCCGTCGTACAGCCCGCTGCCGCCGTCTCCCGTACATGAGTGAGAGTACGAGCGGCGCAGGTCCTCGCACTTCTCGTCCGCGTGGCGCGTGACGCCTACCACCGTAGTGTGCCTGGTCAGGTCGTCACGTCCGCCATCGGACCCAACGTGCTCGATGCGCTGGAGGCTTTCTAACAGCTGTGGGTTGAACCAGGGGGAAGGGAGGGGGTAGGTGCCGGGGTGGTGTGGAGGTGGCCACTGGGTGGGCGGGGTCGGCTTTGGGTGCGAATGCCAGGCGCAGACGGGGAGGAGGACGCGGGTGAGGGCGAGGATGGGCCGCTTGCTGGCATGCGGTACGGAGCTAGGCACGACTGACGGCGCGTGACACACAACGGCGTGTGCTTGAGTCACACTACTTCCTTAACAGGGTGCACGTGTGCTGAAGCTTGTGTGTGCGCGAGACTCATTCACACAGCCCGGTCAAGGTTGGCGCACCCCGCCCTGCCCCGCCCGCCCCCGCCACGCCACGCACCAGTGGCACCATGGACCTCATCACCAGGTCATTCCCCATGGTCAGAATGACGAAGCCTCTATCGCAGTCGCTGGTGTTGGGGCCCCTCGCCGGCTCATCGGAGGTGTCACTGGAGTACGGCGCCCGGCAGCCCTTGACTCGGCGCAAGAACATTTCGTCGGGGTAGCGTGGCCCGTCCCGGCTGACACTCTGCAGCGCGGCTTCGTGCAAATTCACCAGCGGGCGCCGCACGGGAAACACCTCTGGCTTGGGTTTTCCAGAAGAGCTAGCAGCAAGCGCAACTTGCGCCTGAATCGAGCAAAGTGCCAGTAGAAGCACAAGCACCATGGTGGTCGAGAAAGCTACCATTTTACATATCTATAATATTACACAAGCTTCCGGGCGCCAGGCGCGCGACTTCGCGATGGAGCGAACCAGTTAGCTGTAGTTTGGCGCAAGTGCCCCATTCAAATATGTCTTGTGGTTACACATATAGATCAACAATATATGTGCAGACGCTGGCGTTCTTTGCTTTGCGAGGGACGCGTCATCGCGCAGATGGAACAGAAGCAACGACTCAGCATGGGTGCAGCTACGACACGAGTGGAGCTTTACCTTTGTGGGACCCTGGGCCTGCTACTGGGAACCGGCTGGGGCTTCGGGGGTTCTTGGAAGGGGGGGCGCTGGGGGCAAGGACCTGCAAGCCGCTGAGGCAGGGGGATTCAAAGGGATTCAAGGGCCCCATGGATGGCGTGCCAAGTCGACTTGCCATGTTGGCTGTTTGATCATAATGTTTTATACCTATACCACTTGATGTTTGATTTCAACAATACGTAGTCTTGTGATACAGAAAACATGTCCGGTCGTGAGCGAGGGGATTATGGTCCCGCCTCTTCAGGCGTCCGAAATAAGGTATCGGTCCTGGTGCGGAACATCCCCTTACACATGACGTGAGTGTGCGGTATGAAGGGGCGGGACTTATATGTTGCTTCGGCTTGCCGAGTCAGAATCGCGAAATGACTGACGCAATTCTCGTTGACCCGTGTGCCCGCCTGCGACCCCCTGACCGGGCCCCTCCAGCGCTGACCTCGCCCCCGACCCACCCCACGCGCCGCCTGCAGGGTCGATGATCTGCGTAAGAAATTTGAAAAGTTTGGAGAGCTGCGGGATGTGTACATTCCCCGGGACTACTACACGCAGTGAGTTGACGGTTTGCGGTGCGAGAAGCGCGCGTGGGCCGGGGCGTCCGCCTAATGCAGACAGAGTGCGGGCTGAGAGACCAATGGGGGGGGGGATATCACTGCGGCGGCGCGGTTGCTGCCCCGGCGTGCGAACGCGGATATCGATGCCGAGCGGAGCTGCCTTACAAGTCCTTGACTGACCTGCCCTGTCCAGTGTCCGTTACCTGACCAATCAGCGCGTTCGTGTATGGGCGTACGGACACCCCTACCATGGGCACACAAAAGCTGCTGCCCCCAAAGCTGCCTGCATCCAATCGCACGTGACAGATAGCAAGTCTGCTCTTTACCCACCTGCATGCATACCCCCTTGTGCACAACCAAGCATGGCCAAGCGCGCTTGCGCCTGCGCACAAACACGAGCACGAGGCCCCGCCAAGGCCCAAGCAAGTCCAAGCTTTGCAAGTAGCAAGCCCGCAGCAGCAAGTACCCCCTCACAAGCACGCAAGAGCGCGCAACGGTCCAACTAGCAGGCTGGCATAGGACACCAAGCGCAAGTGTACCAGCCAGTTGCCCACCATGACCAAGCGCCTTGGCGCAGGCTCTTGCCTCTGTGCCAGTACGGGCTGGCTCTGCGGTGAAAGCGTGCCGGTAGGGGCCACGCGCGTGCCCACACTGTTGCATGCCGTGTGTTGGCTGTGGCTGGGTGGCTGGGTGCAGTGGCGAAGCCTATCTAATGCTGCGTTCCTTCCCCAATGCTTGTTTAAACTGGCGTCCGTAGTCGCATGCATGATAGACAGCAGCATTCGCAGTGCGCGGACCTCAACAGCTCGCGCTTGACTGGTGGCACTGCTACCACGCTCCCAAATCTGCAGGCGATCGCGTGGATTCGGCTTTATCGAATTTCGTGACGCACGTGACGCCGATGAGGCCATCTACCAACTGGACAAGACCAGCATTGATGGCCGTGAGATTAATGTGCGTTCTGGTTGGGGCTGGATGCATGGCCTTGGGCGATGGTGTGGCTGCTCTAGAAGGGCATGGCTGGGCACTTGTGCGAGGGAGCCTGCCGCTTCTTGCGATAGCGGCCAAGCTCAATCCGCGGTGTCGTAGGCTGTACACTGAGTCACTGGGGCCCGCGTGACTTGTGCCGCACCTCCTGCTGTGCGTCCTGCCGCACGCCGATTGATACAGGTGTGTCTGTCCAAGGAGGGACGCAAGACGCCGCGCGACATGATGGTGATCGAGTCAAAGCAGAACCCGGGGCGGTCGGGCGGCAGCAGCGATCGCCGCCGCAGCCGCTCTCGGAGCCCGCGCGGCCGGGGCGGCCGGGACCGCAGTCGCTCACGCAGCCCGCGGTGAGGACTGGGTGCAGTCTGCGCGGCGAGGGCGGTCTTGCTAGATGTGTCGTGCCGTGTTTGCATGTGTGTGTGCGTGTGTGTGTGTGTGTGTGTGCGTGTGTGTGTCGGGGGTGACAGCTGCCCATGACAGGAGTGGTTTAACCTCAAGGTTGTATTGCTGACCTTCGGGAGGGGGTCGTCTATACCAATCCTAAAGAAACGGGGGGCAAAGGGGTAAGGTTTACGCCCGAGTCCAATGAACATATTCCATCATCAGGGGTAGCAACACCGACAGCCCTTATCAGCAGATTCAGCACTGGCCCTCGGCCCTTGCGTTCCTGTTGCTTTATGCAGGGGCCGCGGCGGGCATGATTACGACCGGGACAGGGACCCCGGCAGGGACTACGACCGCCGTGACCGCGACAGGGACCGTGATCATGACCGCCGGGACCGTGATCGCGACCGGGGCAGGGACTATGACCGCCGGGACCGAGACCTGGACTACGACCGACGGGACCGGGATCGGGATCGGGACTACGACCGGGGCGGCTCCCGAAGCGGCGGCCGGGATCGTGACCGGGAATACGACCGGGATCGCGGTGCCGGTCGGGATGGCGCGCGGTCCCCAGACCGGGACCGGGGCCGGGACAGGATCTATGACGACCGGCGGGGTGCGGACGAGCGGGAGCGCACTCCGCGTGGCGGAAGTCAGGAGCGTCCACGGGAGCGGGTGCGTGACGAGGACAGGGAGCGGCCACGTGAGCGCAGCCCGGAGCTTGAGTGGGACGCGCCGCGCAGGTGAGTGGCATGTGCGAGTGGACTGGTTGACACTCGAGCAGGATTTGGCAGCTGCGGGTTGCAGGCGCACACGCCTGCCCTCCTGTTGTGGGGCAACCAGCAACCACGCTTGCAGGATCGCAGTGCCAGCCTCTCACGCCAGCGTCTCACGCCTCCTTGCATGCAGGCGCGACGGCGGCGACTATGACGAGGCCCGTGGCGGCGGTCCTGTGGGCGGTGGCGGCGGCGGTGTTAATGTGCCGCAGTCCGCCGCTGACCTAGACGTGGACCCCGACTTGGTGGCCTTGGACCACGACTTCTGAGGGCGGCACAGGAAGAGGAAGAGGAGGAGGAGGAAGGGGCGGCAGCTCTTCCGGGGAAGGGGAGCTGCAGCGAGGGCGAGGCAGCAGATGCAACGGGGCTGCCAGGAGGCCGATGCGGGCGGCTGTGTATGAGTTTGCGTGCGTTGCATCGAGGCGCAGCTGCAGCTCGCGCTGGCTGCATCCGTAGCCGGTGGCTGCATGCGGCTGCTGCTGCAGAGGGGACGCCGCGCAGCGCCGCTCCGCGCAGTGACTGCGTTGGGTAGCACTGGGCTATGGAGCGACATGAGGCGGCTGGCAGGCGGGCGGCTGCATGAAGGCAAGGTGGCCAGGGCGGGGAGCTTGAAGGCGGGGAGGCCGCGGTGCGGTTGCTGGGCCGGGGGTGGCGGGAGCTGGATTGGCGACCGAGTGGGTTAGCACGGCTGCATGGCCGGCACCCTGGGTGCAGGCATGGGCGCAGGTAGGGACATTTGGTGACCTGGATATCTACCGAATCCATACGGCTGGATGCATGCTGCTGCCATGGCACTTCTTACTGGCGATGGCGGCTATTGCTGCCATTGCCGTATTCAATGACTGAGAGTGAGAGCGCTTGCGCTGGCCCAACGCGCACGCATGAGGTGCGGAGGAACGCAACATTGGTACACTCACGAGGACCTTCCGGCGATGGCCTTTGGATAGGCGAAGTTATGAGTGCGGATGTTACAGAGGGGACAGTCACAGCACCCGAAGACGCCGAGCCATCACATGCTATCAGAGCCCAACATGACTCCACCAACCCCGACTTTGCTGCAAACCCTCCCGCGGGCAAAGTCCGTGTGACTCCGCGCACAGTGAGTCCTAGCCAAGCCTCAACCCGCCAGAGCCCCACCGCTGTGCCTCAACGCCACAAGCCTAGGCACAGGAGTGCCGGGAAACGTCTAGGCCGCAGGACACACGCACAGCGCGCGCACTAACCAGGGCGCAAGCGTCCAGGTACTAGAACGGTCGCCCACACGTGCATCCTGCCCACACACAAAGCCACCAACCACGCACAACCTCTCACGGCGAGGGAGGCGGGGAATCAGCGTCATACGGCAAGCGCAAAACCATGCCGTCACCAACAGCCCGAGATATGAAAGGATGCGCAAACGGCACAGCGTCCCAACCCTTTGGCCTGATCCCCAAAGTCACAAACGTCTGGAGACGACCCCAGAAGTCAGCTACGACGGCCAGTCCAATGCTCAGCACCCGTGCCGACGGCAGCTTCGCTCGCGCCGCCAACCCGGCCATAACCACACGCTGCCGACCAAAGTCCAGGGCAGACATAGCAGCGAGACACACCACATCCCACACAGGTGGCGCAAGCCCCGCAGGCGGGCGCACTAACCACAACTCCTCACGAGAGAAGGCACTTAGAGCCTCCTCCGGCAGGAAACCCATAGCCATCCCCATACTTTCCCGCAGTGACAGCGCAACAGTGCAGTCCCAAAACCATTGACGGCGGTCCCCATCCTGCATGTCAACCCCACACGCCCAACACGGGTCAACAGCAACGCCGCGCGCACGCTCGCTAGCATGCCGTGGAAACGCCCAGCAAGCGTTGGAGGCCACACGCCACAGTGCTTCCTTGTGATGATTCTCCCATTTCAGCGAAGTTATGGATGCTGAGGGCGGCCCAGATAGCGCTTGGCAAAGCGGTGCATCACGGGGTGAGGGGAATGTGCGGCGGGGAATGTGCTCCATGGCCGTGGCTGACGGGAATAGCCACCGCGTGCTAGCGAGCTTTATATTCATCACGATCGGAACTGCAGCACATCAGAATTAACCAACCACTGCCATGTAAAACCGTCAAATTGTGGGCCCGTGGGTGGTGCAGCAGGTTCCCGCCAAAAATACACTATCTTGCCTGCCCTCGCCTTCTTGGCCCTAGCTCCACAAGAGCTCCAGAACGGAGAGTAGCTACAGGTGTTGTGAGCTGAAAGGCAATATGGACAGCCGGATGGCGGACCTGCGCGCGCTGCAGGAGGCCTGCCTCAGTGACCGGCGCGAGCGCGACAACTGGCACAGCGCCTTCCTGACCGAGCAGGAGCGGCGCCGGGCTGCGGAGCAGCGACTGGCAGCCGAGTCCGAAGCAGCCGCGCAGCTGCTGCAGGCGGTCGCGACGCACCGCAGCGTGCAGCAGGCCGAGGTGCGCGCCGGCTCCCAAAAGCTAGTGCTGCAGCAGGCTGCAGGCTGCAGCAATTACTATGCCGCTACAAAATGCAGCGAGCGCGGCAGCTTGCAGTGCACTCCAGCTCCATTTGGGTTGGGTCTCGTAACTCCGTTCACCCTTCGACCCCCTTCATGCTTACTTGCCTCCAGGTCTCCGCGGCGGTACAGTACCAGGCCACACTGCTGCAGCTGACGGCGCTGCAGGTGGGTGGGTGTGCCAGCGCATGAAGGCACAGGGCAGGGCATGAAGGCACATAGCCACCAGGTGGCATGGACCTACCGTACAAACCATGTTGTATGTATACGTTAGGAGAGGAGGCAGGCCAGGCCCACGAATGCCGTGCGTAGCCACCAGCCGTACGTGACCTGTGGCGCCGCACAGAACCCATGAAACTTGATGGGCGCACTGACACACGCACGCCGTCCGCGCAACTGCCCGCCCATGCACTGACATTCGGTCCCGGCCGCGCCCTCCACACAGACCACCCACTTGGAGACACTCCAGGCCCACGCGGCGGAGGCGGCCGACCTGCGGCAGCAGCTGGAGGCGGCGCGGGAGGCGGCGGCGGCCACCGCGGCGGCGCTGGAGGCGGAGAGGTCCCGGCGCCAGGCGGAGGTGGAGGCGCTGGAGGGGCAGCTGGCGGCGGCGCGGGCGGCCGCGGCGGAGGAGGTGGCGGCGCTGCATGAGAGCTGTGAGCCTGATGCGGTACTGCCGGTGCCGTTGCTGTGTAGGAGGAACGCATGCATTAAATCATGCATTTAGTAGCCACTGGTCGTGCCCAGCCGCCAGTTGTGGCATCTGTCGGCTTCTCTCCTTTGCGCGCCATTGCCCCGCCCCACAATAGACACCAACTCGCTCGGTCAGCATGGGTTCGGTCTTGTGTGTCAATACCGCTCGTACGCTTCACCACACTCTCAACCACAGATGGCTCCCGAGTGGCTGGTCTGGAGGACTTCAAGAACGGGCTGCTCGCGGACAAAGCCGCGGCCGAGGACCGGGCGGCGCGGGAGAGGGCGGCAGCGCAGGTGCGGGGAAGGCAGGGAGGATTGCTGCGCGGGTAGGGATGAGACCGGGAGGGCCGGGATGGGCCGGGGTGCATGGGTGCTGCGGGCGCATCGCGGCGCACATGGGAGTAGCAAGGGGTCCAAGCGCCATCTGCCCGCCCTCACTCGGCCACAGGCGGAGATCGAGGCGCTGAGGCGGGAACGTGATGCGGTCACGGCCAAGGCGCAGGCAGCTGCAGCCAAGGCGCCGACGTTGGCGCCCGGCGCCGCTGTCCCCATGGCAGGACAGCGTTCGGCAGCGCCCTGGGGAGGCGCGGCCGCAAAGCAGCAGCAGCAGCAGCAGCTGATGCAGGGGTCTCACTTCCAGCAGCCGCAGTCGGGGCCACTGGGTCACACTGGCGTCGGCGCGGGCAATGGCACTGGCGGCGGCATGGGTGGAGGCGGGAGCTCTGCCGGCGCCAATATCGTGTGGGCAGCACAGCACGGACAGCAGCAGCAACAGGAGCCCCCGCACCAGACCCGCCAGCAGCAGCAGAGGCTGGCCGCCCCATACCAGGTTCGTGGGGGCTTGCAGCCCCCGGCACGTCCCGGCGGCGTAGGTGGCGGCAGCGGCGGCACCGGCCAAGGACCACCGTCGGGTGCCGGCGGCGCGATCCGCGGCGGGCCTGACGGCAGGCGGGCTGCCGCCGGTGCCACCACCGGCGCCTCCGGGGGCCCCGGTGGGGCCAGACCGCCGCCGCCGTCCTTGCAGCAAGGCCTGGCGGGCGCACGGGTGCCAGGGAGTAGCACATCCGGTGCACAAGGAGGAGTGGGAGTGATGGGCTCTGCGGGAGGAGCGGGAGGCCCAGGAGGCGCAGCTGGGGTGCAGGGCAGCGGCGGCGCGCCCGCACAGCCTCGCGCTTCGGGGCGCCTGGGTCTGCGGTAAGCATGCGTGCGTGCATGGCGGTCGCTTGTAGTATGATAGTATGCGAAGATGGCGCTGCGGAAGTAATGCTGTGGAGGTAACGTATGGGCTTGTCATATAATTATGCCCTGTCAACTTTCAATGACGGATCATTACGGTGCGATTCCGGCGCAATTTGCGGTGAAGGCCTTTGGGCGGGATGGTTCGGGCTTCGGACGGTGCGGCCGGTATGGGCACGCCCTGGGCGAGACCGGGTTTCCACACTATCACGGAACTCCGCCATAATCGCCAGTCGCCATCCTAATCCTGTTCCATCTCACGGGTGCAGTGTGTTAATATTAGCGTAAGCGACGTGAGGGAAAAGCGCTGACCCGGTGGGGTCCATTACTCCCCGTCGTTAGGCTCAGGTATATGAGTGCTGATCGCACAGATTCTCATCCGTCAACACAGTGGACATTGGACAGTAGTGGAGGTCGCTGCGATGCCGATGGGTAAACATGATCAGACCCCGACAGCCTGAGTGGTCCAACATCCCAGACAGAACACGCAACGCGCTGCCAAGCGAGGCCTTGCAGGTTGCAGGGCTGCCAGCGCGTACGTGCCTCTGACGTGACCCTACCCAAACACAACACCCAGTAGGCAACACACGGCAGCCACACTTAGCCCAATGGTCGCGCACACCCCGCTACGCCGTCCAGGTGCACCTCCTTTCCTCCGAAGACCTTCCCGCCAGCGCGCGCCTTCGGGCCTCCTGGTCACTGACCACCGGGGTCCCTGCGGTCCCGCACCCCGCAACACCTGCGCCACGTCATCGCAAGCACAGCACATTCCGGCAGGCAACCACTTTGCGCCGCCCAGGCACTGTGCCGGCACACCTGCCTATGATGCCGCTCATGCCAGAGCACTGCGGACCGCCAACTGCTGCAGCTCAGCTCCCCAGCGCGCGCAGGAATCCCTCCACCCCGCGCACCAAGCCAGCGCCTCAATACGGCAGGCACGGCACACCCCAACAACAAGGCTGCCAAACTCAACTCGACCTCTGCAGCCACAACCGCAACCACCGCCCCGCCTCTTCCTGCTTCAACCCACAACAACTCCCTCTCTCGCCGCTCCAGCCACAACCATAGCTGCACCACCTCGTCTCGCCGCTGCCGCCCTCTCACTCCCTCCCTCTTTTTATGCGTCGTTGGCTGCTGCTCCCGCTGCTGCTGCCGCTGCTCCCGTCATCCTGACGGGCGGCGGCAATCCCTCCAGCTGCAAGTACAGGTCGGCCATGTCACGAAGCCAGGAGCGGTCGCCGGGCGGGCAGCGCGAGCGCGCGGCCTGGAGCGAGGGGATGCACATGAGAGGGACGGGAAGGTAGTGAAGGGTTTGCGAATGTTGGTTAGAGCAGGGAAGCGGTTGCCGGCTCGCCATAGGAGCAGGGCACTTGAAGCGCCATAAGAGCCATGAGAGATGACGCAGCGCCCGAACCCAACGGAAGAATGACCACTACCGCACCACTACCGAAACGCACCTGCTGGCCCGCCTCCACAATCGCCTCGTCATCCGGGAACTCGCGCAGCGGCGCCACTGTCAGCGGCGCCACCAGCATCGCCGGCCGCGCCGCCAGCGCCGTCGCCGCCGCCGCGGCCGCGCCGCCATCGGCCAGCGTGACGGCGACGGCGCCGGCCGTGGGAAGAATGCGGTAGGCTGCCAGCTCGCCATGTGCGGCCACGTGCGCCTTAAGCCAGGCCTCTAGCATGCCGGGTGTGGAGGCCAGGAGCGGCACGTCACCCGACGTCAGCAGCAGGTGCGGGCTGCTGCCTGTGCCGCCCGAGCCGGCGTCCAGGCCCAAAGAAAGGTCCGCCAGCGCCGCCGCCACGCGCTCCGCCTTCACGCCGCCTGGCAGCACAGGCGCGGAGGCGGGGGAAGAAATGGGGCTGGTGGCGGTGGGCGTGGCGATGGCGGGAGCGGGGACGGCCCCGCCGCCACTGCTTGCGCCACCGCTGCTGCCGTTGCTGCCGCCTGCGGCGGCAGCCGCCGCCGCAGCGGCGGCGATGTCGACGCCCCCGGCGGGGCTGGAGGCGGGCGAGGGCGAGGTCGGCTGGCTGGTGGAGTGCGTGACGCGGTGGGCACCTGGCACCAGGTTGGGGCACACGGCGCGCGCGTAGCCGCCCGGCTCGAAGGCGCCGGCGCTGAGCGCAAGCGCCGGCGCCGTGTGCCGCTGCTGCAGCTGGTGCTGGTGCTGCTGCTGCTGCTGCTGCTGCGTCAGCCGCATGCCGCTGCTGGTGCTGCTGCTGCTGGCGGAGCTGCTGCTGGCCGCGGCCGAGCCGGCCGCAGCCGCCTTGGAGGCATTGCGCGTGACCACCAATCCGGGCGGCGGCGGCGGGCCGTGCATGGGGCCGAGCGCCGGTGCCGCGCTTGCGCTGGTACCGTTGGCGGTTGTCTGCTTCTTTGAAGTGGTGGAGGCTGCCTCCTGCTTCTTCTCCTTCTCCTTGTCTCTGTCCTTGCCGCTGGCGCTGGTGCTGGTGTTGGACGTAGCGGGCATGGGGCTAAAGAGGATCGGAGCCAGCGACGCGTCTGCGCCGGGCGCTACCACAGGCGCCGCCGCATCCGCCGGCCCTGCAGGCGAAGGCGCCGACACAGGCGCAGTCGCATTGGCCGCCACTAGGCCCCCAGAGGCAGCGGGCGCGCCGGCGTTGCCGCCGCTGCTGCTGCGCCGCGCCGGCGGCACCGGCAGCTGCTGCTGCACACCCGGCGTGTCCAGCGAGGTGGCTGGCGGCGGCGTGGCAAGCTGCGGCGACACCGGCGGCAGGCCGTTCGCCAGCGGCGGCGGCGGCGCGCGGCGCGGGTTGGGTGGGATAGGGTTGGCGGCGGGGCGCCGCGGCGGTGGCATCGCGGCCTGCGCGCCGCTGACGCCGCCGTCTCCCTCCCCCTCCACGCCCGCAGTGCCGTCGGGCGCCGCCGGCAGCTCCTGCGGCAGCAGCGGCAGCGGCTCCAGCGTCGTCGGCTCCAACGGGACTAGCGGCGCCAGCAGGCCACTGGCGGCGGCGGCGCCACCGCCTCCGTGCCTGCCGCCCCGGCCGCTGCCGGCGGCGTGCACACTGGCGCCCACAGCGCTCTGCACCGCCGCGACGGCGCTCTGCAGCCCCTGCAGCTGCTGCAGCATCTCCGCGGCGGCGTCGCTGGAGACGTGCAGCGGCTGGTTCCGGAAGTTCGAGTGCGAGTGCGGGTGAGGGTGCGAGTGAGAGGTGGCGGCGGTCGCCGCGGCGCCGCGGCCCTTGGTGCCTGCCTTGCTGCTGCTGCTAGCGGCAGCTGCGGCAGCTGCGCCCTTGCCGCCGGTAGCCTTGCTACCGCCGGCGCCAGGCTGCTTCGCGCCCGTGCCGTTCGCTGCGCGCGCTCCAGCCCCCGCCCCCGCCCCCGCCCCAGCCTCGGTCTTGTGCTGCTTGTGCTCCTCCTCCACGTCCCCGCCCTGCTCCTTGGGCTCCTCCTCGCCCTTCCCTGCCGCCTCGCGCTCCTCCTCCTCCTTGCCCTCTCCCTCCTCCTGCTCCTCCTCCTCTTCCTCCTCTTCCTCCTCCTCATCGTCCGTGCTGAGCTCCTCCACCACACAGCCGCCGACCCGGTCCAGGCTGACCCCCAGCGTCTGCGCCGCGATGATGGCCGCCTCCCGCGCCGACATGGCCGGCGGCACCGGCGGCCCGCTGCCAGACAGCAGCGCAGACAGGCCGCCGCTGGCAGCCAGCGCCGCCGCCAGGCGACTGGCGGCGCCGTTGGCGCCGCCGGCCCCGGCGCCGCCACCGCCCGCCATCGCCGTCGCCGCCTGCATCATCGCCTGCGCCAGCTGCAGCGAGGGACCCAGGCTGCCCGCGCCGCCGCCGGCCGCGCCCAGCGCTGCTGCCGCGGCGGCGGCGGCCGACGCCAGCCCGCCGGCCGCGGCCGCGGCGGCGCCGGCCGCCGGCAGCTGCGGCTGCATGGGCGGGTTTGCGGGCTGCTGGCCGCTGCCGCCCGGGCCCAGCATGCCACCGCCCATGAGCCCATTGGCGCCGCCGCCGCCGGGCGGCGGCGGCACGCCGCCGCCAATGGGCTTGGCGGTCGGGGGCAGGCTGTCGTACATGTCAGCCGCCATGAGGTACAGGCGGCTGGGAGGTACGGCGGAGGGTCCGGACGGCGAGGCGTTGCTTATTTGGGCGCCGTCGCAGATGAGCTGCTCGCGGACGTAGCCTGGGCAGGTGGGCGCCATGCAGCTGTAGCGGCCGGTGGGCGCCAGCGAGCCGCTGAAGCCGGGCCAGCGGTCCTTCAGCACCTCGCGTGCGGACTGCGGGAGGCGAGGCAGGCGCGCGCGATGTGAACTAGCGGGGTTTTTAGAGCGGCACTGTGAGGATACATTTGGGCCCTTGAATATGTGTAGGAGCATGTTTGCACTGCGGTCAAGCGCAGCCCATGCTGCCATGACCTCCACAACCATGACCGCTAGCAGGACGCACCCGCCCAACCAGCCCCCTCCCCATGGACGGCTACGCCCCGGCTCGGCCCCTTTCTCCGCCCGCCCCCTCTCGCCGCCCCACCTTCCAGCAGGGCAGGTGGAAGTTGAAGGCGCAGCCCAGCGTGCACCTCACCACCAGCCGCTTGTCCGCCGGCTTGATGCAGTGACCCACCGGGTCCACGGAACACGCGTGCCCGCCAAACATGGCGCCCGCCTGCAGGCTGCACAGCGCGCCGCCCATGTCCGCCAGCAGCGCCGCCAGAGTCGCCTCCACACTCTCCAGCGGCTCCAGCACCGCCGCAGTGCCGGGCAGCAACCCGCTCGAGCTGCTGCTGCTACTGCCGGCGCCGCCGCCGCCCGAGACAGCGGAAGAGGAGGCGGCCGCGCCTCCGGCGCCGCTGCCGGCGGCTGCCCCGGCGCGGCCGCTGCCGCGGCCGGAGCGGCCTGCGGCCGCCGCCGCCGCGGCGGCGGCGGCGCTGGCGCCGGTGAGCAGGCCATTGGCCGCGGCTGCGGCTGCGGCGACGGAGGAGGGCAGGCCCAGGCCTAACGCGGCGGCGGGCGGCAGCGGCACCTTGCCGCCAGTGGCCACATGGAGCACCTGTGGAGTTGAAAGCGGGTCGGACCGCCAAAGCACGAATCAAGGCGTGAGCACGCGTCAACAGCATTGGCGCCACCCGGTAGCGAATTGCCGTATCCACAGCTCTATTCCGCGGCCATGTGTCTCCCACATGCCATCTGCCAACACCTGCCGCGCCCCTCCCCTGGCCCCCGCCCTTCACCCCCGCCCTCCGTTACCTTGAATCGGTTTGGTTGGGTTTAGTTTGGTATTTACAACCCCCCACCACCACCACCACCACCGCACACACACACCTGCAGGATCTCTGGCCGCTTGGCCGCGCAGTCCGCCGCGCTGCGCCCCGCCTTGCCTTTGGCGCTGGGCCGCGCGCCGCGCTGCAGCAGCAGCTCCACCATGGCGGCCGGCGCGGACTGGCAGGCCAGGTGCAGCGCCGTCCAGCCCTCCTGCGAACGTGTGTGTGTGTGTGTGTGTGTGTTAAAAAAACGAAACGAAACGTGTGTGTGTGTGTGTTTGTGTGTGAACGTGCGTGTGTGTGTGTGTGTGTGTGTGTGTGTGTGTGTTGTGTGCACGTTCGACCAGACCTATTCCATAGCTGGAGTATCCCAACTTGCCTACTGGTCAGCAGATGGTGTGCACACGTGCGCGGGCGTGTGGATAAAGAGGGTGCCGCAGCAAGACTTGCGAGCGAGCGCCTGCAGCTGCTTCGTTCTATACCCCCGGACCTGGAAGCAACACTGTACGCTCCCGCACCACGGCCCTCACCCTACACCCCTCCCGCCCCCGCCCACCCCCTCCCCGCCCACACACACCTGGCACCGCTCTTCGATCACCGCCGCGCCGCCGTTGTCCAGCAGCAGCGCCAACAGGTCCGGAGTGGCCCTGGGCGGGACGGAGGAGTGCGGGAAGCACAGGGGAGTGGAAACCGTTGAAACGGCAATGGAGCGAAAGTCGGTATAATAGTAATGGGGCGCAAGGGAGGGAGGGGAGTGGAACCGGAGATGCGGTCAACAGCAGTAGGGCCGGTAAACAGACCCAGTCCGCACACACGCGCCACACCACACACAAGCATACACGCGAGCGCGCGCGTTTGTTGTTCCCCCTTCCTTCACGCACGCACACACGCACGCACCTGCTGGACAGGCAGGCGCAGTGCACTGCTGTGAAGCCGCCCGCCTTGCTCTTGAGCCCCACGCTGGCCTTGGCCGCCAGCAGCGAGGCCACGGCGGCGGTGTTGCCTTCCCACACAGCCACGTGCAGGGGGGGCATGCCGCGTTCGCCCTGGGGGTGGCAGCGCAGCAGCAAGTGTGTGCGGGTAAGCAGCCAGGTGTGAGGGGCAAAGCAATTGTATCAGGCATCCCAGCTCCGCAGCTGCAACGGGTTCCTCCTCCACGCTCATTCCCCTTTCGCCCGGCGCATCCGCCTCCCCGCCCCTCCCTCCAACTACCTCGGTGCCTCTCCCATGCCTCCCCCCCTCCCCTCCCCTCCCCTCCCGGCCGCCCGCCTGCCCACCTGCACGTTGACCTTGGCGCCCGCCCCCACCAGCACCCGCACCAGCTCCGCGCTGCCCCGCTCCGCAGCGATGTGAAGCGCCGTCAGCTCGCCGGGCGGCAGCTTGGCGGCGCCGTAGGCCTGCGGGTGCAAACATGGTGGGAGGCAGCAGCGGCAGGCGGATACACAAGTGGAGGGGAGGAGCGATGAGCGGCGAGGGCTTTAGCGGGTCGCTGCAGGGTCGGAGGCAGGGTAAGGCCCAACCCGCACACCTCCCACATGCGCACCCGTGTCCCTCAGCACTCTTTTCTTGTGGTCGCAACGGCCGTCACGCACCTTGGTCAGCTGGCTGCTGATGGAGATGCCGCTCTGGATGGAGCCGGGCGCGGAGGAGCCCCCCGGCAGGGATATGCCGTACATGTCCTTGGCTGCGGGGCGGAGGGGCGCAGGGGCGGAGGGGTGACGGGTGTCGGCACCAAGGGCTGGGGAACGGGGGTTGTAAATACCAGCCCAAACAAACCAAAGCAAGCCCAGACGAGCGGAGCGCAGGCAGAGGCGGGGGGCGGGAGGCACACGTGACGGCGTGGTTCAGGACCCCGGCTCGACGGCATATCAAAACGCATCAACGCCCCCACTCACCGCTAGTGCCGCTTGTTTTGCTGGGCGGCTGCGATGGTGCATTCACCTGGACGTCGAGCCAAGAGAGATGCGGGCCGCACGCCGGGGTTGGCGATAAGGGGGTTTCATCTCTGCGTTCCCGTTCCGTTCCCAATCCCACTTTCTTTGATTTCCAAACTCCCTCCCCCCTCCCTCCGTGCAACGGCAATCCATGCAGCTGCCCCCACCCGCCCCACACAGACCCACACAGTGCCCCGCCCCCCCCACGGCTGCCCCCGCCCCCCAAAACCCACCCCCCACTGCGCGCGCACCTTGGCTCCCGCCGCCAGCAGCGCGGTGACCAGCGGCACTGAGTTAACGTGCGCCGCCAGGTGCAGCGGCGTGAGGCCCTCCTCGCTGTACACGTCCGGCCGCACGCCCGGCTTGGCCAGCAGGCAGCGCAGCAGCGGCTCGCGGCCCTCGTAGGCGGCCCAGTGGAGCCAGTCCTGGGCGGGGGAGAGGGAGGGGGGGAGGGGAGGGAGAGAGAGGGGAAGAGGGAGAGGGAAAGAGGGAGAGGGAAAGAGGGAGAGGGAAAGAGGGAGGGAGGGAAAGGAAATGCATGGGCGAGGAGTCAAGAGGGAGGAGAAGGAGGAGAGGAAGCAAACGGCGAGGAGGTCAGGGTCTGGCCGGCGGTGATCGGTACCCGGTGCCCCCCCCCTTACACACGCACACTGTCCCGCGTTGTGATTGTCGAACACAAACACAAACGCGCACACACGCGCACCTGCGCGCAGGGCAGGTGTGCCAGCGGCGTGTTTCCGGCCTTGTCGCGCGCCTCCAGGTCCGCCGCGTGCCGCAGCAGCGTCTTGACCAGCTCCGGCTCCACGGGGGCGCCCTGACGCACTGCCAGGTGCAGCGGCGTGGCGCCGTCGCCATCCACCGCGTTCACGTCGGCGCCTGGGTGGGGGAGGCAGTGGCGGGAAGTGGTGGGTAAGGCAGGGCCTGGGCCTCAGCGCCTTGCTTGTGGCCGCCACCCTTTGCTTGCTGCAGTCCTGCGCACACCCGCCCTATGCAGCTTTCACTAAAAGCGTATACCCATGCTCCCTCTCCTCCAGGCATACACCCCTTGCTCAGTTCCCCGCCCCTTCTCCCCCCTCCCGCCTTAATCCCCCCTTCTTCCCCCTTCCTCCCCCCCTCTTCCGCACCCGCATTCAGCAGGCGGTCCAGGATGGCGTGGCGGTTGAACAGCGCCGCCACGTGGGCGGGCGTGCGGCCGCGGCGGTTGACTGCGGCCAGGTCGGCGCCGCCGCCCAGCAGCGCCTCCACAACACGGTCCTGAGAAGAGAGGCAAGGGATCAGGCGGCAGCAGCAGAAGCAGCAGCAGGAGACGCATGGGTCAGAGTGGGTGGAGGCGCTGAGCAATTGTCGGTGTATGTTTCGTGTGTTGGACCCTGAAGTGGCCCCCTCCGCCTGTGATGCCCCCTCCGCCTGTGATGCCCCCTGTTGCTCCGGAGCCATGCCGCCACGAGGCCCCCCCGCCCCAGTCCATGCTTGCCCGTCCGCACCTGCGGCCATTTGGCAGCCAGGTGCAGCGGCGTCTCCGAAGTCTTGTTGCGCGCGTTCACGTCGGCCTGAGGGGACCGGGATGGACACGAGCCGGACACGAAAGGTTTGGTTGGCTTGTGCAAGTAACGGCGGAGCTGCACCGGCGTGCTGCACGCCGGTGCAGCTCCATGTGTAGACAGCAGCAAAGCGCGACTGGCCGAGCCATGTGCAGGGTGATGCAGCATGGGCGCACGCTGTGGTGCGCTGGGGGTGTTGTGAGGTAGGGTGTTCACCCCCTACCCGCCAGGAACAGTGGACACGAAAGCCCCTTCCCAAGCCTGCCCCGGTATGATTCTTACACACACGAGAACTGTTATTATTGCATTGAGAGCGCAGCGCACCTTGGCCGCCAGGAGAATGCGCACGATTTCTTCCTGACCATGATATGCTGCCGTGTGAAGTGGCGTCCAGCCATTATTATCAGGAGCATTTACATCCGCTCCGTGACTGATCAAATGGTGAACGTGCGACGGTTCAGCAGTCGCGCTGTTCAAGGCTGCCTGTGCGTTGATTGCCACCTCCAGTGGTCCAGATGGAGGTAGAAGAGTTCCACCATCAGCCACAGGGACCGCATCGTCAACAGAGGTAGATGCCATCGTGGCGCCGAGAACAAGCTGGTGGTTTGGCGAGCTCTATTCTGCAGAAAGGGAATGCCAAGCATATCTTTAGGAATGTCCTGGCTGCACACTCAGCTTCAAAACGCGCCCGCCCGCCCGGAACAAGTTGGGCCGTGCTAGCCATTTGCCAGTGCGCAAAGCAAACATCATGATGATTGGTCTCGTAAATAGATCATGCACCTAGTCCCACAGTCGCGTAAGGTGTATGCTTTTGAGAGCGAACGCGACCGCCACCTCGGCGCAGCGATACAGCCGGCACTCACAGCTTTGTCTATGCTTGGCGTTGAGTATGTTTGTTTTTATGATGCGAAGCCAGCAGCCTATGGTGGCGCGCGAGCACACTGGCGTGCGTCTTACTATGGGGCTATGCCAAGGAGACTGGTGAAACACTGTAACGGTTAAGACAGTGAAGACAGCAGCAATATGTAAGCGCCGTGAGTGGGCATGGACTCCAATGAAGTCCTCATGGCGTGCGCCGTGCGGCCCCTCCCACGCATCGCCTCCCGCCCATCGCAGCCCCTTTTCCCTCCGCCGCCGCAGATCGGTGGACATCTGATCTTTGACGCCGAGCGCTGGATGCTGGACACTGGTTGGGCATGGCATGGACGTATCGATTATGATTTAATTGAGTGCACCCAGGGCTTGCATCTTCCAAGGGTGGGCCGCCGCCGCTGGCGAGAAGGGCAGTAACCACGCTCTCACCCACGGCATCCAGGGGCACGGAATTGCCTAGTTTTTAGCGTTAGTTTTGGGAGGGGGGCTGCACCAGAACACACCAGAACATAAGTAATACTATTTACTTGCCACCACGACAGCCCCATATCACATTGCCGCACGTACCCTCAAAACCTGCACACACATACACCTGCATGACCTGCCTCAGCCTCGACCGACCAGCTTTTCAGCCTACAATTCTGCCCTGCTAGCAACTGCTCTTCTTACAGACTTACACCAGGCCGCCACCAGCACAACGTCAGCCGCCAAGACCAACACACAATGCCACCCAGCGCCATATCATACAACAGCCCAGCCGCCTTCTCACGGGAAGTACTTGGTCTGCATGCGCGCACGCGTCTCCGTGAGCGGCATGCCCTGGATGGCGCTGCCCCACTTGCCGTACTCGTCCACAAACACAGACACGCCGTACGGGTTGCCGCTCTCCCCTGGACGCCGCGTGATCTCCCCACGCGCGCCCTTGCCGCCCGCCACAGTGGTCTCGTCGCTCGCCTCGCCCTGTAGGGCCATCACAGGCGGGGCCGTTAGATCATATGCCAACAGGGCACACGCCGTCAGAGCACATGCTGTAAAGCAAACCGGGCACACGGACTCAAGAGGCATCGCGTTACACAGCCACGATAATCCCCGCCCCCCGTCCCGGGATATCAATCAAGACCGTCACCAGCATCCCGTTCTCTTTCCCGCACCCTGGCAAGCCCGCCTCCTCCTCCCATTCCCTTCCGCAATCCTTTGTCACGCCCGCACTCTCACCCTCATCTGCAGCTGCACGCCCACGTTGGAACGCGCACCCGCACCCGTTCCCGCACCCTCATCCTCAAACTCAAGCTCACCTTGACTGACTTGGCACAGAAGCCCGTTTTGGCAAATGGCGATGGCCCTGAGGCGCGGAAGGTGTCTGGGTCCGCCGCCCGCGCCGCCTCCGGCTTAATCTCGTAGAACTCCTTATTGGTGGTGGTGAGGTTGTGCACGGGAGCCCAGGAAGCCTCCGTGGCGGCGTTGGGGCCTGCGAGTGTGAGGACATGCGGCGCAGGGCGTGGCGGCAGCGTCAGGTCATGTGGATGAATGCCAGTGGCCCCTAAGCCTGGCAGCTAGCGCGGCGCGTGGCCACTACCATTGCGTGCGCTGCCTGTCTACCGCGCCTGGCTTGCTGTAGCCCTCGCGCGCGCATGGGCGCGTGTCTCCTGGCCAGCCCGGCCAGAAGCACGCCCGCAGCTGCACCTGCTACGACTGGTGCCAGCCCCATGGCTGCCTGACCATTGGCATGAGAGCGATGCTGCGCTGGTGGCTGCTAGTCTACGGCCAGAACCAACCGCCATTGCCACCTCTGTCAAGATGCAGCCACGCAACTGCTGCAGCACCAGCTGCTGCTACCGTAAAACCCAGCTTGCAAGGCCATGACAGCCTGTTCCATGCCCCGCGCCGCATCGCCAGACGGAGTCTTGCGGCGTGCTCTCGCGGTGGCCACGCCGCCCCATGCAGTGCCAAGGCAGCACTCGCGCCCTCGCTTATCCAGCAATGGAGCATGCCACTTAGCAGGCTGGCAGCAGGCGCCGCGCTGCTGCCTTCGTCCTTGCTGGAATCCGGTGTCCAATCCTCATCATGTCGACCTTGCCCCCACCACTCCGACGGTAACTTAAGCTCACCAATGGTGTAATGGATGTTGTCCGCAAGGCCGTACGTCTGAAGCCGCTCCGCCACGTTAGCTTCCGTGTACATGCTGGGCTTCTTAACCTTTGCCTGTAAACAGAGAGCGGTCATGAAGTAAGGAAGGCCGCCTATCAATTTCCTACCACGGATAAGTTGCGTGCGGTACTGGGTGGTACAAGAGCCAGTGCAGGACAGGAGCCACTGCTTCTCCCGCCCCCCCCCGCCTTCCACTTCCTTGTCTTCATATCCTACAAAACCTCTGGTTTCCCCTTCGCACCGCAGATAGTATGCGGGCCCCACTCACCGGGGGCGGTGTTGTTAGAAGCTTCTCCTCCGCTGCCTGCTTCGTGGTCTGGAATAGCCCGGGGTGGCCAGGGGGCACCGCCTTGTGCACGACACGCTCGTGGGTAGGCAGCTCACGTAGTGTCCGCCCTGTCGCGCTCGCCACTTGTGATTGGAAGCGATCCTCATACCTGCAAAGGCACGACCGTCAGATGACTAGTAAGCTCTGAGCTGAATGCCGCACTCGCGAAGAACCCACGAAAGAAGCAGCGCCTAGCTTACCAGTTCTTGACTAATACGGTGTTTTGGAAAGCCTGCGATATGTCCGGCGCGCCATCGTTATGCGCGTAGGCGGCCATTTTCTAGTTACAAACGCAGGTTAGAATGCTGTTGTTTTGCAATAACGCAGTTGCAGATATACTTGTTTGTTATCGATTTAAGGATGTATGGCTTTAGAGCCAGGAAAGCGCTGCAAAATCAGATATGCGCGATGAAGCGCCAGCCCTTAGAAACGGACTTGCAGCTATGAGTGTGGCACTGACCAGTCCCTTGACGTTTATATGCAGTGAAATAAGCGATGTACGCTGTAGGACATCAATTAAGCAAAGGGCGTCTTACATTGAGCCTCCCTCTGTGTCTCCCCGCTACCAGACCGGCCGTGACCCCACCTGTGGCACGCACCACGAAGCTCGCCCGTTTAGGTCTGCACGTCGCCGCAATAATATTTCCCAGCTTGTCCATAACTACGCATCTTGCAAATCCAAACCAACTGCGCCAGCGATTAGACTCATCAGCCGCACACTCCGAAACATGCACTCCAGAGCTACAACTCAACCCACCCTGGCCCCAGCTTCCCCCCTCTGCTCTACCCAAAGGTCGCCGCCGCGGCGATGGCCTGCACGGCCAGAACGATACAGCGGACATCAGTTAGCAGCTTGTAACCACTTAATATTTATCATGTGCCGAGTACTGTAAGCACATGCAGATGCAAGGCTACTTCGAAGCCTCGCCTGACGGCAATGCCTGCTGCAATACCGCTGTCGGCACTCACTCACCCTCAGGTCCTCCAGCAGCTGCTGCGGGCTGCTGCCCACCGCCTCCGCCGCCTCGGCCTGCTGCTGGCGGCTGAGGTGCGGGAAGCCGAGCAGCAGCTGCCCGTCTAGCAGGCCGCCTGGGGGTGAGAGGCATGGGGGTGAGAGGCATGGGGGTGAGAGGCCTGGACGGCGCCAACAGGAATGGAAGGGGCAGCGGCATGGTACTGATGGTACGGTAGTGCCAGAGCCGGCACGTGGGCTGGACACGTGGTCCAATGCATTGCGGGCTCATGTATAGTGGCTGTCCCCCACCACGGCACCACCCGCCCGCCCGCCCGCCCGTGGAAAAGGCACCAGAAGCCCCGGTTGTGTTGTGCCCCACTGTAAGGACCCCTTGCCGGTACGACTCACTGTTGTTGCGGGGCGGCAGCGGCGCGCGGTGGTGCTCGCCGCCACCCAGCGCCTTGGGAATGCGGATGAAGCGGTGCCTGTGCAGGTGTGTGCGTGCAGGCGTGTGTGTGTGTGTGCAGGTGTGTGTGCATGTGTGTGTATGTGTGTGTGCAGGTGTGTGCAGGTGTGTGTGCACACACGTGGGGCCGAGGCAGTGTGGAGGGCGCATCGCAGTGCCCGGACCGAGCCGGGCGGCCCCCTGGTGCTCCTGCTCCTTCACACTATACACTGCAGCAATTTGCTGCGTGACTCAGGCTCCGCCCCGCGCGGGTGTTCCCCGCATCCTCACGGCGCACCTGAAGGAGCGCGGGTTGAGTCCGGCCACGTGCGGCAGCGTGGCGCTCATGTGCGCCTGCAGCGCCGCCAGCCGGGCCGCCGCCTGCGGGTCGGGCACCGGCGCAACAAACGATAGCCCGCCCTCCGCACTGCCGCACAGCAGCGCGTGCCTGCGTGCACGAGGACGTGTGTGTGTGTGTGTGTGTGTGTGTGTGTGTGTGTGTGTGTGTGTGTGTGTGCATCCATGGTGAGAACAGATCTCTGTGATTTGGATGCGCGCACGAGCGCCGCGCACGCGCCCCGACACCGCGCCGTGCAATGCAGCGAGCCCCGAACTGGGTAAGCCCTGCCCCCCCTCACACACACATTCATACATACACGTCATGAACATATAGCAGCCCCTTCTAATGACGTCCCAAAGAAACCCTGGTGCGCACCGGTTCCGGCCGTCCCTGCTGGCCAGCTGCACACTGGCCGCCACGCCCACACGCCGCGCCACATGCAACAGACCCATGGGCGCCAGGCGCTGGCCCGCCCAGAACTCCGGATTGGTGTCGCGCTTGCCTGCATGCACGCACGTGCACCGGTGGCGCAGGTTGGCACGTGTGGCGTTTGCTGCTATCGCGTGTCAGCATCACACGACACGAGGAGCCCCAGATTCGGTGGACGGCCGAGCAACCGTTCCGCCAATGGGGCAGGATCAATGCCCTGGTTTTAGGCAGCAGGTGACACCCACCACCACTCCTAGCACCATAACTCGGCGCAAACTCCGCACAGACCCAGCCCTGACGCCCCAGCCCTGACGTCGCAGCCCCGCGCCCCTCTCCACTGCCGCGCACCATAGAACTCCATCATTTGCAATGTGCCGGCCGCGTCGGCCGCCAGGAAGTGCAGCTTGGGCTCGGCGATCACCACGCCGCACGTGAGCACGTCGCGGCCGTCGAAGTCCTTGGACATGAACTCCAAGACACGGCTGGCGTCCTGTTGGCGCGCATTGGGGGTGGGCGGGACGGGTGCGGGGTTACATTCGTGATTATTCAGGGGTGAGATGGTTTCGCAGGGAAGAGCCCGGGGTCGAGAGCGGCGAAGCGTGAAGGGCTGAACACAGGGAACACAGGAATTGCATGGGAAATCGCCCAACAACCCAACAAACTGACAAAATAGTAAATGTGACAAGTAAACATAGCGGACGCAAGCGTCTCACCGAGTATCGCAGGAAGAACAGGCCCTGGTGTACGTCCGAGGCCAGCAGGTAGTCCTGCGCGGGGGCCGGTGAAGAATGTGCCGCCCCGGGAGGGATGGCCGCATGAGATCAGCGACTGAAGTGCAACACTGATTGCTGCTGCAGTGCTGCATTACAACCCCCAAACCCCGCGCATGAAGGAGCGGCCGGGTCCCGCCGGAAGCCGGCCTCAAACGCAACCCCAACCTTAACTCGAAACCTTGATCCAAACTGAATCCCAAACCGATTCCCCAAACCCAGAACCCAACACCCACCTTGACGGTGACCAGGCCCGTGGCGAGCGAGGGCAGGTCGAAGAAGGCGCGTTTGTCCAATGAGCCACCACCAGATCCAGATCCGGATCCAGCAGCAGCTGCTGCTGCTGCCGTCCCGCCGGCTGGGCTCTTCCACTCGTACATCTCAACGCGGCTGCCGCACGTGACCAGCAGCTGTGACTTGAACTCCTGCACGCTGCGGTGGTGGTGGTGGGGAAGGGGGAGGGAGGGGGGGGGGTCAATACCAGTCCAAACCAATGCGGACCCAAAGCAAAAGAATGAGGGGGGGAGGGGAGGGGCGGAAGGGGTGGGCATTGGAAGGCGGCGCCAATTGCGTTTGTCGTGGGTGGCAAGGGTGTGGCAGCAGGGAGAAGTGCGCATGCGCGGCTGCTACGTCACAGCCAGCCTACATACTTCGCTGCTGGCGGCACACATGGCACCACGACATCCCGTGTCACGTGTCCACCAACCCACCCACCCTCCCAGCCCAGCCCTCCCAGTACCTCGTGACGGCCGAGGCGGTGTCACGTGCCGCCACCAGCGTGGCACTCCACCTGCGGTGTACGGCAATACGGCAACACGGCGACGTGTGTACCGGCAGCGGCGGTTGAAGCGGGCGGGTAGCACATGAACGAGGGAGCCGCCGGTCACACGCGCGTGGGGCACGGCCACGCCAAACACCGGCGGCTACCAGCATCCCAACCAAGGTCCGCTATCAGACTCTGGTCCCGGTTGGTTTGGGATTGGTAAATAATATGACAACTCAAGCTCAAGGCAACGCCACCCCTCCCCCTCGCCGCCCACCCCCCGCGAGCTGCTGCTGCTGCTGCTGCTTCCGCTGCTGCTGCCCCACCTCCTGCTCATGTTGCCGCGGCCCTGGTCCACCACCTCGGCGGCCACGCTGTACAGCAGCAGCCGGCCCAGGCAGGGGTAGTCCTCGCCTGCAGGGGGTGGGAGCGGGATTCGTGATTTAAAGGAGGGGGGGTTCAAGGCACGACCAGTGCGAAGAACGCGGTGTTGTAACGGGGCAGGGAGCTGGGAAGGGGAAGGCTTGATGCCCAAGCCCAACGAACAGGGTATAGCCGTTCATGCAAACGGTGTGTCTCAAACGTGCCGAGGGGGGAGAGAGGATCGGAAAAGCGGTACCAGGGCGACACGCCTGGAGTTTCCTGATGTCCTCAGGTCTCCTTTTACTTCACACGACAGCTTGGGACTGACAGCCACCCCAAGCCCAACCCAATCAAAACATGACCCCCAGACCCTTGCACAGACCCACCCAGCGGCGTGCCAGTGCCCACTGCCAGCAGCGTGTCTGTGTCGCCGGTGGTCGCGTTGCGCAGGTAAACAAACTTCAGGCACAGGGCCTGCTCGCCTGCAGAGAGGCAAAATGAGCAGGAGCCGACAGAGCTCTTTGAGCGTGCACAGAAGACAGAACGAGGGATACCAACGCGGTCGGTGCAGGCAGGAGCACCGTCACTGCGTCCAACACATGACGCACAGCGCATCAACCCTGTCGCGGGATGCCGTCCGCAATACCGTCACACGCACCCGGCGGCAACAACTGCGACACCCACAGCCGGCCCCCCGCGTTGGGCTCCAGAAGCCGTAGCTCCCACGCCTCCTCCTTGCCGCGACCCGCGGCGGCGGCGCCCGCGGCGGCGTAGGCTGCGGCGGCGGCGGGGTCACCGCCCGGCTCCTCGGCAGGCCGGGGCCTGTTGGGGTTGGAGGGGACATGCGGCGGTCACTGACTGCAAAGCCGTCGGGAAAGGGAAAGGGCGTGGGATGGCACAGCACGCCGTACCGTGTACGTGCACCGTACATGACAGAACCGATCCGTGTCGTGCCAGGCCTGGCTGCATGACCGTCCCCGCTGGCTCCTGCATTTTCCTGACACATGGTCTCCCTCTTCCCTCTTGACTTCGCTTCCCACACCAGCACTCCTATCCCTCCCCAAATCTGTTGATTCTGGGTTGGACCATACCGGTACACACCCATCCGCCTAATATCATCCGCCCCGCTTTCCCCCTCCGCTCTTTCCTACTTAAACATGAGTGCAATGCCCCACCTGCTGGGCGCGGGCCGCGAGGTGATGGCCGCCACAATGCCCGCCTCCCTGAACCAGGCCAGCCGGTGCGGCGTCACCTTGAGGGGCACCCTGCCGGCATGGCGCGTGGGGGGTGGGGGCGGTCATGGGTTACGAGGCGTGGTCTGGTGTAGTGCGGTGCGATGTAGTGTGGCGTGGCGTGGCGTGGTGTGGCGTGGTGCGGTGTGGCATTGGACTCGGTGTGTCGAGGAGGCGCACGTGTCACTCAGAGGCGTGACTCTGCGGCGAGATGACAAAGCCCCCTCCCGGTCTCACACACACGCTCCCCTCCGCCTCTCCCTCCCCTCCCCTCCCCAGGCCGCACCTGCGCGTCGCCCACGCGCCGTCCAGCCGCGTGTGCGGCGGCAGGCAGCACACCTTGAGCTGGCCCCGCGCCGAGCAGGCTGTGATGAAACCCTGCGGAGACGGGGGGCAGTCGCATTCATGCTTAATTCAGAAGAAGCGAAGTTGTCACCAGGCACAATTGCGGGGCAGGACAGGCGGACAGGAGGAGAGGAGACGAGGGAGGCGCCGGGGTAGGAGTTGGAGGAGGTAGGTGGATACGGTACGGATATGCCAGCGAGGCACGGCAAGGCATGAAGAGTGGCGCATGCCTCCTGGAGCTGCATAAAACAGCACACGAAGATACGCAAGCCGCACTGGCGATCAGCAAGGGTCCGGCCAAGCTCACCAGCGGGCAGTTGACATTGTGGAAGGGCGTCAGCGCCGCCACCGGCCCCTCACTCCACATGGCGTGGGCCGCCAGACCGCCGCGACCCGCCACCAGCCACAGCGGTCGGGCGCCCGCCACAAACACACCGCTGTGGTTGGCGCCGCGGGCCTGGCGAGGACGTCATGGCGGGAGGGTGGGAGGGTGGGTGGGTGGGTGCAGGTGTAGAGTGGGTATGGCAAAGCAGCTCACGCAAAGGCGGACAGATTGGCTGGCAGACGGCACAACCAAACCATATCAGGACACCTTCCCAAGTGGCAGCAGTAGCACCGGTATGTCAAGTCTGTACCTTGCGTATCGGGCGTCCCACCACTCACCCGTGTTAGCGGATCGGTGTACGCGATGTGGTCGAACCGGATAAGTCGCGGCCCCAGAGCCACAGACCCCGCGCCCTCCGCACCGCCGCCACTCGCCTCAGCTGCGCCCGACGGCCCCAGCGGCGCCGGCGCCTCATGCGACAGCGTGTCCAGGGGCAGCCGCCGCAGTGCCAGCCCCGAGCCGGTGTTGCTATTGCCACTGCCACTGCTACTGCCCCCGCCTGCGGCGCTACTGCCACTGCCGCCGCCGCTGCTACTGCTGCCGAGGTGGAAGCCGTAGGGGTTGTACGCCTGTGGTGCGGGGGACATCCGCCCATGAAACCAACAGACTGAATAATTCACAAGTTTTTAGGAGGCAGCATGGCAGTGGCGCGCTTGAAATCTGTGGAGAGCAGGCTGAGTGGCTTCGCCCATGCGAGTCTGCGAGGCGGCTCGCATTTCCGTGGCCGTTGCGCCCCTGCCCCCCCCCCCTCTTGTGAATTCATCACTCCATTCTCCATGGACGGTTTCCCCTCCCCTGCCATTCCAACTAGCATATCATGAATGCCACTAAACCCCCACCTCGAGGCCACGTGGCCACCGCCCCCCCCCCCTGCCCACCTGGTATGCCAGCAGGCAGCCCGAGGCCGTCAGCGCCAGCAGCACAGGCCGCTCGCAGTCGGGCACACCGCCCGCACAGCCGCCCTGCAGCGGTGCAGGTGCGCGCGTGCGTAGCGTGAATGGACAAGCCAGGTCTCGGATGATCCAAACGACACACTGACCGTCGACACACAGGCGCGAATGAACGCATGCTGCTAGACAACAAACCCTTCTAAATGCTGCCAGCCGCATGCGGTGTACGAGCGTCGCCACGCAATTGCCCAACACCACTGCCCACTCACCCGGAATGCATCCACGCGCATCTCAACCACCGGGTCCTCCATGCTACTGCCACCCGCGCCGCCCTTGCTACTGCCGCCCGGCGCCGCCGCAGCCGCAGCCGCCTCCGGCTGCTCCTCGGCTGTAGCAGCCCCGAACAGGTCCGCCATGGCCATCATGGCGGCTGGGCCCGGCAGTAGCACCTGCTCGCGGCCCGACAGCCCGCTGCTACTGCTGAACACCAGCCGCATGGACGGCAGGCTGTAGCACTCCAGCCGCCCCGAGCGCCTGCAGATCCACAGGAACTTGCTGCTGCTGCTGCTGCTACTGCCGCTGCCGCCGCTGCTACTGCCGGCTCCGCCGGCGGGCCCCGCCGCGCCCTCGCCTTGCTCCTCCTTCTTTACACCCCCCTCGCCGTCCTCGCCCTCCCCTAGCCCCGCCTCGGCCTCCTCCTCCTCGCCCGCCGCCCCTCCCCCCGCCTTCCCCCCTGCACCCGCCTCCGCCCCCAGCCCCGCGCCCGCCGCCATCCAGCCGCTTTCGTCCAGCTGCAGGCAGGCGGCGGCGATGCGGTGGCTGGCGGAGCGGGCGGGCGCCGCCAGCAGCTGCTCGGCAGCTGCCCCCGTCACCAGCCCCAGCGTCATGGACAGCAGGTCCGCCTCCAGCAGGCAGGCGGTGCCGTTGGACAGCGAGACCAGCACGTAGGGGTCCGCCACCTGCGGAGGATGAGGAGGATGGGTTGTAGATACCAGCCCACAGTAAAGCGAACCTTATGCAAAAGGGCGAGGGGGAGTCACATTCACGATAAGATAGGAGGGGAGGAGGAGGAGGTGTTCGACAGGGCACGCGCTGCTTGGAACACCATGTGTGTGGGTGTGTTGAGCAGCAGGTATACGGTTTCGCAGACGCGTGGGCTTGCGAATCCAATACTGGCAGAAGCTTCAAGCCTCGCCCGCACCTGCATGTGTGTGATGGTGGGGGGTGCCACGCCCGGTCGGCTGGCCGCCGCCACGCCGCCCAGTGCCTGTGACGGCGGAGATTGGGTGTCACCATTGCCAGTAGGGGGAGGGGCACGGGGATGAGTGAAGGAGTAGGGTCTGCTGCGAAGGACAGGCCTGTTGCGTTGCTCCCGCCCTCGGACCCCCCTCTCCTCCGCGCTCTTTTGCATAGGTTTGGTTAAGTTTGGGCTGGTATCTACAATCCCCGCCCTCTGCCCCTCCCCCTTTCCCAACCATCTTTACAGCCCCCCGCCTCTTTGTTTCCCAAGATTGTCCCCCCTCTGCCCCTCCCCCTTTCCCAACCATCTTTACAACCCCCCGCCTCTTTGTTTCCCAAGATTGTCTACGGTGCATCACTTCCTTAACTAACCATGACATTACCCCCCCCCCCCCCGTGCCTGTCCTGTGCTGTTGTGCGCGCCACCGAGCCTGGGCGGCGACATTTCTCGCCGGCGCCGCTCGCCCTGCTGCTCCACGACGCCTCGGCCCCAATCCCATAAGTATTATCGCTTGCAACTAACGCCTCTGCCTGTGCTCCGCTCGTATTTGATGGTTTTGGTTTAGTTTGGGCTGGTATTTACAACTTGCAACCCCCCCGCCGCCTTACCTGCAGCTCGCTCAGCGGCAGGTCCTGCACCAGCGACATGCCCTCCAGCAGCCGCACACCACCCGGGCAGGCCTGGGGGTGGTGGTGGTGGTGGTGAGGGGCAGAGGGCAGGGGGAGAGGGGCAGCAACATGGCGGCAGACAGCGAGGCAGCGAGGTAGGCAGTGGGTGAGGAGGAGGGTGGCGGGCGTGGGTGATGCGGCGCGCGGGTGACGGGCGGTTGACACCCACACACACGTGCCGGACACCAAACACGTCGTCCATAACACACCCGTGGCATACCCGCACGCAACATCGCCCCCCCCCCCCGCCTCTGAATCACCCATTGGTGCAGAGTTAACCCCTCCCCCCGCCTCACACAGGCACACATCTGCACGTACACAACCCTCCAGCCAAACGGTTGACACACACACACACACACATTTGCACGTACACGACCATCCAAACAAACAAACACGCGCGCTGTCCCGCAAACCGCCCACCTGCACAATGACTGCGTTGTGGAACAAGTTGCCGGCGGCGATGGTGGGCTGGTCGGTTATGTACTCACAGCCGGGGCTGTGGGCGGGGGCGGGCGTGCAAGGTGGGTTACACGGTTGAGGAGGAGCAGAGCACCAGGAAAGGTGGGTTGGGAAAGAGTGCATAGCGAACCGGCAAGCTAGAGCAGCAGTTGGTGGGGCAATGCTGACGTTGATGGAGGCGAGTGCTTGGTGGCGTGCCAGCAAAGCTGCGCGTGTGTAGCGACGTACGCGCACCAGCCCCTCACACACACGCAAACCCAATGGCATACCCGTACCCATACCCCCACTCCCACGGCCCCGTCCCTTCCCCCCATCCCCCACGTCAAGCATAGGCCACGCTCTCCTCCACGCTCTATTGCATTGGCTTTGGTTTCGTTTGGGCTGGTATCTACAACCCCCCCAAACACACACACACACACACACACACACACACACACACACACACACACACACACACACAACTGACACAGCAGCTGAACGCATTCGCGGTCGCGACAGCGGCCGTGCTGGAGGTGGAGACTGGCGGAGGGAAGGGCCTGGCCCCCAGTGCCGCATCGTCCGCAGCGGCGGCTGCAAGCCGCCCGGCGCCCCCGCCGGGCGGGCCCAAAGCCGCCGCTGCCCCACACGCTGCGCCTGCGGCAGGAGAGGCCGCGAGGCCGAACCCGCCGCAGCCGCAAGCGTGCACACACCTGCCGCCGCCGCCACGGGCGATGGCGGCCAACAAAATACTGCTTCGTGGCGCAAGCAGCGAGCAGGCGGAGGCGATGGCGCGCGGCGACTTCTCTGCTCTGGGCCTGGGAGAGGGCTCGATGGGCATGTATGAACGTCGGTGGCGGGCTAGCAACGCGGGTCGCGTTTGGAATGTGGAGGTAGTGGTGACCAGGGATCAGCGGGCGGCCTCCATCAGGGCTGCGGCGCAGATTAAACACACCGCAGGCGTGACGGTGGCCCCCTTCCTGACGCCGGAGGGGCGGGCAGCTAGGCGCGCGCGGCAAGCCCAGTTCGACAGCCTGGTGGAACGGGGTCTGCAGCCGTACTGGCGGGGCACGGACATCGTCACTGAGGAGGGGGACCGGCGCTGCGTACACCCCGTGCAGTAATGCACATGGCGGATAACTGAGAGGGGCGCGCATTGTGTGTGTGTTTAAGTCCAGCGGAAGTTAGGCTTGTTGGGAATGCAGGGCTAGGGCACAGACGGTTTTGGTTATTGATCCTCTCTCTCACTTTGTGGCTGCCCTTAGGCATATCCTGCCCTGTGGGGAAGGGAAGGTAGCTAGTGCCGGCGGGGTGCTTGTTTTGCGGTTGCTGCGGCCACGTGCCGGACTTGGACGGTACATGACTTTTTGCTAGGCGAACAAACAATGCATAGTGGCCAGCTGCCGGCTCGCAGCAGTGTTGATATAGACGGAGGTGCGGCTTCTAGGGCCAAACCGACGTCTCACAATATAGACAGAGGTGCGGCTCTTAGGGCCAAATCAGTGTCTAACCACAATAGATGGAGGTGCGGCTCCTGTGGCCAAACTGACGTCTAACGCTACGCGTAGGCTTGGGAGACATGTACTGCCAGACCCATGCGCGACAAACAAGGTGCTAATGCGCCCCTGGCACTAGCAACTACGGGTTGTCCGGATACACGATCACGTGATCTGATAAACAACTGTAAACCGTTGTCACACACACACACACACACACACACACACACACACACACACACACACACATACACACACACCTGGTGGTGACGTCGTCCAGCCCCTCGGCGCACTTGAGCACCATGGTCCGCGCCCTGCCCATGGTGATGAGCAGGAAGGCGTGGTAGCTGGGCTGACCCCCGCCGCCACCGCCGCCGCCCGCTCCCTTGCCCGGCTGCGACACAGGCACGATGGCGCCCGCCGCCGCCACTGGCTCCGGCGAGCGGCCGCGCTTGGCGCCCGAGGCAGCGGCGGCTGTAGCAGGAGCTCCGTCCGCCGGCTCTCCGGCTTTCACGGCTGTAGCAGCGGCGCCCTCAGCGGCGGCGGCGGCGGCGGCGTCTGCCTCCGTCCCCCCGGGCTGGGGCTTGACTGCCGCCGGCTTGGGGCTCGTAGCCCGCTCCTTGCCCCCCGCCTCTCCCTCGCCATCTCCCTCCGCCTCTCCCTCCGCCTCTCCCTCCGCCGCCGCCTCCCCGTCACCGTCTTCGCCGACCTCGGCCCCGTCTGCCTCCGCCGCCAACTCCTCGGCCGGGCCCCCGCCGTCGTCTGGGTCGTCGTCTGGGTCGCGGTGCCGCACTGCGAACACGCCGGCAATGCCCGCCAGCCCCACCTCAGTCACCACGTCAGGCACCAGCCCCTGACGCGCCAGAACCAGCGCGCCCGTCTGGCCCTGTGTGTGTGCGTGTGGTGTGTGGTAAAGAGCGCAAGGAAAAGTAAGCGCGAAGGATGTGTGTGCGATGCAGCGACGCGACGGCATACGGCTATAAGCTGCCCTGTGTGTGTAATGTGTGTGTATGTGTGGTGGTGGACTGGGGTTGTATGGTGGTTGATGTGGGTAAGGATGCGGCACGGGCGGGTGCAAGTCACACTTGGCAGGAGCGCACATCGACTGCTGCAGTCCGACGCCCACATCTCGCTACAACGCACGACAACGGAGTAACAAACACAAAGGCGCACACGCACCTGCCCCACACACAGGAAGCTGGTGGGCCCGCCCCGGCTGGCGCCTAGGGGGCCGCCGCCGCCGCCGCCGGCGGTGTACGGCGACACGGAGGTGTCCACGTGGAGGAGGTCGCGCACGGGGCCTGTCACATGCGAGTGCACATGTGCGCGAGCATGCGCAAGTGAGCGGTATGGAAGGAGGCACGCAGGACGGTGTGTGCAATGCGGTGCACAAGTGTACGCGTGTGTAAGAGCTGAAGAGAAGGAGGCGTAACCGCATGGTGTATCAGCCACGCGTGTGATAACCTGACACGTTTACGTGACCCTTCTCGCGACCCTTTGGAAACCCACCCAGTGACGGCAGGGAGTCCAACAGCCGCAGGTTAAAACGCTGCGGCCCCACGCCGCCCTCCGCCGCCGCCACCTTGGCGGCGGCGGCTGCGCCCGCCGCCGCCGCCGCCGCCACCGCCGCACTGCGATTGGTCAACGCCGCGCCGGCACCGCCGCCATCGCCACCCATGTCGGCCCCGCCCACACGCTTCTGACGCTTCGCCGCCGGGCCCTCCGCCGCATTGTCCGTACGCGGTTTTAACTGCATGAGTACGGAGTCGCCTGTCCAGGATCCAAGGAAGATGAGGCCCTTCGGTCCGCGGTACAAATCGTACGGTAGGTTGCCAGTGGCGGCGGCGGCGGCGGAGCCCAGGGCCGCCGCCGCCACGGCGGCGGGCGCGCGCGCCGCCGCTGCCATTGTGAGTCCCACCTGCACAGGGCAGAGCATTACAGCGGAAGGGCATTACTAAGATACGAACTGCCAGGACTGGACTACACACCGGGCACCAGAGGCGTCACGCGCAAGCCTTGGTCCGCTTTACCGCCACGCACCCAGCTCCAATGGCTGCAACTTGTGTCCCCCCAAACGCCGCAGCTCGCGTTCTTCCCGGCCCGCTCGTGTTCATGCCTTGCTAATCCGACCCCCTCTCCGTCTCCATCTCCAGGTCAACTCCCAGCCCCTCGCTCCAGTCCCTCCTGCATTCTCCAGCCCACCCCTACAACCCGTCGTGTGATGGGACTTTTTCACCGGGCTCGGGCACATTAACCCCCACCCCGCTCGCTCTTTTGCATTGGGTTTGGATTAGTTTGGGCCGGTATCACCTCCAACCCCCAGCTCCCGACCCTCCCAGCTGCCCCCCCACCATGGCTGTGGCCACCGGCCCTCCGCCTGTGCGCACAGCGGTGATGCGCTGCTCCGGCGGCACGTGCGGCTCCAGGCGCAGGTGCAGCGCTAGCAGCGAGCCGCTCTGCAGGCCTGTGGGAGGCAAGGTGGAGTGGGGCAGCGCGGTGTCAGGCTGATGACAACTGTCGTGAACTACAGAATGACCCCAACAGGGCCTATTACTTGCGAGTCATTCCCCTGATATAGGGAGAATGGGGTAGAGGTCGTATCACGACAACAACAATCATTCAATCATAACCCGTCCTGCAACCGCCGAACCGCTTCGGTGCTTCAGCTCGTCGACCCAGTCCTCCAAAGCTGGAGTAGTCAACCACGCCATGTCTACCTCGCTACACTTCTCTGTACTTCTCTGTACCGTCTTTGCAACCCCGACCCGGCCCCCACAGCCCTCCTCCTGCACCGCCTCCCTCCCCCCACGCCTCACCCAGCAGGCAGGTGGTGGGGCTGAGCCAGGCTGCGCTGGCGCCCGCCGCCACCGCCTCCAGGTCGCCCACCAGGGCGGCGGAGCGGCCCAGCGCGGGGGCGCAGTCCTGAGCAGCAGCAACGGAGGTGAGAGGCGGGAGGCGAGAGGTGGGAGGTGGGAGGTGAGAGAGAGGGACAAGGGAGGCGAGGGGTGAGAGGCGAGGGGTGAGAACATGCGCAGAGTCCAGCCTTTCCCCGACTTCGGAGTGATGATGCTTTGCTAACATACACAAACACAATTACACACGCATACACGCACACACACAAACACGCACACACACAAACACGCACACACACACACACACACACACACACACACACACACACACACACCGGGTGCACGTTGAGCGCGAACTCCGCCGCCATCCGGGCCGCGGTGACGGAGGGCGCCTCGCGGGCGGGGTCGAACACCAGCGGCGGCGGCGCCTCGCCGGGCAGAGCGGTGGAGTTGAGGGCCGCCGCCTGGGGCTGGGAGGCCTGGGGGGTGGGGTGGCGTGGGGGTAAGGGGGGTAGGCATTCTTGTGAGCGGTTGGGGGATTGGCGATTTGGAGCAGGAGCAGAAGCAGTGAAGGAATGGCGCCACCAGCACTCTTTTGCATGGGGGCTGGCTCCCCTCCCACCGCACGCACCGCACGCACCGCACGCACCGCACGCACCGCACGCACCGCACGCACTGGTCACCCACCTTACTACCCGACCGCATACCCCGCCTGAGCATGCCACAATGCCCACCCTTCCATGTTGTAACCTATCTACACGTCCACCGTGCCCTACCGCCGTGCTCGACCGCTGTGCTCTGCCCCTCCCAGCCCCAGCCCACGCACCTGCGACGTGAGCATGACCAGGCTGGGGCTGAGCACCAGCGCCGCGGGCCGCTGCGGCAGCGGCAGCAGGCGGTAGCAGTCGTAGGGCAGGCCGGCGGCGCGCCACAGCACGGTGTGGCGCTTGAGGCGCAGCGACACGGAGATGGCGGTCAGGCAGCACGTGTCCTTGCGCTCGCTGGGGGGTGAGCCAGGGGGGTTGGGTGGGGGCCACAGGGGGGGGGCGGGATGGGGATGGGGATGGGGGCCGGGTGAACGGGAGGTGGAGGAGGCATGGCTAGTTGCCAGGACGGCGGTGGGCAAGGGGCAGGGGTTTGTGGTGTGCCAGCCCTGCGGAACCAGCCCGGGCCCCCACGGCCACACGCATGCGCGCCTCTAGACGTCCGCAACCCCGAAACAGTGACAATGCGCCTCTGAATGCACCGTAACAGCACGGGTTGGCCCCACCCAACCACCTCCAGCCCCGACCACCGCTAGCCCCAACCACCTCCAGCCCCGACCACCGCTAGCCCCAACCACCTCCAGCCCCGACCACCGCTAGCCCCAACCACCTCCAGCCCCGACCACCGCTAGCCCCAACCACCTCCAGCCCGCGTTTTTCTCCCCCCCCTCCGCCCCCCGGCCCCCCCCCCTCCGCCCCCCCCCTCCGCCACCGGGCGCCTCACCGCAGGCGGCCCGCCCAGGTGGGGTCGGGCTCGTGCAGCAGCAGCAGCACCGGCTCCGTGTAGCCGTGAAGGAACACACAGTCCCGGACCTGAGGGAGGCAGGGGAGGGGTTACATTCATGACTAGTTAAGAGGGGGAGGGGGAGGGGGAGAGGGAGGTTCCAGGCACGACTAGTCGTGGGCAGGAGGTTACAATTATACAAGCTAAGGAAATGGTAGACGGTAGGAGAACAGCCATCGGGGGGTGCCGTACGATAGCCGGGATGCGTGTCAGGACCGGTGCAAGGCTCTGGGTTTGGTTCTCGCAACCCCCCGCCCCACATCGCGGACATGCGCCCGCCCCTCGGCCCCCACCTCGCGGATACCCATCATCTTGTGTAGGTTGAGCACATAGCTGTTGCCCACAGCCGCCGCACTGCCCGCGCCACCCGAGCAGCCGCTCAGAGCCTCCAGCGCCTCACCCTGTGTGGGAGCAGCAGCAGGAATGGAGCAGCAGCAGGAGGGGGATGCACTGTTGAGCCCGATCCGGGCAGGTGCGGGGATGCTTCTCGACTCTCAGTGCAGGGCGCAACACGCAAGTAGAACACAATCGCCACCACGACCATTTCATCTCACCCCGCTCGCTCTGCACCATCTCGGCGTCCCATGCTTCTTTCAGCCGATGGCGAAGCCCAAACCCCTACCCCACCCAGGCACCCACCCCACCCCACACCCAAACCCCACACGCCACACCCACACGCCAAAACCCCCCACTCCCTCTCCCCACCTCAATGGCCGGCACCAGCGCCAGCTGACAGAAGTACATGACCACTGCCGCACACCGACCCGCCGGGTCAGCCACCACACGGGGAGGCAGCGGCACCGCCGTGCGCGCCTCGCGCTGCTGCTGCCCCTGCCCCTGGCCCTGGTGTTGAGGGCCCTGGTGCTGTTGGTGCATGGAGTGGGGCGGCGGCGGCGGCGGCTGTGAGCCCGGTGGCCCGGGCGGCGGCGGCGGCGGCGGCTGGCCCCCCTGGAAGAAGTGCATGGAGGTGGTGCGCAGTGTGTGGTGGCGCACGTCCCACTCCAGGACAGACAGCTTGGCGTCCCTGTGCGTGGAAGGGAAGTGTAGCGGAGCGGGGCGGGGCGGGGGGTGCGGGGGGTGCGGTGTGCGGTTGTGTGGCAGTGAGGCGCGACAGAGCAGGGCAGGCAGCCGCACGGCCGCGGCGGTGCCGGCCTCCTGTACGCCCATGCCAGGCACATGAGCACGCACGCAAAGAGCCCTGCAGCCGCAACCACGCACACGCACACGTGCACGCAGGCGCATACCACTCCTCGTACTCTACCACACACACACACACACACACACACACACACACACACACACACACACATACAAGTGTTGACCCTTCCCATTGTGCTTCCTAACACACGCGCACACACACACACGTATACACACACATACACACGTACATACACACACATACACACACACATACACACACATACACACGTACACACACACGGGCCCAGCCGCACCTGAAGGTCAGCAGCAGCGCGTCCCGGCGCCTGGGACTACCACCGCTGAGCACCGCCAGGCTCTCCACCGCCCCATGCAGGTGGCAGCTGTACACCAGCTCCAGCCGGGCAGCGCCCCCGCTGCTACTGCCGGTGCTACCGCCGGCTTTACCGTTGGCGGTGCTACTGCCGGGTGCGCCTGCATGGGCGGCGGCGCTGCTGCTGCTGTCGACGTCGCCGGCGCCGGCCCACCTGCGGTGCAGTTGGGGTGGGGGTGAAGTGGTGTGGCCACGCCGTACCCGTTTACACCCCTTTCCTCCTCGTAATCACCGTACAGGACTGCCGAGGAAGGGCCGCCTCCTACCTCCAACAACCAACCTGCCGCTCTCACCTGACCCGGTATATCTCCAGCCGGTTTACTCGCACCACCACCAGGTTGGGCTGCTGGACCGAGGGGGCGGGGCCGGCCCCAGCCCCTGTCGCGCCGCTGCCGCGCGGCCCTGCTGCAGGGCCGTGCTCCGCTGCTGCAGCTGCAGCGGCGGCGGCCGCTGCCGCGGTGCCTGGCGGCAGGGGCGCATGCGTGAGGTACGCCGCCTCGCTTTGGGTGACGCCGGTCGGCGGGTGGCACTGCGCGGCGAAGGGGCGACCGGCGACGTGAACATGGAAGTGCACCAAAGCCGATGTGCTCAAGCAGTGTTCATTGCATAACGAACAAGGATAACCAGGACGGCAAAGTCCACACAAGTTTCGGTGAACCAAATGCACGCGCGGGTTTCCGCCAGCGAGCCGCACCTCTCTATAAATGCATGTGCTCATATTTGAGCGTATCAAGGTCAAGTTTTTGTATGATCTATCTACACCGCATTTTCTCAGAGACTTCTTTGCGGAACTACCGCGTTCGCTAGATTACGTCGTTTGTAACGAGCGTGGCAATACCTATGTTAATTATGCACGATTATCTTCAGAATCGCATTTGCCAGTGCTGACTTGCATGCGACGCCTGGGTTTGGCACGCGCGGATACCCAAGCGCAGATGTGCGGCTGCCCGGAACTCACCCGCTGTCTCGCGAGTTCGGGCCGAGGTCCGTGGCTACGCGCTGGTATCTAGTGGGGGAACGTGTCAGCAGTTTGCGCTCAAATGCGTTCACAAGTATCGGAAGGTGGGTTTCCCCTTGGTGTGGCGATGGCTCCTTTTGCCCCTGCAGATGCCAGCCCGGGAATCCCCGAACTCAACCCAACTCCCCCATACACGTTCGTATTCGTTGATGTGTGTTATACGCGTGCTGATCTATGGCTTGTCAAGCCGCCTGCCGGTCTGGTGCTGCCGGTGTGGGGTGTGGTGTGCCCTATCGGCCTATCTGCCCTCAGTGCCCTGGACTTTGGCGCCGCAGCACGTCACCCTGTCACCCCTGTCATCCCTAAGATACGCTTCGTGCGGAGCCTAATGCAGTGTTGCGACGGTCGGCAGCCAACGAGGGGGAGAGCTGTTTTCCTTTGGGCCGGAGGAGGTCCATCAGGGCGAGGGTGCGGTGCACCTGTGATAGTCGGACTGTCCCTTCTAATGTTGCATTCACAGAGCCACAATGCTGTCTGTAGCAACTGGCAGAGAACCTTGCTGGAGATGCCGATTGACTTTCAGGTGGGTGGGTAGGCAAGGCTATGGGCTTTGTACCATTTGTCCATTACACAGGCAGCGCGCGCATACGGTGGGGCCATGCGGCGCGCTCACACAAAGAATAAAGGGTTGACGAGGTGAGTGTCCGTAAAGCATCATAATCCCAGTTCAATTTAAAGTAGCTGCATGCGGCTCCTAGCCATGTATGCGGCGTATCGCTTATTCGAGGGTCAGTCTGAGGGCCCCATGTGCATAGCCAGGCGTCATGGCGGACCCATCCAGCACGCAGACATGGTAGCCGGATCACACACGTGCCATTGCAGCTCAGGCTTGGGCGCCGGCGTACGGCCCCGCAAGCTCCTGCCAGTTCGCGCACGACACGCAGTCAACCATCCGCACAGCCTCCATATCCGCTTGTTATTATCTAAACTCCTGAGGGTCAAGGAAACCCTGTCACGGCGTTCCCAAGCGCGGGATACTGCCGTCCCCGCAGCAGCGTGCAAGCAAAGCACAATAATGCAACTGCTAGATCCCACCTCTCACGTATCGGTAATGCACAACAACCTATTCGCCCTAATGCTCCATCTCAGACGACTTCCAATACTAGCAGTTTGCCCACACAGGTCCGGGCATTATGCACTCGCTCAGATTGGTGAACTCGATCGCGCACCTCAACCCCGTCACCCCCGACATGACGTGCGCGTGTGTCAGTGCGGAGCTCTCTCGCAGCCGTGATTGCAGTTTGTTCTCACCGCTCGCAACATAGCTTTGCTACACATACCTCAGCGTTAAGCAAGGATGCGCATGCACATGACACAGCAGCCGTCTCCAAACCATTCCGCTTCTGTTGCTGCCGAGCCGCCCGATACCTTGCAAGTCCCTCGTGCTTCCGCTGACATGCGTCACATGCAGCGGGCGCACTCGCACCGCTGCAGAGCGCCTGAAAATTTGGATCAAGCACACACACCAGGCCCGCACACAATCGCACAGCGACGTCTGCCAGGCGAGCCGTCCGCAGCGCCCAATGCCCTACAAGAACTTCCGCAAAGTCCCGGATTCGTCTGGCTCACCAAACGGCAAACGCGAATACATGATTTACTCGCGCTTGTCCAGGAAGTAGCCAACGCCGGCGTAGCACGCCGCCACGCTCAGCACGCGGGGCAGGAAGAAGCTCAGCACGGGGGCGTGCGCCGCCGCCTCCAGGATCACGCCGCCCACGCCCAGCACGATGAGCACCGAGTTGATGGGCAGCTTGGGCAGGCCGTTCTCGCCAATGGTCCAGCCGGCGCCGCTCGAGGCGTCGTTGGTGGTGTCCACGACCTGAAGAACAGGGAAGAGGGAAGCAGGGGCGAAACAGCACAGGTGGCGGTAGTGTGAGCCGACAGAGCGGCAGAGCAGGAAGGGTGCATCGGCATGGCTGGTGTGTCAGGTGATTGCGGGTTGCTGTCTTTAGCTGTGAGCGCCCGCTCTGGACAGCTCTGACACGCAATCTCTTTAGTCCCCCAACGCATGATGCGACTTTCTTAACGCCTGGATATTTTCTAATATTGCATGCTGCGTTCTGCGCCTGTTCACCCGTGGCCCACCTTGAGGGCGGTGGGGATGATGCGGGTGAAGGGCACGCGGATGGCGGCGCGGCTGTCAGAGGCCTTCTTGGCGTTGAGCACGGTGCCCTCCGGCGCCAGGGTGTTGGGGTCCACCGAGGGGGCAGACAGGATCAGGGTCATCTGCGTGGAGGAGCAGGAGCGAGGTGGAGGATTAGCGGGGTGGGCAATGGGGCGGACGCGCGTCGCAGAATGCGTCGCACACTGCAAGCGGCTGGCCTAGGACTGATGCCTGCCGCAGCTGTGATGATGAATGACGGTTAGCGTCGAAGCTGTCATGCGTCAACCCGACCCGTCGACCCACCATGTACGCCACGCCGGCGGCGGCGCCAGTGGGCTCCAGCAGCAGGCTGAACAGCACGTTCAGGCCGGGGATGGAGTGAACGATGGCGTCAGCGGCGATGGCAGCGCCGATGGGCAGCGCGCCCTCCACCGTCTGGATGCGCTCAATCTCCTTGTCCTTGTTCTCAGAGGTGACTGTGGCGCGGCGCGGAGCAGTGAGCAGGAGGTGGTTAGTTGGGGAGAGGCAGTGAGGGGCGCGGGAGGGCTGTGGGCCATACGTGCGGTGTGCAGCCGCGAACCAAGGGCGAAGGTTGTGCCGTGGCTTCATACCGGTAACTCACAGGTGGTCACGGCCGCGACGGCAGCGCCGGCCAGGCCACTGCCCAGAATGTTGACGAACAGGTTGGTGTCCTCAATAGCCTTGGTGGCCACGCGGCGCGACGACACGCCCGAAGCGGGGCGCAGGCCGACGCGGGCGCTGGCGCGAGCAGCGCGCGCGGGCAGGGCGGGGCAGGTCTTCGCGGCCAGCATCCTTCTTGTCTGCGTAGAACGGGGGCAGCGCATGGCCATTCAGAAAGGCTCGGCGTTGTGAAACAGGCACGGCACTGGCGCAAAGAGAAGCCGGCGGAAGCGGTCGCGGCGGCATGGCCTTCCAGCAGAAAGGCAAGCGTGCTTTCTAACTATTCACGCGGCAGACGGCATGACCTTCAATGTTGAAGGCGTCAAACATAACGGCAATGCTGATCCAGGTGTCTCAGCAAGCACCCGGAGGCCGGAGTATCGGAATCGTTTTCCCGCGGGGCCGCGACACAAGATCCTACACCGCTAGGCAGCTACATTATGTCGACACTGGCTGTGCGGTTGGAGGATCCGCTAGGATCAGAGCGAGCACACGCACAGCGACAAGGCGACGGCCATGCAAGTCAAATGCCGGTCGGCTCGGGAAAGGAAAGTTGCGCACGGCCATCGTCGACCTCGCCCATGCTGCTGCTACATATTCTTCCGGTCCAAAGCGACGGCACCGCCACGTCCAAGCTCACCTTTGTGGAAGTGTCGGGACTGTGCAAGGGGTGTTGTGAGAGCACTGTGCTCTGGGGCTAAAGTGGCAGGCGAGAGGTAATTATTTCACAAATGACGGTAATACACAGGAAATCGTGTTCACGCAAGATATGGGCGAGGGGACAGGTCGATCTCTCGTACGGCAAATCGCTTAGTTCACGTCGTTGGTCGTTTCTTCAATAGTATCATATACAAAGCAGAGCTCACTGCAGAGCTAATCATGCACGGTGGGCATACAGGTTCATTCATACCATTCCGGGGGCCCGGTGAGCTTTCTTCGGAAGCTTTTTGAAAAGGTATCGTTTCTGAAGGTTAAATGCTCCCTACTGAAAGCGAATCACTTGCTTGGTATAGATGAGCGAACAAACGCGCTCGCGAGTGGACATGTCTGGCGCCGACATGTCTGGCGTTCGTCTCTGTCCCGAGGCTACTGCCACAAGCTAGGTGCTATTGCAACGAGCTAGGTGCTGACTTTACATACTGACGGGCGTTTGAGGTAGAGACGCAGTTATCCTGGTGGCTGGGCATCCAGTAACCCCTCGCGTGCACCCTCAGAAGCGGTAGCGCCTGTCCCCTGGGTGGTGTGCCCCACCATTGTGTCCTGCTGCCCCAGTGCTGCCAACCTACACTACAAAAGACTTCCAGAGGTGGCCTCAATGCTCCATCGGATGCCATGACTGTGTTCATGCGCCGCATTGTGGGGGAGAAACGTTTGATCAAGTGGGTGTCTTTGTGCGCGGCTCGTGCGCTTCAGGTACACTGGCTGTGCGATGGGACATTGTTTAGGCAGGTTCAGGGGTCCCGTAGGGTTGCAGCTGACGCTCAGACCCCAGCAGATGGCAAACAATTTGCAACGGCAGGGTAGGGACACTGGCTGTCGAATGTAACCACACACACCAGTTGCTGTCAACGCCACGCATGCCTGTCACTATGCACGCCCGGGGAGTCATCATCGTGTTTTGTGTGTTCGACCCTGGGCTAGTACAGTACCGTAGTATGTATGCCGTCTAAACCACTTCGGTGCCGCCACCCATACATGACACACGGTGCGTCCGGCTCCATGCAGCTCTCCGCACCGCCGGCTTTCCTTGACACAGTCACTACGGAACGCCTAGCACCGCCGCTGAGCAGGAGACCAAGTAGGGGGAAACCCGTGGTCCCCCTGGCGTAATGCGCTGCTGGCTTCCATGCTAGACAGCCGCACCTTTTGCTGTCGGTGCCGCAGGTCTGCGCAACTGTGTCGTGGAAGTGCAGCAAAATGCGACGAACGCTGAGCGCGGTCGAGGAGAGCTGCTCGAGGCATAGGTCACTCTGGTGGACTCGCACCCACAAGCTGCAGCGGCACTTGACGCTATTTCACCAGTGAGTTACACCTGGACTAGACGGCGGTTCGTCCAGACGCGTTAAACCTCTCCCTCCCCGGCCGGCTCGCCAAGCACACGCGCCGAGCCGAGCCGTCGCCCTACGCCGCACTGGCTCAGGCGACCGCCGGCGCCCGCCGTACCCCGCGGGCCGCGCGCGCCGCCGCCGCAGCCGCCAGCCGCTGCGAAGCGGGCCCACGACTGCGCCACCCCGCGCGCCGCCAGCGACTAGCCGCCGCCGTCGCCACCGACGCCCGGCGGCCGGCGCGCCAGCCACGACAACACCACGACGACACCTCCGAAAGCGCCCCGGCTGAGGAACCAGCTGGGGCGAGCCACGCACCGCTGCGCCGCCCAGACCCACGCCCCCGACGGCGGCAGTTGCCACGTGGCATGCGGTCGTACCGCTTAACGGTACGACTTCTGGAAGCGGGCGCGGGCACCGCGACCACCGAACCTGTGGGCGTAAGGAAATACACGAGGAGAATAGCCGGTCAGCCACGTGGTCAGGTGTGCGGCGTTGAAAGGAAAGCTTGCGGGACGCCGTGTGCGGGACCCGGGATGCGACCCGTGTCAAGAGCAATGTCTTTGCTGACCCTAAAGAACTCCCTGGGCTTGTGTTTTAGCAAGAAGCTCGTTGCGTCATTGCATCCCCCACCATTTACCACGCATCCCTCCCGCCATTCAATGCTTTGGGCGTCACTCATCGCTCGTTCTTTGCAAAAGCTTTCCCAAACCCGCCTCCCCAGCATTCGCGGCGTCCCGGCACAAAGCTCCAGCGCAACCACTTGGAGCCCGACCCATCGGCACATTCGTTTTCGCCCGACCTCCAACCCCCCAGCAGCCCCTCCCTAGCGCCCCAAGCCCCCCCACGTCGTCCCAGAGCACCCACTTCTTGGGCTCGCAGCGGCGGGGGTCAGCCACCAGCAGCGTCCTGTCGAACTGCAGGAGCGCGTCCTTGATCTGCTGCTTGCTCTGCTCGTCCACGTACTTCTGGTAGAAGGCAACCACGGCCTTGGCGATGGCCTGGCGCAGAGCTGTGGGGTTAAAAAGCAGGAAGGCATATGAAAGAGAGGTTTAGAATGCGGATGAGATGCGAGGGATGTGTTTCCGCGTGCTATGGGTTAGGGTCCGGTGGCCAGGAGCCAGGCCGCCGCGGCTCCTCCAACGCAAGCTCCCATGCTGCTCTGAGCTGCAGTCATTTGCGTGACTGGGTGCCACAAATGCTTGCGTTCCGGGCGAGCTGCTGCAGAGCTGCTCCCGGCGCCCACGCCCCGCAGGCGCCCCGCCACTCGAATCGTTGCGGCACATCCCGATGATATGCCGCCCTCTGCTGCAATGATCCCTGGTACTCGCCGCCGCCGCCCCCCCGTGGCGTCGACACGTTGCGCCACGCGGTTCCCGGTAACCAACGGCGGCGGCAACATGCGGCCCCGCGGCCACGTTTGCGGCTTGCCATAATATGCTCACAATCCTTCGCCCGCAGAGCCTCTGTAGCTGCTGCTAGCTACGGTACTGCGCCATGACGCGCCATTTGCATGGGCTAAGCTGCTGCGCATACGTCCGCTCCCCCGGCCCAAGCCTGCTACTCCCGCAGTCACCGCGCTGCTCACTGCACTTTTCTCCAGCTCCAGCTGCTGCTCCACCGGCCGCCAAGCCGCGCCGCCTCGCCGCTCTGACCTCGTCGCTGCTCAGGCCCACGCTTCGCCAGTTTGGTGCTCAGCAGCGCTCGCACGAGGTTGCCGCGGCCGGGCGGGGGGCATCGTAATCGATACCCGTAGCCATGCAATTCCCCCATAGCCATTCCGCCCGGCATGTCCCACGTCACACCCCCAACCCCTCCCTCCCACTTCCTTCACATGTCGAACTTCCACGCACCGTAGATCTGCGACACGTGGCCGCCGCCCTTGACGCGCAGGCGGATGTCCAGGTTCTTCACCTTGGCGCGGCCAATCACCAGGATGGGCTCAAACACCTTGAAGCGCAGAGCCTCGGGCTTCACCAGCTCCAGGGGCTGGCCTGTGGTTGGAGATGCGTAATATTGGGACGTCAAAGGCAGGTGCGCGGGCGTCAGAGGAAGGGAGAAAGCTGGATACGGAGTGGTAAGGGCTTTGGTATGCCGCGTACAGGCTGTGCAACGCGCTGGGGCGCTGTGAGCCGTTGAGCCACCAGGCTGGGCAGAGCTGGGCTGGACTGGGAGGAGGACAACCGTCCTGTGGGCTGAACTGTTTGGCGCTGCTGCCACCAGGCTCGCTGCTGCGGGGCCGGGCGTCTGTGCTGACGGCCTGTAAGCGCCGCTGCACCCCGTGCAGCGAGGGCGCAACCCCGCCCCCGCCCAGCAGTCTCCTGCGCACTGCGCGCCTCCAGCCTCCTGCCCCCACTCTGACGCATGCTGCGTCCCTCCAGCAACTCCACATATGGCGCTGCTGCCCGCGCGCCAGAGCATTCGCTGTGGTACAGCTCCGGAGGCTGTGTCCGCCAGTGCGGCACAGTGCTTCCCCGTGTTCTGCGCCATGAGCCGACGGCTGCCGCCCAGGAGCCATAACTGTTTCGGCGTGTAACACGCCAGCAGCATGCCTGATCAGTTATTCGGCTGCGAGCTCGCAGGACGCGAAGGCTCTGTCGCAGCCGATGGCCGGCCCAGCGCTCCCGAGCCAGCACATTTGATTCCACCCCGCTTCCTGTTTGTGTAAAGACTCCTTCAGGCCGCTCCATATACGTCTGACTGCTGCGCCGCAGCATCCGCCGCCCAGCCTCGCCCGCCGCCCTGGTAGAGCCCGCGCTGCTACTGTGATGTACCCTGGGCTCTTGCTAGAGCCTTTGTCCTTCGGCTGCGCCAGTCCTGGCCATTGTTGAGCGATCCACCGGCTTTGCACTCACCATTCAGCTTAATGAGGCCGCTGCCCTGCTTGCAGTAGGCCACCGCGACGGCGGTCTTCTGCAATGGCATAAACCAGCACAAGGCGAGCGTTCAGCGCTGTTCCCCGTGACATTATGCCCGGCCGCCGCAAGGAGCCATCGCAACCCAAGGCCCGCCTCACCTTGCGGCCGAAAGTCTGCACCGACTGTTGCATCCATGCCAGAGCAGCGTAGGCACGGGGTATGGGCAGAAGGGCACAAGCCGTCAGCATGTGTTTTGGCGGCACTGCCCCGCCCGTCGCTGCTCCTTATGCCTACCTGGGTCGCCATTTTGGCAGCCTTTCTTTTCGCAATGCGGAAGAGGAATTTTCCTGGTCGCCAGCGCGAGGTGTAGCCCCCCGCTCGCTACCCGAGTGGAATGGGGCCCCATGGCTTTTCCTGCCGAGCCCTCCTTCCCGAAGGACTGATAATGCAAGCTATTATATGTGCAGCTGCCTATCTATGACAAGCTTAGCCGTTTTGAAGGGTCCCTTCGGTCCATAGCCTCCGAGAATTGCAAACTTTGCCCGCTGCGCAGACGCGCCGGGGTTACGCGTGCGGACCAGTTCCTCCTGAAGAGTGATGTAAACTACATGGCGTTTGCATTTCTAGAACGGAACTGGGCGGCGGCCCCGACCCCGGCCTCTCGGCTGCCAGTGCGTTGCTCGGTCGCGCGCGGCACCGCGGCGGGGACTCCTGCCTCGGATGCACCAGAGCACCTGCGACAGTTCAGCATACCGCTGCAGAATCCTCAGAGACGACGTCTCTCATCCGCGGTGGCTGCAAGCGTGCTGCAAAGCCCCGCTGCCCAAACGCAGAACGAGACGGGGCGCATCCTGCTGCTGGACTACAGCTCTGCCGTGGACCCGGCCGGCCCCTCGTCTGGCGAGCTCACTGAAGCCTACTCCCCTTCCGCCTCCCATAGCGCGCTCCCGCAAACTTCAACGACATCACAATCAGCAAGGGCACGTCGGGCCGCCAGCGACGTGGACGTGGCCGCGGACTCCGCCGAGTCCGACATAGAGCTGGAGGAGCAGCGCCACCAGGCCTCCCCCTTCCCCTCGCCGGCCCCCTCGCCCTCCTCTCACTCCTCCTCCTCCTCCTTCACGGATTCCGACCTCCATTTCATGCGTCTGGCGCTGCAGCAGGCGCGCCGCGCCGCCGCCGCGGACGAGGTCCCTGTGGGCGCCGTTCTTGTCGCCGCCGACGGCGCCACAGTCCTGGCGGCCGGCCACAACCGAGTGCACAGGCTGCGCAGCCCGCTGGCGCACGCCGAGATGCTGTGCCTGGCGGCGGGCGCGGCTCGGAGCCGGGCCTGGCGGCTGCTGGGCACCACCCTGTACGTGACGCTGGAGCCGTGCCCCATGTGCGCCGGCGCGCTGATGCAGGTGTGGGGAGGGGAAAGGGGTGGGGAGAGGGGTGGGAAGAGCGGGGAAAGGCGAGGAGAGGTGGGGAAAGGTGGGGAGAGGCCGGGAGAAGTGGGGAGATGGGACGTGGGGAAAGTTGGAGAGGCTGGGGAAGCGGTAGAGGCGGGGAAGCGGAGGAGGTGTGAGTCCGGAGGCCGGAACTCGCAGGTCAGAGGTGCAGAGGTGGGTTGTTCCCATCATCCCATGAGGCAGCGGAGCAACGGAGAGCAGTCCTGAGATGGATCTACATGGGAAGGAGATGGGCAAGTGGGAGGCGGAAGGTCGGGAAGTGAGAGGTGGGAGGTCGAATGGGAGGCGACAAGGGAGGCGGGCCACCTGCTGCCTGCGTATAACATTGTTACATATGTACGGGAAGTGATGGTACCTTTGTAGTTGCCTTGCTGTATGCGGTCTGATTTGCCGGCTTGTCACTGCTTGCCGCAGGCGCGCGTGGGGCGGGTTGTGTACGGTGCTCGGCAGCCGCGGCTGGGCGCCGACGGCAGCTGGGTGCAGCTGTTCCCACAGGCGGCGCCGGCAGCGGTGGCTGGGCGGCAGGCGGGTCAGCAGCAGCAGCAGCAGCAGCAGCAGCAGCAACGAGTGGGGCAGGCGGCGGCGATGCAGCAGGCGGGTCACCGGTGCGGAGCTGCGGATGTGGAGCATGGGCTGTCGGCGGGGCAGGGACTGGGGAACGGAATGGCGCCTGAGGCAGAGCCGGGGATGGTTGCAGGGCGCGCGGCAGGGCAGGGGCCCGAGCCGGAGGCTTGGGGGCGGGAATCATGGCTATCCTCCAGAGCAGCTGCGGCTAGCCTCCACACCAGGCACACCAGGCCGCACCGTCGATGTGCCGACAGCCATACGCCTGCATCACGAGATGTGGAGGCAGCTGTGAATACCGGAGCCGATGCAGGGCCGAAGGCTGCACCTAGCGTTGCTTCAGCAGGCGCCTGCGAGAGGGCCTCAGCTGCAGGGGCCCCTGCTTGGGCAGCAGCGGCTTCTGCTTCTGTGCTGCCGGAGGCGCCGCCGCCGCCGCCACACCCCTTCCACGACAGCATTGTGGTGGAGGGTGGCTGTCTGGCTGAGGAGTGCGCGGACGTGATGCGAGCCTTCTTCCGACGCCGACGGAGAGAGGCCGCTTGAATAGTGACACCGAGCGCAGCTCGCAGCGCAATGAGAGTGTGGGAGTGCGATGGGGACTGGTTAAGGCAGGTTGGCGAATTTCCGTAATGAGAGCATGGGAGAGCATTGGCTGGGTCAGTCTACTGGGACCGTGCTTTGATGTCATGCGGCCAGCGTCGTGTGAAATTGGTTGTGTGGCCATGATGTACATTTGCGTGTTCAACCCGGGTTGGGCTTGGAACGTCTATATGGGGAGATTAGGTCGTACACAGTTTACAGGCACGCACACTTAATAATGTGACTCGCATCCTGCCGTTTGGGTGCCAGCCTGCCAGGCTAAGCAAGTATGGGATTGCTGTACGGCGGTGTCTGCGATAGTGAGTGCCGCAAGGAGACCCGTACCGGTGTTCTCCCCGCATTTGTCAGGCTACTGCTAGGCGAATGGATCGATGGCCACCAGCACAGTGTGTGCCCTATCATGCGCCTTGGCATGTAATGTCAACTTAAGCTACGGTATGTCAAGTTCAGGACATTTCTCCAGATTCCGCCCTATTATTAGACAAAGACGGCGGCCAGCCGCAATGGTTGGGTGTGAAAGATTGGGTCATCGGCTCATCGTCTGGTCTTCAATGGAAGATGTTTGGCCATGGCGTGACGACACGGTACCGGTACGGCAGGGCACCTAGCACAATAGCACGTGCAGAATACGCCAATGCATACTGGATCAACTGCGCAACTGGGTTGGCATGGCAAGCTGCCACAGGTGAAGCAGGTCTGCCGCCTGGAGTCTGGACACAACACGCGCCAAACACGCCGTGTTGAAAACCAGCTAGCCATGGAGGCCTCGCAGTAAAAAAAGCCGCGGCGTGACAGGGGAAACGTGCAGATAACGTGTGAGCCTCGGGTCCCGCCGTGGGGCGGTGGGGCCGGCACCAGAACGGATGGTGCGCGTGCCGCATGGCCGTGTCTAGAAAGTTGCATGGGCAACTGATTGATAAGAGCGCCCAGGCGCTGTTCCGTTTACTTTTTCTTGCACTTTAGGTGCTACAATAAGTCAAGCAAATACAAATGCAGAGCCTGCGTGCCCCCGCCCCTTTCCGGGCTGTGAAGCCTGCTTCGCGGTCCGCGTTCGCGCCCGTGCGTATGCCGGTGGCCACCGCTCGCCAGGTGGCTGTCTTTGCGAAGGTCAACCAGTGGCCTGACCCGGAGTTCATTAAGGAGACCCTGGAGGCCTTCCCTGACAAGGGCATTGCTACTGTGGAGGAGGCTCGGGTAGGCTCTGGCGGGTGTGTTCCCTATGCCTTTAGATGGTAGTTTATAGGTACTGTGATCATGCAGTGCTGTTGGCGGGGCTGCGAGGGGGACGGCGACCGCGCGGTGGCTCACCTGCAAGGATAAGGCCCTTGCCGAAGGGCTCGTTTGCTTGCCAGGGCAGCACGCTGGTGTATAGCGTTAGACATACTAATGATCGGCATAACAAATCGTGAAACCTCAGACGTTAGGGTCAAGTTCCAGATGCCATTTGCGTTCAGCTCGCTTTCTTGGCTGCTTATTGTTTGGCCTGCAGTGCCTTTTCTCCAACGGTGGTTATACCTGGCTGGACGTGCGCTCGGAGCTGGAGAACGAGGAGGTCGGCAAGGTGAAGGGCAGCGTGAACGTGCCCTTCGTGCACCTGAAGCGTGTCTACAACCCGGAGACTCAGGAGCGCGACATGAAGAAGACCCCCAACCCCGACTTCGTTAAGCAGGTGGGCTTGTATTGGGTGAAGGGTTGTGTGTTCCTACGCGAGTGTGGTGTGTAACACAGGTGCGGGGTGAGGGCGAGCCTCTCCCGGTGCGTCGGCGACGCTCCGTGGTCACGCAAGCGCATGTCGTCTACGCCCCCTACGACCCCTTGCAGAATGACCGCTTACAAACCCCGCCGCCCTGTCGCATTGAGCAAAGACACGCGCCACTGAAACTCAACCGCGCATCCCTGCCTCCGTCCATCCCAAATGTCTCCCATCCTCGAATGCCGACCAGGTCGAGAAGCGCTTCCCCAAGAAGGACACCAAGCTCATGGTGGGCTGCTCCAACGGCAAGGCCTACTCCATCGACGCGCTGGAGGCGCTGGAGGATGCGGGCTACGAGAACCTGTGCTTCGTGCGCGGCGGCTACAACGCCTGGTTCCGCATCTTCGACAACAAGTTCGGTGAGTCAGAGGGGCTGGCGGGTTGGGCTGGCGGTTGCTGCAGGGTGCAGTGGGCGGAATGTGTGGGGGCAGGCGTCGGGGCAAATGTCGGGGGTGTTGAATGGTCGGATGGGTGCATCTGACGAAGGGCCTCGCAGTCGGCCGCAAGAAGCAGGCACGGCTGAAGCAGTGAAGCAGTTGATGGGGCATACCATCGCACACTTTTGGGTGTTCACTCTGGCAGGGCAAGTAGAGCTTTGGCTGGGCAATTTCCATCACCCCTCTCACCGACTCAGTCCTTTGCAGGCCCTTGACCATGCTGCTTACCCTCCCCTCCTCCCTATCCTTCTGCTCCTTCCCGCTTCTCACTGCCCTTTCCTCAGCCCGCCGCAACTACGGCGAGTACCAGGAGCGCTACGACGGCTACGACCAGCTGTCCATGGGCGACAGCTGCGGCATCCACGCCTCGGGCGCCGGCTTCGACAAGGTGGACAAGGCCGACCGCTGGTCGCTGCCCGTCTACTAAGCGGCGACTGCTAAGCGGCGACTGCTCAGCGGCGATTCCTAAGCGGCGGCTCTGCTTATGGCGTAGAGGTCTGAGTTTGGGGGCCGGCAAGGGTGGACGGGCATGGGGAGGCGGCTTGTTGTGGCGCTGGCTTCCTTCGCGGGAGCTGGCGGGAGCTGCGGGTTCGGCGGCGGCGCTGGTCCTGGCAGAGCGTGGACTGCTGGCGCGAGCGGCAGCGGCACGGTGTGCAGTCGCTGCACGCGCGGGTGCGGGCTGCACCGGCCGTGATGGTGCAGCCGATGCGGCAGGAGCAAGGAGGGCAAGGCGCTGGCGGCTTGGGTGGCTGGCGGGATGGGGCGCTTCAGACCTGTGACGTGCGCGGAGCCTACGGGCAGCTGCTCGTGCTGGGGATGAAGCGAAGGGATGGGGCATCGTGTGCGTGCGTGTGCAGGAGTGGTTCTGACAATCGAAGTGCGCTGCCAGAAATGGCACTCGGAAGCGTGTGCCTATGCATGCGTGTGAGCTCCGTCGCTGTGGCATGTGATGTGTAAGGGCTTGTTGGAGGATGATGGAGGAGCATGTGGGTCGTATGCCTTTGTGGGACTCGGGAACTGAGGTGTTGGAGCAGGCTTGGGAGAGAGGGTGAGCGTGGGGAAGCCCACTGCAAGACAATTTTGGTGCGAGGATGAGTGTCAAGAGCAGACCGAGCGTTTGTAATGCTTGCAAAGCAACTGTCCCCAACACTCCTACGTGTCTAGTATGATGCAGGAAGGCCTTGCCGCTTCACAACAGCCAGAGCTTATGTGGGCACGGGTGGGAGCCACACACATCGGGACTACGCTTTCCTGCCCCTTGCCATGTTCCATCACGAGCCAGAGCTTTGTTAACGCGGCCATCAGGACCACAGATCGCTGAGGCACGGACCCTCGCAGCACCTTGCGCCGCACAACCTTATGGCACCGCGCCGGCACCAATGTACAGGCGGCCTCCAACCTCACATTCATCCGCCCGTGCGTTCCGCGCTTGATGCCTTGACCATCCCAGCGACCAGCCAAGCCTGAGATCAGAGATTCACTCCTCTGAAGCAGCATGCACGCAGGCAACAGCCCTGCTAGCAACCCCGCCAGCAACCCCACCACCCGCCCTCCGACCCCCCAGGCCCTATATCCACCGTCACAAACAAACACACACCGGTGTCACTCCCAGCAGCGCAGCAGCACTGGCCGTCACGCACGTCACGTCGCGGTCAGATCCAGTCGCCGGGCTCGTCCTCCGCGGGCAGCTTCTCCAGGAACGGGAAGCTGCAGGCGCGGTGGTAGCGCCCGTTGTCCGCCGCGCCGCCAAACAGGCTGGAGGCGGCGCCCACGTGCTGAAGCAGGGAGCGGCCGCTGTCAAACACGGTCACACGCGGGAAGGCACGGGGCGGTTGCTGCTGGTGCGGCTGGTGCGGCTGTGACTCCTGGAGGTAGTTTGTGCTGGTGCTGGTGCTGGGGTTCAAGGTAGGCCTGGCGGCGTCTGCGCTACTGCTGTGTCCGCGGCTGCGCTTGCCGGTGAGGTGCCGGCCTGGGCCACCGGTACCGCCGCCGCCGCCGTTGCTGCCGCCACCGCTGCTACTGCTGCTGCTGTTTCCGTTGCTGTCCTGGTCGGGTGAGATGCCCGACAGTTCCCCCAGACACATCTTCAGGGGCCAGTCCTGAACGCGCAGGAGGTGGGCGGGCGTGCAAGAAACGACGGGGCAAGCGGTTACTTGTAACCCAAGCCCCGTCGGCCCGCGCCGCCTTTGCCTGCTCGTCCCAGCCCATCGCCCGCGTCCACCGCAATCCGTCCTCCGCCCCTGTATCCTAGAACATGCTCGCTGTCGCCTGATCAGCGCCACGCCGCCATGCTTGCTACCAATCACGCAGCGGTTACGCGTACCTTGTACCGCCGCTGTCGTTCATACTTCTGGTCGGTGTACTGCAAGAAGCAAGCCGCAAGCCGCCGCCTCAGCCGCCCGTCACTGAGGTACAAGCCCTGCGCACCCCACCTGTACGGCAGTGTTGGCAGCAGAGGCGGACGGCATGGATCCAGGGGCAACCAGGGTAAAGTGTTAGAGCAGTTAGACACGGGTGGTGGACGGGAATTCGCGTGTGATGGGTGAAGAGCTACGTTTCTTGGAATGAGGTAGCCTGGCACTGCCCGCACACTCTGCATCTTTGGCTCATCCCTGCGCTCTGTAGAGCTGTACAGGTTCTGCCCACACAACCCACTCCTCACTTGTATGTGCGGGGCTTGATGCGGTAGCGCTCAGGGATCGAGGCGTTGACGCTGACCATGACGGCACGCCCCACGCCGCCAGGCTCGTCGCGCCGCCCCGCCCGCGCGCCCGCCGCGTGGCCCGCCGCGAGCACGGCTTCAAACGAGGTGGGCTGCACGTTGCTACACGTCAGCGCGTGCAGGCGCCTTATCTCTGGTAGCGTGCCGAACTTCATGCTGCCGCCCTTCTTCCTGTTGCTGCCGGCGCCTCCGGCCGCAGACTTGCTACTGCGGATGCTGCGGGCATTGCTGCTACTGCTGGGGCCGGGGCTGCTACTGCCGGGGCCGGCCGCGGCAGCGCTAGGAATGCTGGTGCTGAGGTACAACTTGATGGCGAAGGGGCCGCCCCGGGTGCGGCGTGCGGCCTGGGCCACCACGTCATGCAGCTGGCAGGTGGGGAGGCCAGCCAGGCGCGAGTGGGAGCAGGTCAGCGGCGCGGGCCAGAAGGCAAAGGAGGTCAAACACAAATCGATTTGACTATCCGCATTTACTGGTGGCATGGCAATAAGGGGCGTGTTGGCTGTGAGGCCGCTTACGCCTGCAGGCCATACACACACACACACACACACACACACACACACACCGAACCGCACCAGCGGCAGCGGCTGCAGCGGCTCCATCTGACGCCCCTCCGCCCAAAGCCGCCCCTTCAACCACCCACCCCGGGTGCAAACACCCCCCAGTACCCACCTTGCGCGGGAAGTCGTCTACGGGCCACACATCATCTTCGAGCAGCAGCGTGGGCAGGTTGCTCAGGTGCGGGTCGGAGTCATCACCGCCACCGCCACCGCCACCGATATCGCGATCACCGTCAACAGGATTCACCCCTGCCTCCGCCGCCTGCAGCAGGCGCTCCTCCCCTCGCCGGCGCCCGGCGGGTTCGGTGGCGGCTACCGGGCCCTTGACTTGGTTACTGGTGCTGGTGGTGCTGGTGGTGCTGCTGCCGCTAGAGCGGGTGCGGTCTTTGACAACCGCAGTTGCTGCGTCTGCCACGGTCGTCAGCGTTGGAGGTGTGGCGGGGCCGGAAGGTGCTGGAAGGTCCGGGGTCAGAAGTAGCCTGGGCAAGCCAGTCAGCATGGAACACCGATGTGAGGTGGGTGCTAGCGTGTGAAACGATGCAGCGGTCACGCATGCGGCACTAGGCCATCCGTTGCCTTTCATAGTGCCCTTGACACAGCACGCGCGCCATCACCGCTGCCCGTACCCTTTATTTCCCCTTCCCACCCTACCCTCTCCCCCCAACCTCACCGCCTCCCACTGGACGTCAACACTTCAACCTTGTGATGTAAGCACTCCGTCCCCCATGAACGGCTGTACGCCACTCCGCGCAGCCCCCACCCGGCCACCCAGCCGGCCACCCCCCATCCTCCCAACCAACTCAACTGGTAGAACACGTTGCGCGCGCGCATGGACCGCGACCCGCCCTCCATATCGTACAGGCTCAGTCGTACGGCAGTTGGCATGTGTGCTAGGTTGTACAGCAGCGAGTGGCGGGCTAGCAGCGACCCGTCGCTCAGCAGCAGGTGCAGGCGGCGGGCAGCCCCCATGGCGCCGCTCGCCATCAGGCCCACCAGGCACGTGGAGAAGGTGGCGCCGTACTGCGGCCTGTGCACGTCAGGGCGGCGTTGGTGGCATAACGGTTCTGGTGCCGTACACGGTTGCTCCCGGGCGTTACGGTCTGTTTCGAACGTGACGGGGCACGCTCCGGTCCTAACCGTCAGTAACGTTGGCGCCGCCCACCTGGATCCAGTGCTCATGGCGATGTCGTACCGGAACTGTTCGTACGGCGGCACCACCACCACCATCGGATCCGCCTCCCCATGATCCATAGCATCGGGATCCTGGTTCTGCTGCTGCGGGCGCGGCTCCGGCTTCGGCAGCGGTGCGGCGGCTGTAGCCGCCGGCCGCAGCAGCCGTTGTGCGGCCACGCCAGTGTCGTCGCTGATGCCGTCGTGGCGTGCGGTGCTAGCGCTGCTGCTACTGCGGTTGGTCCCATCCACAAGCGCGGGCTGCTGCTTACCCTCGCCGCCTTCACCTTCAGCTCCGCTGCCTGCCCTGGTTGCCGCCAGACGCCGAGCGGAGCTTCCGCTGCTACTGCCGCTGCTAGTTCCGCTGCCACTGCCATCGTTCTCCGTGCTCGCCCGTGCAATATCTACACCCTCTGCGCTAGATTCATCGGAGGCAGAACGTGCTGGAACATTCTTAGAGGTGAGCGGGTGCAGTGCTGCATACTGGCCGGCCTGCTCCGTGCCCTCTGATCGTGCGCGTCCGAGCTGCATTGGGGCCTGCTGCTGTTCCCTGAGGTGCTCTGGTGCCGAGCCGCCAGCATGCAGCGCACCTGCGCCGCTGCCGCGCGTCCCTGCGTCAGCTGTGCGAGTGGCGACTGAGGAAACTCCCGTTGAGAGCATCAGGGGTAGGAGCAAGAGCATCAGCTGCGCGGGTGCGGGGCAGCGGCGGAGCCGACGCGTGCAACTGCCGCCGCCGAGCGCTGCCGCCGCCGCTGCTGCAGCTGCCATGTCAAGTCTTCACCTGAGCCAGGGCAAACGTTATGTAGTCGAGACTCAGCAACGTTCGTAAGTTGTGAGCTGCATTTGCGAGCTGGGACTCGACTTCATTCCAGCATCGCTTCTTCCAATGGAGTTGGGGGGGTGCGGTCCAAGACCGACGGCTGTGGGTTCCCTTGCCTACCTGCCCGCGCCGGCCTGGCTCCAATGGCCCCCTGCATGCCACGGCTTGGCATGACATCATAAAGCTAGCATCGCGGGTTGGTGCGAAGGGCGCCAGGCGCTTCAGTGTGGAATGGGAACTGTCCAGTGCACGCCGCACAGTCAGGTTGCCGAGGGCCTGGGCACGTCAGTTAACTTGTCCTACACCAGAACCTGTCCTAAAGCAGAACAGTCCTTTTTGCGTTCGCTTGCGTGCTACGGTCGGGCATCGTCACGCTAGGTGTTGGCCTGGGCTCCGTGTTGGCGAAGACCAGGTGACCACTTCCGATAGTGTGCCGTGTAACTGGCCCCGGTCCTGTCCTGTGCAGTGTGATGCCCCCCGCCGCCCCTGTTGCCTCCCCGCTGCCTGAATTTGATTCTTTTGCATGCCAGAAGCTGTGGCTCACTGGCATATTGTGCCCTCGTTGATGTGCCGTGTGCAAACCGCTCGCGAGCCCCTGCCGCTGTGCTGTGTCAATTTGCCGGCCACAAGATATATTCGACTGCCCAACGGGTTTGCGCAACGGCTGACGTTAGCGCGATCGCAGAGCATGTGCCCATGCATATGCGTCGTTTCACAAGATACATTCTCGCGTTCTCCCGCGTGTGGTGTGACTGAACGCGAGTGACTGAGCTGCTATCTGCAAGAGGCATTAGGCGCCCGCGCTTACCTGGCGTAACGTGAAATTGAACTCGTTTTTTAGCACGCACTGAGTGCAAAACTCCCGCTTCCGCTTTGGCTGATACATCCTACAAGTAGTTACTGGCCGTCACTGTCAAAAACGGCATGCGGCTCGCTGTAGACGGGCGTCTAGCGGGCCCTGGCCCTGGCACTCATGGGGGCCCGCAGGCTGGGCGGAGGCCCTGCGCACCCGTGCGCGTAGCACCTTCACCAGGTATCAGGTCTCGGAGCGCAGCGGTATGCCAGTGCAGCGCTGGCGGAATTTCGGGGGTCGGGTCCCCGGCCCCGCCTTCGCAGCCATCGCCCGCGGACACCACCGGCGCGCTGACTGATTTGAGCGCGAACCCCCTGGAGGAGGCCTTCGCGACGAGCACTGGGCTCGTGGATGCGGTGCAGCAGGATGAGGCGGAGGTGAGGAACAAAGACAGAGGGGGCTACAGCATACAATGCCAACCTGTGGAGCCCGGACGGCGCGGCGTGGCGTGCCCTTGTGGGGAAGGGCACGCGGCGGCGTGTGGCTGCGTGGCACAGGCGTCGTGCGGCTGGTGGGGCTGGATTCAGCTGGGTCGCATGGAGTGATGCTTGCTTAGGCTGCAGCCCTTCAGGGGCCTCTCGCTGTTGCTCCGGGCAGGTGGAGACGCAGCGGCAGCGGCCTGCAGGGGACGGGAAGGGGCTGGACCTCCAGTAACCCAGTTACAGGGGCAGGAAGGCGGGGACCTTAGTCGCGCCACGGGGAGTCAAGGGCGCAGCCCAGGTGGCCGGGCTCCCCGGCGTGCGTGGCTGGGCCCCTGCGGGGCTGTAGCCCAGGCGCGTTGATAGGGAGCAGGTGCTGCCGGGCCCAGCCCGTTAGCGCGACGCTGGCGTGGCCCCTACAGCGTGTCGCCAGCCGAACTATTATCCTTGTAACGGTATCCATTATGTGCGGACGCAGCATCAGTGTGCCTGCGTAACAGCTATCGTACGACAAGACCGACGCGGGGGCCCGTCTGTTCCCTGCACTGCCCTGTCCATGACCAGACATGCGCCATGGAAATCCCTTCGTCCTGCTCCCCACCACAGATCGACTTCCTGGGTGAGAGCACGGAGGGCAACCTGCACCTGCACCTGGTGGACAGCCTGAGGAAGGGCAAGGTGGGGAGGGCGGAAGCGCGGCATGTGTGTGTCTGTGTGTGTATGTATGCATGTATGTTTGTGTGTGTGTGTGTATGTGCGGACTGTCCTGATACTGATCCACTGACCCACTCAGCACGCTGCCTCGGGGTGCTGGTTACATCGCTGCCTTGCCCCGGGCTGGTGCTGCAGGTGGGTGTGATCAACGTGTTTGGCATGCAGCAGCTGGACGACATCTACGACCTGCCGCTGGCCAAGCTCAAGGCGGCAACACAGGTGGGCGGAGGGGTGGTTGGGGGTGGGGGTGGAAGGAGCGGGTGGAGAGATGGGGTTGAGGTGTGGGTGTTAAGGGTTGGGGTTGGGGTGGGTATGGAGGGCGTGTGTGGTGGTGGTGGTGGTGGTGGCTGTGGGAGTTGGGGTGGGTGTGGGAATGGGCGGGGGGCACAGGTGGACGCACGAAAGTGGGTTCCAGGCATGCCTACCGCTACGCAGATCACACCGCTACCACCCACCCATCTTGCTTCAGTCCCGACACACGCCACACACCGCGCTCCACCGCTTCTACCTCGCCCTCCTCTCACCCCCCCCCCCCCGGATTGGCCATGGTTTCTTGTGGAACTTGAACGAACTACCAGCCCCACCCCAACCCCAACCCCATCTGCCCCGCTGCAGTCTGTGCTGGACGTGCTGGACGTGCCCGAGTCCTTTCCCGACGGCAACCCGCAGCGGGCCATCTACTGCAGCCGCACACTCAACCTCAGGAGCATCAAGGCCATCGGTGGGGCGGCTGGGGGGTGAGGGGTGGGCAGAGAGGGGGCTGGGGCTGGGGCAGGGTGCGGTGCGGGTGTGTGGGGGGCTGGACACTTGGGCTGGATTACGTTGGGTTGGCTGGGTTGGGGTGGTGGGGTCGCGGCATGTGACCGAGCCCGGCAGGGGTACGGGCACAGGGGCCTGCGTGCATCTGGGCCGCGGACGTGAAGGGACCTCAGCAACCTCTATCGATGCCAATCACCCACTTGCCGCATTGCGGCCGGTAATCTGACGCCCACTTGACCCCCGCGCACGTGCGTGGCACCGCCCGACCGCCGACCGCGCTCCTGCTGGTCCACGTCACACCGCGTCCACCCCCATGCGGCTCGTGGTGCAGGCTATGACATGGTGAGCGGCGAGCGGGCGGGGGCGGGGGCTGGGGCTGGGGCTGGGGCTGGGGAATGTTGGCTAGCGGGCTGGAATGTTGGCTAGCGGGCTGGATACATAGCCGGGCACATCACCTCAGCTGCTCCCCTGCTCACCTCCTCTGCGCCGCGCCCCACCCCACCATAGCCCGCCAGCATGCGCCCCACCCGGCTTCTTTGGGATTTGGCAGCCGCTTTGCAAGAATAAATAACCACGCGCGTGCGGTCCCTTTGCTCTGTAAACACACGCCGCCCATTCCATCTTCCTGCAGTCTTCAGTGCATCCTGTATCGCATTTACAACATCCTTGCACTCCCCCCCGCCCCCTCCCCCCTCAACCCCGCCTCAGGACTACACGCTGATCCACTACGACGTGAACGCCTGGGAGGGCCGCGCCTACGAGTACGGGCTGGAGACGCTGAGGCAGCAGGGCGTGCCGGTGGACGGTGAGGGGAGGGGGGGCAGCAGGAGCGGGTGGGTGGGGGGCGGCAGAAGGGACGGGGACTGGGACTGGGGCCGCCCCGGGAATTACAACAGGCGGGGGAAGGCGGAGGAAGGCGGAGCAAGGCGGAGGGCGGACGGTGGAGGGCGCACAGCATTCTGCAGCCCTGCCCAGCCGCCCGGTCAGCCTGGCCTGTGCGGCGTGTTGATGCGGCTGCGACATGACTCGCACGAGCCAGGATGTGATGTACACAATCTTGATCACCGTCGCGACCCGGCCTTCCAACTCACCGCGTCCTCCCTCTGCCTCCTGCCTCTGCCACGCCCATCTCGCCGGTCCTCAGGTCTGCGCTTCGACCCAGACCTGGTCATCCGCGGTCTGATCATGGACAAGGAGTTTGGCAACCTGATCAAGGTGGACAGATTCGGGTGAGTGTTGTCGTGTAGACGTCAGCATTACGAGTTGTTTATTTGGAACCTGAGCATTCGCACTGAGAGCTGTCGTTTCGGCTGCGTTTACGCGGGCGGGGGCGACGGGCGCAGGGGATCATGTTTCCTAGCTCGTTGCTACCCATGTGTCCCTCGCACACGCGTCCACTGCAATTCCATTCACACCCTGGACCCCCCTCGCGTATGAACACACGCCTCCAACGCCGCCACAGTCTTGTGAAGCGCGCCATGCACGGCACGCGGATGCTCAACTGGCAGGTGCGTCGACAGCACTGCTGGTGGGGGTCGGGTGAAAGGTTAGCGGTACATGTTATTGTCCTTTCCCAACAGCATACAACAACATTCTCATGAGCGTTGCGCCGCATGCTACAAACTGTCCTGCGTGCCTCTTTCCCTTCTCACACAGACACACAAAGCTGTACATGCACACATATGCAAATACACATGCTTGTGTTTGAATCTTTTATTCCGACCCGCACACGCACGCGCACACGGCCCGCAGGAGATCCGCGAGCTGTACGGTCGTGAGGTGGTGAACCTGCGCAACGAGGGCCGCTGGGTGTTCCTCAACACACTGTTCAGCGTCAGTGAGGCCGTCATGTACATGCAGGTGGGTGCGTGGGCGTGTGTGGGCGTGTGGGTGGGGGGGGGGTGGGGGGCGTGGGTGTGTTTTGGGAGGACTGTGTTGAAGTGAACAAGACGCGCAGGAGAGTGTATGGGACGACTATGTGTGTGACACCAAGTGTGCTCGGCGACTGGGGGAGGGCCACTGCGCACGCGGGGAGACGTGTATGTGCGGGTGTGGGTGTGTATGTGCCATGTGCGGCAGCTGGTAAACCCAAGGCCCCTGAGGCTGCCCCAGCCGCCGCTCCGTGGGAATTGGTTCACTGTTGAATCCCTCGCCCACTCCCCATACACACGCAGCTGGTGGACCGACTGGACCTGGGCATGTTCCAGGTGCGTGAGTGGGTGGGTGCGTGCGTGCGTGCGTGCGTGCGTGCGTGGGTGGGTGGGTGGGTGGATGGGTGGGGTATGGCGTTGCGCGGCTTGGCTAGGGATAGGGCGGGGTAAGGATAGGCCGGGCGGGGCGTGCGCGCAGCACGCAGTCTAGTGGGTGTTGATCATACGTCGCCCCCAGCACGTACACACACGCTTATCTACCCCCGCCTGCTCCCACTTCTTCTCCCCGCGTTCCTCTCCCCTCCCCCCAAACTTGTGCAATACGGTAACCTCCCCATTCTCTACGTGGTAATTATTGCGCTCCCCATGCACGGCTACCTCCTTCCCTTTGCTACTTAACTGTTCCTGGCTACGCCTTCACTTCTTGAATAAACATGAATGTAACTCCCCCCCAGGTGGGTACTGGCAACATCAGCTACCAGGCGCTGTACGGCATGGTGAGCAAGGCGCTGTACCGCACACACGTGGAGGGGAAACTCAAGGCCGAGATCATCCAGGTGCGCGTGCCGTGGCGTGCGTGCCTGTGCATGTCTGGGAGGGGGAGGAGGATAAGAGGGACAAGGGACGAGGGCAATAAGGAGGAGGAGAGATGCGGTGCCGTATCTCGGAACACTGTCGTACTGTGTGGGCTATGAATGGCAATGTACGGTTATGTATTGTTTCGAAACCCCTGCTGTGCATGGAGGATCGTTTCGCGTCCCCTGTCAGCACACGTGCATTGCGCCGCACATCAGTTGTGCCTGAATCCCAAACCCAAATCTGAGACGCCTCCTGCCCTCCTTACCTCCGCCCCTCTCCCTCCCCCCCCGCCCCCCCCCACACGCACGTCGCCTCCCCGTCCCTCCCACCACCCCGCAGGCTCCGGAGCGCTACGTGGAGTTGGATCCGGAGATGGCGCAGACGCTGTTGGACCAGCGCGACAGCGGCAAGCAGCTGCTGCTCATCACCAACTCCGACTACGAGTACACAAACAAGGTGGGCTACAGAAACACAGCGGGATGGGGGTTAAAGGAGAATGGCCGGCTGGGGGGCATCAGGGCACGCGCGCGAAATGTTGGCGTCCCTCCACGCGGCATGTTACGTAGGGTGTAGGTGTAAGTGCAGCTCAACGCCCTGCCGCTTTCCTTTCTGCGTTTCTCAACCCGTTCACGCCACGCCCTCGCACGCACCTCGCATGCACAGCGTCGCCCCCTTCCCCCATGTGCTTCCTACTTTCTTAACACGCCCAAACACCACCTTTCACCCCCATGTACCTGGCTACGCCTTCGCTTCTTCTCAATTATCATTATCGTAACCCCACTCCGCCCCCGCCCCCGCCCCCGCCCCCGCCCCCGCCCCCGCCCCCGCCCCCGCCAGATGATGTCGTTCGCCTACGACCCTTTCCTTCCCAGCGGCATGCGGTGGCGCGACCTATTCGACATGGTCATCGTCATGGCACGCAAACCCGACTTCTTCAACTACAACATGTCGCTGTACGAGGTAGGAGGCGTGGGCAGGATAAGCGCGAGGGAGCATGGGAAGGAATTGCTTCACCACTTTCAATAATAATAGTAAGAAGACGCATGACAGGACGCATTTGCTGAGGACAGGGGTGGGGTGGGGGTGTGGGAGAGTTGCGGAGTACGGTACACCGCGTGCACAGCATGAGGGCACAACGTGGTGGTGCGCTTGGCAGGTCCGGGGCCGTACGTTATGCGCCTGACTTAAATGACGTTGTTCCTCACACAATTCGAGGCAGCCGAACACCTAAACGAGTAAGGCACACGAGTGAGGGGTCTGCCATGTATATGTAACGGCCGACCGCCAACCGCCGCCTGCCATCCCCACTCGCCGCAACCGCCTCCTGTACCCCCATCCACCCCCCGCCCCTGGTGCTGTCCAGGTGGTGACGCCCGACGGGCTGATGCGGCCAGTGCTGGGCGCGTGCAAGGGCGGCCTTTACTGTGGCGGCAGGTGGGCGCGTGCGACCTGGACTGGCACTGCTGGGCACTGGTCGGGCGGGGCGGGCGCGTTGAGTCTAGAAAAAGACATGAAAGCCCAAGTGTGTGTGTGTGCTGGTGTGTGTTGTCTGTGTGTGTGTGTGTGTGTGTGTGTGTGTGTGTGTGTGTGTGTGTGTGTGTGTGTGTGTGTGTGTGTGTGTGTGTGTGTGTGTGTGTGTGTGTGTGTGTGTGTGTGTGTGTGTGTGTGTGTGTGTGTGTGTGTGTGTGTGTGTGTGTGTGACGGCCATGAAGACAGCGGCCCGCGTGTGTGCGGGGTGGAGGCACGAGGCACATGCTCACATGCAGAGCTTCTGCCGTGCACACCACCCTCGACGCCCACAACCGCGCGCCTACTGAACAGCAGCCCCAACCCCCTTGTGAGGGATGCGTAACCCATATCCTTCACCACCATCACATTTTTACCACTCACTCCCACGACCATTTTATCTACCTTTTGACCTGGCTGTTGCTTGCGTGTGTCGGTGCAGTGCCCGCATGGTGGAGAAGGCTCTGGGTGTGGAGGGCGACGACCTACTGTATGTGGGCGACCACATCTACACGGACGCGGCCCTGGCCAAGATAAACTTCAGGTGTGTGTAATAGTCAGGAACAAAAGCTGGGAGTGTGTGTGGGGCAGGCGGTAGCCATTCATGGAGAACGGAATAACCCGCAAGTTGCAAGTGCTCGGGGGGGGGCTATCCAGTGGACACAGCATTCATTTGTGTCGCGTGGTTACCTGGCGTGAGGCGGCGTGAGGTCCAGGCATGATTAGACGTGACTCGTTCTACGACGCCGGCGGCGGTGGCAGTGGCGGGTGTGGCTGGTGTGGCTGTCGTACGCACGTGTCCGCCACTTGCGCTGCGGAGTTCAGCGCTTGAGCGCTCACCGATCCAATCATCCCGTGTGACACGCGACGTCACCCCATGCGCATCACGCGCACACCGGCGCGTGCACCTCCTCGCGTGCTCCCTGCGTCTCTTTAGCCGCCTCCAGGCACACACACATGGGGACCCGGCCAGCTTCTGGACACAGCACACGCCGCCGCCGCCGCCGCCGCCGCCGCAGGTGGCGCACGGCGCTGGTCATTCGGGAGCTGGAGCTGGAGATCGACGCACTGGCCCGGGGCCGCCCGCACCGGGACGCGCTCAAGGTGTGGGGACGTCAGAGAGCAGCAGCAGCAGCAGCAGGGGGGCAGCAGCAGGGAAGGGAGCAAAAGCAGGGGGGCAGTGGGGAAGGGAGCAAGAGCAGGGAGCAGCACGGAAGGGAGCAGCAGCAGGGAGCAGCACAAGGCCGCGGGGGCGGCCGGCATGCGGGATGCTGGGGTTGAAGGATGGCGGCTGAAGCCAGTTGGGTTTGGGGCGTGTGTGAACATGACGCCGTGTTACAGCAGGGTGGCCCCCCCTGCCTGGCTGCTCATGCGGTGCTGACGTAAGCGTTTCATCACCACACCGTACCCGCACGGTCACAACAGGAGCTGATGATGAAGAAGGAGCTGATTGGTGACGTGTTCAACCAGCTGCGGCTCAGCCGCCAGGTAGGAAGACAGAAGGGAGCGGGAGGGGAGATCGCAAGCAAGCCGCAGCTTTACCGGAAGTCGCAGCACGGGGGCGGGTGACGCGCCTTGGCAGTGGCAGGTAGCCCTGGCAGGCTCGCGGGTTAGCTCGTGTGTTCAGGTGCCAGCCAGTATGCTGACGTTCCCCGTGCAGCCCGGAAGTACACGCAATGCCCATCTTCCCGCCCCCGTCTTCTCTGTCCCCATCATCACCGCCACCTGCACCTCCACGCCCCCCCTGTATTACTGTTCTACGCCTTCACTTCTTCACGGTCACCCCTCCCCCAAAACATACACGCACACAGCGCTGGGTGCACGGCCACACCGCCAACGCCTCCTTTGAGGACGAGGAGGGCATCAACGAAACACTGGCGCAGGTGGGGCACCTGGGGCGCCTGGGCAGGAAGGGGGGGAGAGGGCATCAACGAAACACTGGCGCGGGTAACACTGGCGCACCTGGGCAGACAGGGGGCGAGAGGGCGGCAGGTGCTGCGCGATAGGTCAACACCGCCGGGGCGGTGCCGGCGCATTCCGCCCCCGCCACAACACTGCTATCGTCCAACTACACATGAGCACATACCGCCTCACATGACAATCGTGTTTCCGGCTCCCTTCGCGCCTACCTGTTCAACTCCTGTCCTGCACACGTACCTTATGCACCCCACCCCCTTCACGATTCTCCGCCGCCCCCCCCCCCGTCACGTCAGAACTTCATCCTTATCTTAATCCATGCTTGAATCACTCCGCCCTCCGTGAACGGCTGCCCTTATATTACATCGCCGCAGCTGCTGATGGTAATGGAGCACCTTGACGACCGCATTGGGCCGGCGTTGGAGCGGGACGGCGAGCACTTCAACAAGCGGTGGGTTGGGAGAGGGGTTGCAAGGATTGGTACAGAGAAGTGTAGCGAAGTAGGGGGGGAGGACAGGGAGGTCAGCTGCCAGCTCTGGAGGCGGATGGATGCAGCTGAGGAGGGAGTGGGAGGGACCTGGGGAGGGGGAACTGCAAGTCGGCGAGGCAAAGAAGGCGCGACTTTGGAAGCTGTGGGTTACGGCACAAGGTGGAAAGGGGCATTGGCGTTTGGGAAGCGAGCGGGCAAGGCTTTGCGATCCCTGATGCCGCTTCCAGGAGCCCAGTGCCGAAACGCCAATTGCGTAGTCACGGAGCGCCAACCCGGGTGTGCCTGGGCCTTCGCGCTTGAACCCATGCCTGACCCCTCTGCGTTACCCCCATTCCCCCGGCACCCTGCCGTACCACCTGGCCCCGCTCCCCCCCCCTCGCGGACATCTGGTCCTGCTACGCCTTCACTTGTTAAATAGTCATGAATGCAACCCCCCGGCCCCCTCCCGCCCTTCCCACCCTCCGCAGCTGGGGCTACCTGTCCCGTGCGGGGCTGAATGACAAGTCGCAACTCAACCGGCAGATTGAGAAGTACGCCGACATCTACACATCTCGCGTGTCCAACTTCCTGCGCTACACGCCCTACAGCTACTTCAGGTGTGTGTGTTCGTTGCGTTGCGTTGTTACGACACCCTGTGAGTAGTGGCGCGGTCGCGGTTGCCGCTCAGGCCGACACGGCTGCGTCACGTGGGCGTGCGTGTGGGGAAGGCACGAAATGTTGTGGTGAAGGGGCTCCACACGGCACCAATCCCGCCAGCATACACGCGCGTTATCCATAGAGCCTCCTAAGAAGGTTGACACTCACGAAACCGCCTGCTGCGCTCGTTGAAACACCTGTCCACAGGTCGCCGTCGCAGTCGCTCGCACACGACCGCAACCTCACGCGCTACTACGAGCGCACCTACGTCAAGAAGCAGCAGCAGGCCGCCGCCGCGGCCGCCGCCGTAGCAGCCGCGGCTGGCGGGGTCGGCGTGGTCGCGGGCGATGGCGGGGGCAACGGCACGCACAGCAGTAGCAGCAACGGTTCCAGCAGCAACGCTTTCAGCGTGTCGATCCACGTTGGATCCAACGGCTACAACCCGTACGACCCCAACGACCCGGATTCGGATCCGGAGCACGAGCAGGATGTGGTGTAGTTACAGCACGAAAGTACTGGGACCCAATGAATCCAGCGAGGTGGAGGCGGCACCCTGGATGTGCTGGGGTGTGGGCATGTTGCAGCTTGGCACAGCACGGCGGCTGACTACGCGGGAGGCTGTACAGATGGGTATTTGCAAAGTTTTCACGAAGGCTGGATGCAGCTAGGAGCTGAGACGCAATTGAGGGCGTTGGGGGCGCAGCACGGGAGTAGCCTTGCACCGCACAGTCTGCGGCAACATCTGAAGTGATTTCTCACGACTGCATTAAGCCTAGCTAAGGGGATGCGCGATGTGGCCTGGCACGGCACGCCCAACGGCACGCAGTGTCGCTGGCACGCTCAGACATGATTCATGTGAGACTTGAAAGGAAGAGCCAGATAAAAGATGCGCTGACGCGTGAGGCTGGGGTATGCGCTATTGCTTGTTTTGTCGATATTGCCGCAAGTACTTGAGCATGTCCTGTGCTGCCATCGTGTGGGGTGACTAGTGAGCCTGGTAAGTGTTTGTCGACATGGGATCGCCGCCGCGCGTGTATATTAGCATTGATCGGTGGTGCAGCTGAGTATGCTCGTGCATAGATGAGTGTGTGTTGGGGTGTGTCTTTGGGGGGCAGAAGTCCGGCCCGTACGGAGGAATGAGCTTGGCAACTGCAACCAGCCAGGCCATTGACACAGCATGCAAGGTAGGGCGCGGTCGTGAGCATTGTACTAGGCCTTGAGGGCTGCCGTGCGCGCCACGGAACTGGACACGTGGGTTGCAGCTGTGCGGCACGCATTGGGGTGAGCGGCACGGCGGGCAGTCAGCGGATTGAATGGACTTTGGGCGCGTAGGGCAGGCGGCCGCTCGGCTCGGCCGACGGATCGATGAGAACCCCACGTGGATGTGTGGCCGCCCTGGAACCATGGGGCGCAATGTTGCGTCGCAGCACATAGTGTGTAGCAGGAAACGCCGTAAAAGGACTTTAGACGACCTGGGGCGTTCCTTAGGGTGTGTGGGACTTGCGCGCCGTCAGGCCTTCCTCCCACATGCGGTAGTGCAAATCGGGCTCGCACAGCTGGGGTTGAGGCGCGGAGCAATTGGGTGGGGCGGGCGGGCATGGCTAGAATGGGAGGGTACGGGCCTGTCTGTGGGTGCCTGCTTCTGTGCCATGTGCATTGCAATGACATTGGCCGCTCGAGTGCCTTGGCGGGTTTGCGCCGCGCATCCCCCCACGCCCTCCCCGTGTGAAGCAAGCGTCATTCGACCGCATGCTGCAAACAGCCAGGGGAGGTAACAGCACGTCAGCACTCTTGCCGCCGGAAAAGCCAGCAGCTCAGCTACGAGCCCAGCACAGCACCCAGCCAGTCGCAGCGCTCGTATCTCCCTTCCCCTCTGCCTGCATCAGCACTGGCCATCATATACACCTTCACCTGCAACATTGTTGCGTCTACCCACTTTCGGCACCGACTACCAACTTCCAACAACCCTGGCAGGGAGAGGCTGCCCCTTCAAATCTTTCATCCCGAGGGGCTTCTGTCCTATGTTCACCATGTGCGCTCAGCACGCGCGTCATTCACCCCCACGTGCACCACCTCCAACGGCACTGCCTGTGCCAGCAGCGCTTGCGTAACCCAGGGGACCCCAGCGCCCCGCGGACCCGCCATCTGTAGACACAGGCTACTGCTGCTACTGCAGCTACTGCTGCTGCTGCTGCTGCTGCTGGGTGCCGTGGTGGGCATGGTGGTGGTGGTGGTGGTGGTGGTGGCGGAGGTGCGGCTGGGGAATGGGGATGCCCACCGGGCTACCCGCAGCGCTGGAGACCTCGCCACCTGCACCGCCCGCTGCCGCACTCGCGCCCAAGAGGCCCGCCGCCGCCCCTGGAGCCACTGAACCTGCCGAGCCCGCCGCGATTGGCGCCACAGCAGCAGCGGGCGGGCTGGCGCCGACTGCGCCACCGCTCTTGGGCGCAGACCCGAACAACCCACTCCTCGGCGGGCTGATGCCAAACCCGAATCCGAAACCGGGCTTCGGCGGGCTTGAACCGCCGGCCGCCGGCAACGGCCCCAGAGCCGCTGCTGATTTTGCACGTGCATTTGCACCACTGCCTACGCCGCCACCGCCACCTGCAGCCGGCGCAAGGAGTGATCCCGCAATGCCTTGCGTGACGGCTCCGCCGTCGGCGCTGTTGAGCGGCGGCGCCGCTGCCGCATGACCGGCGTGTGTTGCCGCCACTGCCGCGGCGGCGGCAGCTGCAGTGGCGGCCGCACCCGGCGGGGCGGCGGCGACGGCATTATGGTGTGGGTGGTGGAGCTGGTGGAGGCGGTCCAGGGGGATGGCACCCATGCCGCCCAGCCCCAGAGTGGTCAGGGCGCTGTGGCTGTCGGTGTGCGGTATGCCGCCGCCGCCGCCACCGCCGCCGCCGCCACCACCTGCGGTGCCGGCGCCTCCGGCTGCTCGGGCCAGGGTGCCGGGGTTGCCCGAGGTGTCGCGCGCGCTGAAGAGCGCAAACACGGCCTGTGGGAGGAAGCAACGGGTCGCACACACACACACACACACACACACGCGGTAAGTTGGTAGGTAGTGTTAAGTAACTCAAGCGCCGTCGTCGGGCGGGCTTTCGTTCCCTTTTTTAGACACACATGCACACACACAGCTCCGTGTCAGTTTCGTCGCCAGCCGTAAGGGTGGCCTACAGCCGTGGACCGGGACTCTTGGACGGGCATGGCGCCGCACGCACGCCTTCCCAAGCAGCTCCCCCACGTGCCGGCGTTGCCGTACGCACGTACCTTGAGCCGCTCCGGCAGCGCCTGGCTCATCTCCATCTTGGCATCCACCGCCGACTTGGATTGCTCGTTGTCCACGTATCTGTGCGCGTGTGTGGGCGAAAGGTAGGGCGTGGGAGCGAGCGAGGGAGTGTGAGCGAGCGAGGGTGAGGGCGAGGAAGGGGAATGCGTGTGGCGTGGTGGCACAAACCTAGGCCGCCCCGCCCCGCCTCCCCCTTGTATCTTCGTGACTGGATGGCCTGGATGGTATGGTGATTTCATTGGGCCCGGGCACATACCCCCCCTAGTTTGGGCTGGTATTTACAACCCCCCTTTGTCAAAGCACAGGCCACGCTCTCGTCCTCTCTCAACTGCATTGGGTTCGGTTTAATGTGGGCTGGTATCTACACCCCCCGCCCCTCGCTTCTCATTGCTCACTGGTCTGTCTCGTCCATGATCTCCACCCGCAGCAGCTCCTCGATGACGTCCTCAATGGTCAGGATGCCCAGCGGCTGACCCGCCACCGCCAGATGATCCTGCGGGGCGGCGGGGACAGCATTACGTTTTGAGTGCACGTGTAAACTGGACAACAAGGCATCGGGCGCAACAAACCTACGTGTGTTAGAGACGAGGTAGGTAGGGAGATCAGAGAGACAATCCAAATGCCATACGCACATTATCGTACCCTCTCTCTGTGCGCCTTCCTTGCTTACACACACGCTTCTTTCTTCCGCCCCTCGTGCGCTGTCCGAACAGCAATTCCGGCGTTCGAACACCTTCACCAACCTGCCTTAACACTGTCCCATCGCACGCCCCTTGCGTGCTATCCTAACACACCCCATCCACACAGGCCACCCGGCGCCGCCGCCGTACCTCCAGTTGGTCCTCAAGCACTTCAAGCGCCTCAATGAGCGGCGCGTTGTCCTCCTTGCTGCCGCCGCTACTGCTGCTGCTACTGCTACTGCTGCTACTGCTCGAGCTGCTGCTACTGCTGCTGCTATGGCTGCGGCCGCCATCACTGTCTGCGCCGTCGTCGCTGCCGCGGCGACTCACGGGGCGACTGCCACGGCGCGACGCCCGGCGCGAGCCCCGACGCGACCTCCGCCGCAGCTTGAAGCGCCCGCCGCCGCCGCCAGCACCGCCGGCGGCCTCGTGTGTCGCCGGCGTGGCAGCGGCGGACTGGGTAGCCGTGCACAAAGCTGTTAACGGCGACTTCTGAAGAGGATGAGGCGGCGGCGTGGCTGCTGCTGCGGCGGCGGCGGCGTTGTCTGCATTCAAGGCCGCAGCCTTGCCCAGTGGACTGTCCCAAGTGCCGTACGGCTGGTCCTCCGTGCTAGGGCAGTCGGTGCGGGCGGTGTGGTTGCTGGCACCGTCGGGTCCGGCAGACGCAGACCACGCCGTGTGTGCTGAGCCCTCCTTGCCACCGCCCGATCGCTTGCCGCAGCCACTGCCCTTCTGCTTTGCGCCCTCCTCAGGGCTTGCACCAGCAGCACCCATAGCGGCGCCGCCGCCGCCAGCTGCAGCGGCGCCACCCTCGCCGGTCTGCTGCTCCCCCTCGCCGGCTCTCACACCGCCGCCGCCGCTGCTTCGAACGTGGCTGCTGTGCTTGTGGTGGTGCTTGTGGTGATGATGGTGCTTGCGCTTGCTCTTGCCGCCGCCTGGCGTGAGCAGGGACTTGACGGCCTGCAGGCTGAAGGCCCGGGAGGCCTTGCCCAGAGGCGGCGCCGG